>NC_090650.1:320420937-320740104 GCF_040937935.1 Hyperolius riggenbachi
GTGTGTTTTTTAAATATAATTGTGAAAATCGGCCCACAAGGGCCTGAGCAATCCAGTGCGGCGGTCATGGACGAGCTCAGCTCGTCCATACCGCTAAGCTGGTTAAAGTGTACCCGAGCCGAAGTTCAGGTACACAATATCAGATACTTACCTAAAAAGAGGAAAGCCTCAATCCTATTGAGTCTTCCCTCGGTGGTCTGCTGTCCCTATCTTCCGCATTAATGGCCGCGCAATAGCTAAGTGAGCCTGCTCGCGCTTGCGCATTAGAACGGAGCCTGCGGCTCCACACTGCTGTGCATGCATGGGCGGGCTTGAGCTTGTAATTTATGGCCATGATTGAGGAAGAGGAGTTGCGCGGCCGCGACGAAGAGGGGTCCGTGTTCAGGATCAGGGGCACTGCGGACAACTGATGGAAGCCTCAAAAGAATCCTGAGGCTTCCCCAAGGCAAGGTAAATATTAATTTTGAACCCGAGCTTTGGCTCCGGTTTGCTTGTACCGGAGCCGAAGCTCGGGTTCAACTCCTGTACCCACTATGGCAACAGGCCTTCACGTGACCGGCGCCACATGACACGCCAGCATGTAATACGCTAGCACCTCCTGACGGAGTGTCAGGGGATGCCTTGTTGCCATGGAGATGCAACACAGGGAGTGGTGAGTAGGTGAGTTTATTCAGTGGTGGACAAAGTCAACAGTGGGCTCCTGTGCAGAATAAATTAAGGGGCCCCATGTGAGTGGCCATAATCATATCAGATTACAGTTGGATACAATTAATGTTGATTGTATAAAAGTACATGAATCTAGGCTACATTCTGTAGACACTGTGTTAATGTAGCACACATTTCATACTTGTATATGACTGGGCTGGGCCACAAGCAAATATCACTATTCCTTCTGGGTCTTAGAGAGAAATACACAGAGAAGTGCCTACAGCATAATCATGCCCTAACTGTGGTGCAACTGCATGGGCCTTAGAGGGCATGGGGCCCCTGTGCGGCTGCATGGCCTGCATGGGCCTATGTCCGCCTCTGAGTTTATCCAGTCCACATGAACAGGTACCTTGTGATAGAACCTTTGCTTTCTGCCTCCTATAGACCATGTGTGTATTCTACTGACTACATCAACAATTGTTGTGTGCCCACCCATCATTTGGAGTGCAGCATGGAGTGATTATGATTTATTATGATTCAAAGCACACCTATACTGAGAGGGATATGGGGGCTGACATATGCATTTCCTTTTAAACAGTGCAAATTGCCTGGCTGCTTGACTGGCATACTTCCTGTGTTTTTCTAACTTAATCAGTAGAAGTACAATCCGCATGAAACAATTTACATGTTTCAGACGGCAAGCCCCATGGAGCTTTGAACGTTACCTGCAAAGCATATAGATTCTACTTCTACCTGCCTTCAGTCTCCATCCTTGTGGGTGCCTCTTCTTCATGACGCGGCGACATGTATGTACTCGCATAACATGCTGCTGTATCATGTAGAAGAGGTACTGGTGAGCATAAAGACAGAAGGACACAAGAAGGGAATGTGACAGGCGGACAGGTGAGTTCACATCACTGCAAGTACTCTGCAGAGGCCCCAGGGGACCCATATTAACGTGGGGGGAGTCCTGGAGGGGCCCGTCAGCCTCCTCTGAGGCCCTGGGTAATTGCTCAGTTTGCTCTTATGGAAGTGTCGCCCCTGCGTGTGTTTAATTGTAAGTACAGTATGGCTTAGTTCACACTATGCCAGATCCAGCCAGTGCAGTATCATATCCAAATAACATGAATATATTTGACCGCTCTGGAGGTCCATTGCTGTGTCTACTACACTTGGGATGGATGCATTGCCATTCTGTCAGATAAATAAGATCACTTCTGCTGTCTAAAAAAATCCTGCAGGTCGGGCAGGTGGACATTTGTGAACTGGCCATGGGAAAGCATAGCTCTGTCCTGCCTTTTATGTTGGACCACTGGCGTCTGCTCTGGGAAACGGTCTGGCAACAAACCATGAGGCCCCTTTTACACTAGCCGAGTAAACCTGCGTTACCCTACTTTGCCGCAAGGGACTGCAAAAGCAATGAAAGTCTATTGAGATTTTTACACTAATTGCGGTTCCTTGCAGTGCAGCAGAAGAATCAGATCCGACATAAGGGCAACAGCGCGTTAGTGCAAGCGCCGTGCTTAATGCACATTGCTTGAGGCAATGTAAGTCTAGGGGCGACGCACGTAGTGGAAAAGATGGAGCGCGACCAGCGGGATTCTCAGGGAATTCCAGTGATGTACTTCCTGGTTCCTGCGCAGTACGTCAATGAGCGGGGGCGGCATTATCCATATGATCCTGTGGACACACTCAGAGTAACACATTTGTCATTTTTTGCATTGCGGGGACTCAGATGCGGCAGGAACATCACATCACCAACGCAATGCAAAACATTCTGTAAAAACAGCCTAAAGTGTGAGAAGAAAGCAATTCATATTTTCCCATGGCCCCATCATACCTAAAATCAGCCCTGTTTGCATTGTGAACACGCCAATTCTCTCATTTGGTGTTTAGCTGTGTTTTATGGTGATTTGGACGTCTGACAAAGGGAATGTATACCTGCATGAAAATAGTGCTGTTATTTCAGAATGAAGTGCCCCCTCTTGCCCTTTTGAACTATAGTGAGCTATAAAAACATATGTAATGGCATAAGAGATGTTGAAGGTATTTCATGTAAAATAATTTCATACAGATGTGGAGTGATGTCATTTCAAGGCTCTTTGATCTGTATTAGTGCTTTGTCTCTATTCATCTATTTACACCATGTGATATGTGGCTGTGCTAGTTGTTAGTACATTGTTCACATGGTTTGTTTGTCTTGTTGTGACACTATGCACACTACTAGTTAGCAATCATAAACTGTCACTGTAGTCACTTCAGAATTGGTGGCAGTGACAAATTGTAACAGTGATTACATTTCGGAGGGACAATGCAGTTTATTTAGGCAGAGAGCAGATAAAGGCTCCTCAGGTCTCCAATGGGATGCTGCAAACATTCCATGACGGAGCAGTCATTCTGTCCAGGCCTGGCGTGGCTGCCTGATAAGGAACAAACACTTGCTTCACCAAGCAGCTCTTTTAATACTGTACTAGAGTGCATATATTTGCATTCTTTTATAACAATTCTGGCTGCATTACCTATATTGTTCCCCCTAAGCTCCTCTGACTGCATGTAGTTATTTATTAATTACACAGATGTATCTCTGTAAACTGTATACCTGGAAGGCTAGTAGTACAAACATGTTTTCTCTGTCTTAAGGGGCCCATACACCTAGCAATGATGGGCAGATTCGACCACAAGCCAATTCTCTCTCTGATCGAATCTGATGAAAGTGAGATCTGTCAGCTGCCCATACACCGCAGACCGATTCCCGATCAATTTCAGCATGAAATCTCTCAGGAATCGGCAGAGTCCGCCGCCCTGCCGCTGCCCCCAGTGTATAAATGTGTGTGCATTTATACATTACCTGTTCTGCATCACCCACTGCGCGGTCCCAATCCATCTTCAGAATCCCCTGCTCTTCCATTAGCGCTATACACACTGCCAGCGTATAGCACAAGGTGCGTGTGTGATGTCACACACGCTCTATGTCAGCAGCATGTATACCGTTAGCAGAAGAGCGGGGGATTCCGAAGACGGATGGGCACCGCACAGGACAGGTAATGTACAAATGCACACACAGGGGGCACATTTATACACTAAGGGGCAGAACCGGGGTTTTGTTGGATTCCTCACTCATCTCTATATCGTTATACCATTACCACTGTGCACCTGATCAACCACAACGGCCCCGACATCTTGCACCATGTCCCATCAATATATTTGACCGATTTCAGCCCAAAATTGGTCACGGATGGTCAATCCCCAGCAAGTCAGGAGATGTATGGCCACCCTAAAGGACAACTGAAGGGAGAAGAAAATGGAGGCTGCTGTATTTCTTTGTTTATAAACAACACCGGTTGCCTGGCAGCCCAGCTGATCTATTTGGCTGCAGTAGTTTCTGAATAACACCTGAAACAAGCATGCAGCTAATCTTGTCAGATCTGACAATAATGTCAGAAACACCTGATCTGCTGCATGCTTGCTCAGGATCTACGGCTAAACTTATTAGAGGCAGAGGATCAGCAGGGCAGCCAAGCAACTGGTATTGCTTAAAAGGAAATAAATATGGCAGCCTCCATATCCCTCTTGCTTCAGTTGTCCTTTAACATTAATCATTTTGAGCAAAAGCTCGGTATACAGAGGCGCCAGAGTAGAGTAAAACGTTTTAAAAACCGTTTAAAAGCAGAGGGGGATGTTAGGGTGGACTTACCTCCCTCTTACAAAAAAGAAAACTCACTCAAGTCTCGATAAAACAGTATTGACAAATAATTTATTAAACTCCACAAATGCAACACGTTTCGCGGGCGTGACCCCGCTTCTTCAGGCAAAAATGGGAGCACAACTCAGTGGGTTAAGCAGTAGGTTTGAGTGCCTCAAACCTACTGCTTGACCCACTGAGTTGTGCTCCCATTTTTGCCTGAAGAAGCGGGGTCACGCCCGCGATGGCATGGGGGTTGATGGCATGTTCCTTCTTCTGAACACTGTACTTTGGTTGAGGGCCGCATGAAATCTTGACAGCACGACCTCGAACAGACCAGCCGGGTGGCCTGCCTCTGGCTCTGCCTCTGCCTTTTGTTTTGTCCATTTTGGGGGGGATGAAGTGAAAGGTATGTACTGACTTGACTAATACAATGTGCAGTCACACAGGTGCAGTGAAAATGGATGCACTCATTGCTGGTATATAAAACAGCGTGCGGTCACACAGAGGTGCAGTGAACAGGTATGCAGTGACTGGTATATAAATCTGCATGCTGTCACACACAGGTGCAGTGGTATGCAGTGACTGGTATTACAATACAATGTGCAGCTTTCACACAGGTGCAGTTGACAGGTATGCACAGACTAGTATATAAAACAGCGTGCAGCAGTAACACTCGGCACTGAATGTGCTGGGCCTGGCACAGTATAGCAATTAGCAAGGGCCAGCTGCAACAGACAGGGCTGTATATGCAGTGTCAATGGGCCACACAAAAAAAACGCATCACAAGAACATTAGCTCTCAAAAGAGCTGTTTTGGTGGTGCTTTTCCAGCAACAAATATCAGCAAGGAGCAAGCTAACAGACCTCCTAACTATCACTTTCCCTATCTCTCCAGTGTCTCTCCCTTCTCTCACTAATACTGCAGCACACAGAGTGAAAACATGGCCAGCGCTGCTGCCTTAATGGGGGGGGGGGGGGGGCAGGAGGGAGTGCAGCCTGATTGGCTGCCATGTGTCTGCTGACTGTGATGTAGAGGGTCAACGTTTAGCCCAATGATGAAGTATAGGGGGCGGGTCGAACCGCCATAAAGTTTGTGTTCGGATGCGAACTGCGTTGAATAAGTTCGCATGCGAACCGTTCGGGACATCTCTAATTACTGGCGGTGCCACTGCCGATCCATCCTTGTACTAATGATAATGGAGAGTGACAGTCAGACAACACAATGCAGGTAATGGAGCAATAAGACACACGGGGCCATATGCAATTCACTTTTTCTCCTAAGTTTTCTCCAAGTTGATATTTTCACACCTTGACAATACAATGCCTTGTAAGCCACCAACAAGCAAGAAATACTCAGGATAATGTTGGCAGTAGTTTTTCACATACTTTATAGTACTTTTTCAATTGCAGAGTGCTAAAAAGTTGTTTTAAACAGAAGATGAAAAATTATCTCCTAGGAGAAAACTTAGGAGAAAAATTCAATTGCATATGGCCCACGGGGCCACATGCAATTTACTTTTTCTCCTGAGTTTTCTCCTAGGAGATAATTTTTCATCTTCGATGTAAAATAACTTTTTATCACTTTGCAATGGAAAAAGTACAAAAAAGTAGGTGAAAAAGTACAGTCAAAATTATTTTGAGTATTTGTTTGTGTCAAGTTGTCAAAATATAACCTAGGTGAAAAAGTTAATTACATATGGGCCACAATGTCAGATCAAAGGGATGGCCCTGCCAAAGGCTTGCAATCTAAAGAATTCATATAGTTTATTTATTTTAGCTCTGGGACACTGAAAGTATGTATGAGTCAAATACACCATTAAACATTTGTTTAGCTGATAAAAATAAGACTGTGGGATTCTAAAAAAATTCATTTTTAGGAGAAGAATAGATATAATTGTTTATACCATCAGTTTATTTTCATCAGGTTTTCTATAAATTATATCTTAACTTTATTTTCCTTATATTGCATTTTGTGCTTGTTATGGCTCAAGCCAGTATGTAAAACAGTAAGGAGTCTTTGGGCAAGGCTCCCTAATGATCCTGGTCACCTGTGGAGTGCACCTTCAAAGTTCAGAATGGACTTCATAAGGTGTGTACACCCACATGAAGAATGATTTCTGGTCTGCAGTGATTGGGACTTGATCCCTCGGGTTACAGTTCAGGCCCGGGTGCTGTACAGATGTGTTAAGAGGCTACAGCTTCAGGACACATTCTGTTGCTATCAAGTGGGAAGAGAGACATGGTGGAGCAGCTACCAGCAGGAGGAGTAAGGTGGGGGACAATGTGCTTGGCCAAGATGATCTGGTACTCTGGATGTCTCAGGAGTGCGTAAGGAAGGGCTACACACACTAGATTCTCACCAGAGAAGGTCTGACCGGCCACCTCAGACCTTATAATTGGTATGTGCATGTGATTACTTTCCGTTAATCAAAATGCAATACTCATAATAAATCACCTCGAGCAAAAACAATGCATATCATTACCCCTGTGTGCCAGACATGCATCCAGAACCACTGGTTTATAGCTCACCTATAGCTTCTTATTACAAAGAATTGCATTGATTTAAACATAAGTTTGAATATAACTTCATGAACACCTATAGAACCATATGCCACACCAAATACTATACCATACGTCACACCATAGTTGGACCAAAGAGAATTCATAATATCAATCAGCATCCTTTTGGCAATACTAAGAAATAATTAACCATGCTTATGCAATGAACTGATAAACATGAACAGTTTTATCGTAGGTTAGGTCAGGATTATTCAGAACTGACCATCTGAGACAGTAACAATCTACGCCTATAATGGCTTTGTTGAGTGACTATGTGTAAATCCTCAGGTCTACTGTGAAAAGTCTTTGTTCTTGTAGAGTCTTTAAGCAGAAAGGCAATGCAAATTGTATTTGTACCCCCGTGGAACTCAAAAATGTTTGGGCACTTCATGTACAACAGAGAATGTTGCCACTTAAGAGTGCTCCCATGTCATTTGTTACAGTGTATTTTATGGTGCTAACTTATGGTGGTTGCTTAAGTTATTACCAAACACATGGCATAAACTTTATGGTTGGTTAATATTGGTTTAATTTATTCTGGTTGATATCTGGTAAATCCCCAATAAACAAAGGGCAGTGGCCTATAAATGGCAAATAAGTATGCGTGTCTTTCATTATTTATTTACTAGCTGATTGCCCGGCGTTGCCCGGGTATGTATTTGGCTGGTGTTGGCTCCACTTACTGTTTCTAACCCTAACACACAATTACTCAATGACCACGTTTGTGAGCTTTGTTGTCTTTGGCATCAATAATTTGCATTGAAATGAAAAAACCTGATTGGCTGAATTTGAACCCCAGTCACCCAATGACCCACTGTACCAGGTTTGAGGCTTGTGCCATTAACAGTGCAAGAATGGTAGCAATTAAATGTTCCCCTTGAAAATAAACAGGTGAATTTTGATTGGCTTTTTTAGGCTCCACACACTTTTCTGAATATTAATCCCAGTCACTGAGTGACCAACTGTGCAAAGTTTAAGAATCCTGCCATTAACAGTGTAAGAATGGCTGCAGTTTACATTTTCCCAGTAAAATTTGTATTTGTCTCCACCCACTGATGACCCGGCATTGCCCGGGTATGTATTTGACTGGTGTTTTTCTAACCCTAACACACAATTAGTCAATTTTTAAGTTTGTGAGCTTTGGGGTCTTTAGCATCAATAATTTGTATATTCCCATAGAAATTAAACAAATCAGATTGGCTGTTTGTGGCTGTGCCCCTCTTCAGCATTTGAACCCCAGTCACCCAATGACCAACTGTAGCAGGTTTGAGGCATCTGCTATTAACAGTGTAAAAATGGCAGCAATTTAAATATTCCCCTTGAAAATCAACAGGTGAATTTTGATTGGCTATTATAGGCTCCACCCACTTTCCTGAATATTAATCTCAGTCACCCAGTGACCATCTGGGCAAAGTTTGGGAACCCTGCCATAAACAGTGCAAAAAGAACTGCAGTTTACATTTTCCCAGTGAAATTTTGTTTTGGCTCCACCCACTTTTTGTAGCCTGGACACACAGTCACTACTCAATGACCAGGTTTGTGAGCTTTGGGGTCCTTGGCATCAATAATTTGTATTTTCCCATGAAATGAAACACATCTGATTCACTGTTTGTGGCTCTGTCCCCTTTTCTGAATTTGAACCCCAGTGACCCAATGACCAACTGTACCAGGTTTGAGGCTTGTGCCATTAACAGTGCAAGAATGGCAGCAATTTTAATATTCCCCTTGAAAAGCGACATGTGATTTTTGATTATCTTTTTTAGGCTCCACCCACTTTTCTGAATATTAATCCCTGTCACCCAGTAACCAACGGTGCAAAGTTTGAGAACTCTGCCATTAACAGTGAAGCAAGGCTGCAGTTTACAATTTCCCAAAAAAAAATCTGTTATTGACTCCACCCACTTTTTGTAACCTTGACACACAGTCACTACTCAGTGACCAAGTTTGTGAGCTTTTGGGTTCCTGGCATCAAAATTGTGTGAATGGAAGCAGTTTATTCAGCAAAGAAATCTGTCTGTTTTTGGCTCCGCCCCTTTACTGAATTTGAACCCCAGTCACTCAACGACCAACCGTAGCAGGTTTGAGGCCTCTGCCATTAACAGTGTAAGAATGGCTGCAGTTTCAATATTCCCCTTGAAAATCAATAGGTGAATTTTGATTGGCTCTTGTAGGCTCCACCTACTTTTCCGAATATTAATCCTAGTCACCCAGTGGCCAACTGTGTCAAGTTTGAGAACCCTGCCATTAACAGTGGAAGAAAAGCTGCAGTTTATATTTTCCCATATAAAGTTAGTTGTTTTGGCTCCGCCCACTATTTCTAACCTTGACATACAGTCACTCAATTACCATTTTTATGAGTTGTGGGGTCTTTGGCATAAATAAGTTGCATTTTACCATTGAAACTAAACAAATCTGATTGGCTGTTTTTGGCCCACTGCCTTTTAAGAGAATTTAAAACCCAGTCTCCCAGTGACTGACTGTACCAGATTTGAGGCCTCTGCCATTAAGAATGTATGAATGGCAGCAATGTAAATATTCCCCTTGAAAATCAAAAGGTGAATTTTGATTGGCTGCTGTAGGCTCCAACCACTTTCCTGAATATTAGTCCCAGTCACCCAGTAGCAAACTGTGTCAAGTTTGAGAACCCTGCCAATAACAGAATGGCTGAAAGCAATCTAACAAATCTGATTGGCTGTTTGTGGCTCCACCCCCTTTAGTGAATTTGGACCCCAGTCACCCAGTGACTGACTAAATCAGGTTTGAGGCCTCTGCCATTAAGAGTGTAAAAATGGTAGCAATGTAAATATTCCCCTTGAAAATCAATATGTGAATTTTGATTGGCTGTTGTAGGCTCCACCCACATTTCTGAATATTAATCCCAGTCACCCAGTGGCCAATTGTGTCAAGTTTGGGAACCCTGCCATGTAAAAAATTAAGTTGTTGGCGCTGCTCACTTTTTCTAACCTTGACATACGGTCACTCAATTATCAAGTTTATCAGCTTTCCCATTGAAAAATGAAAAAAAACTGACTGTGGCTCCACCCCCTTTCTGAATTTAAACCCTAGTCACCCAGTGACCAACTGTACCAGGTTTGAGGCATCTGCTATCAACAGTATAAGAGAATGGTAGCATTTTTTTATTGGCTGTTGTAGGCTCCACCCACTTTCCAAAATATTAATCTCATTCACCCAGTGACCAACTGTGCAAAGTTTGAGAACCCTGCCATTAACGGTGTAAGAATGGCTGCAGTTTATATTTTCCCAGTACAATTTGTTTTTGGCTCCGCCCACTTTTTGTAACCTGGACGCACAGTCACTCAATGACCAAGTTTGTGAGCTTTCAGGTTCCTGGCATCAAAAATGTGTGAATGGAAGCAGTTTATTCACCAAGGAAATCTGATTGGCTGTATGTGGTCCCGCCCCTTTAGTGAACTTGGACCCCAGTCACCCAATGACTGACTGTAGCAAGTTTGAAGCCTCTGCCACTAACAGTGTAAGGCTCAACACACACCATACAATCTTGGTTGTTCAATCTTACCACTTTCATGTAGTATAAGAGCTTATCCAATCAATCATTCAAGGTATTTTCAATGTGTTGGCCCTTATACTACATAGATTTGGTAGATCTGCACAACCAAGATTGTATGGTGTGTGTTGAGCTTAAGAATGGCAGCAGTTTAAATATTCCCCTTGAAAATCAATAGGTGAATTTTTATTGGCTGATGTAGGCTCCACCCACTTTCTTGAATCTTAATCTAATTTGCCCAGTGACCAAGTGTGCCAAGTTTGAGAACCCTGCCATTAACAGTCTAAGCAAGAAGTTTTGAATCAGGATGATAACATTTATTGGCTAACTTAGAGATGGATAAACAGTGAGCTTTCGACTTATAAAAAGCCATTGCAGTGAACAAGCGCTGTTAGCGCGAAACGGACGTCCGCAGGGGGACACAGACCTGGCGCCCACTTAACCCCCTCTAGCATCTGGCTGCATAACTGACTGTAAGTGATTTTGCTCTTCTCAATAAACAACCCTAATTGCAGTGCCGGCTTTGCCTCTTCTCTCCTCCACTTCACTCAAGAGTTCACTCAGATCCATAGGATGGATGTACAGTAATGGAGGTGCATGAACAGGTAGGTAACAGAAGGAGGAGGAGCCTGCTGTAGCCTTACAACCTTGAGGGAGAGGTAGGGGCACGAAAGGTATGGGAGTTCAGCTGCGGGTGTAGGGCACCAGTGGGGTGGGGTTGGTAGGCCAGAGTTAAAAGGTGCGTTTTGAGGGCCTTCTTGAAGATGTTGAAGGAGGGGATACCCTAATGGGGGAGGTAGCAAGTTCCATAGTGTTGGAGCAGCTCTTGAGAAGTCCTGGAGGCATACATGGGACTGGATGATGCGGGGGGCAGTCAGGCAAAGTTTTATTGGAGGAGCGGAGTAAGCGGCTAGGTGTGTACCTCTGAATAAGATGGGAAATGTAGGTTGGGCTGGTTTTGTGGACATATTTGTAGGCCAGACACAATATCTTGATAATGATTCTGAACTGGATAGGAAGCCAGTGGAGGGATTCACAGAGGGGAGCCGCCGTGGTGGAGCGATGGGAGGAGAGGATAATTCTGGCTGCTGCATTCAAGACTGACTGCAGCGGAGCAATTCGGGTCATAGGGAGACCAGACAGAAGGGCATTACAGTAGTCAAGGCAGGAAATTATGAGGGCATTGATGAGGAGTTTGGTGGTCACAGAGGTCAGGAAAGTGCGGATCTTTCAGATGTTATGGAGGTGGAAGTTGAGGACTTTGTGAGGTTTTGGATGTGTTGGGGGGGGGGGGGAGGGAGGGGAGTGCAGAGTCCAGGATGACACCCAGAAAATGGGCTCGAGAAGTAGGGCGAATGGTAGTGTGGTTAACAGTGGCATGCACATCTGGGAGGGTTGGGGATGGCCAGGTGGGAAGATTATAAATTCCATTTGTCCTTTTAGTTTCAGGAACCTAGCGGACATCCAGGAGGAGATGGCTGATAAGCAGGAAGAGACCCTGTCCATGGTAGGGGTGGATAGGTCAGGAGTGTGGAGGTAGATCTGGGAATCATCTGCATACAGAAGACAGTTAAAACCCATGGAGGAGATAACCTTGCCAATGGAGGATGTGTATAGGGAGAACAGTAGGGGGCCAAGGACCGAGCCTTGGGGGACTCCGACCTAGAGGTGGTTGGGGGTGGATGAGGACTCATTGAAGGAGGTTGTGAAGGAGCGGTTGGAGGGTCTGGAAGAGTAGGGGATGGTCCACTGTGTCAAAAGCTGCTGAAAGCTCAAGGAGGAGGAGAATGGAGTATTTGCCTTCAGCTTTAGTTAAAGTGAGGTAATTGACCACTTTGGTGAGAGCTGTTTCGGTTGAGTGGGGAGGCAAAATCAATATTGCAGTGGGTCTAGTAGGGAGTTGGCATTGAGGTACTGGGTCAGGAGTTTGTAAATCAGACACTCTAGTTAGGTGTTGTTATTTGCATTATGAAGCATATGCATGCATTTCCCATGTACCTACTGCACACTATGCCTGGATGGAAGCAATACTGGGGAGAGCAGACACTACAAGGCAGGGGGGAGCTATGGGTTAAAACACAGCAGTGTTGTTGTTGTTAAAGCGGTAATAAACTCTGTATTTAAGAAATTAAAAGCAAACATTTTTTTCTCACAATAAATATACCAGGCTTTCTCAACCAGGGTTCCCTGGAACCCCAGGGTTCCTTGAGTACTCTGCAGGGGTTCCTTGGCATTTTCCCCATAGTTGAGGTTGGGGGAAATATGATAGTTACTATAATAGGGGATACTGTAAAAAGAAGCACTAAATTGGGGGTCAGAATAATGAGCACAGTAATAAAAATCATTAGAATCTGCAATAAAGGGCACTGTAATAGGGGCTAAGGGCATAAACAGCCACATCAGCTTTTAAAGACCATGCCACCTGCAAAATAAATTCAGGGGTTCCTTGAGATCCAAAAATTACTTGCAGGGGTTCCTTGAGATCCAAAAAGTATTTGCAGGGTTCCTCCAGGTTAAAAAGGTTGAGAAAGGCTGAAATATACTGTACCTTTAACACCTTTTCCTGTGTCCAAAACCAGGGACCATGATAAATATTTTTCTTTTCCTTATATTCATTCTGGTTGAGTGTCCATCTTCAGTAAGGCCAGGGAGGGCACGGTGTGAACTCACTTCTGCCCCTTTTTTCAGCAAAGTATATGTATATAATGTACAGAATGTATTCTGTAAATTCCAGTGAAAATGGCAGAAAAATAACGAGCACATAAAAATCGCAATGCCAGAAAAATCTACGACCTTCTACTTATTAAAGGTCACTGAGAGTCTGTTCAAACAGGTAAATACTGCAGAATGTGCAATTATTATTGTGGGTTGAATTATTTCTATTCATTTTATTAATTATATAGATATTTTAATTAAGGTAAATTGATTTGTTTTATGTCTTTAAAAGCAGTGTTTAATCCTGCTTTGAATTGTAGTACTGCAGTTATATAATAGGTAGCCATAGGGGATCTAAGAACTCAGAACACCCCAAGAGGTATTATCAACTACAGTATGCATTACAATTGCTTATAAAATTTGCCATTTGCCATTTGAAATGTATTCATTGTTTTTATGTTATATGTGGACTAGAGTTATCCTTTTGTTATTGACAGCAAATTGCCCACAAAATGTAATGGATTTCAGTTACTTTTATTGTTTCTTTTTTTATTATTTCTTATACAAAGCACTGTGCAATGGTTGCAGAAAATCGATTTGCGCAGAGCCATTAAACCGTTGAGCAGAGCAGAACATATCCCATGAAGAGCTTACAATCATTTAGCATATATTTTTTGCGCTGGTTTTATACAAGGGCTTGTCATGCATCACTTTGCCTGATTTGTCACTGAGGACTAAAATTACAAGAGGTTCTCTTTTATTATGCCAACAAATGCACCTTTACATTATTTTAAAAGTCAGGTTTTCAGCTCTTTGCGTTTTTATTGCATGTCTGAACTATGCTGGAATTGGTGCTGGGCCATTAAAAGGGTTGCCAGAAGGAGAAAGTAAACAGCCCACATACCAACAAAAGGAATGCTAAAGCAGTGTGCTTTATGGAGGTTATATTATATGTGGGACCTGGCAAACACCACTAAGCCTAACATACTTTTAATCTCTGGCTGGCGACTAGAATGGAGGGGACATAAAGGTTACAGATGAAAACTGTGAGTCGGAGCCTTGAGGTTGAAGATAAACAAATCGTGCCTGGTGAGAGTGACCAGCGGCAGGTCAAGCTAAGGGTTATTTAGAGGTCAGGCTGACCTGGAGAAGTAAATGAAAGAAAATAAACGGCAGTTCCACACTGTACAAGCAGGGGGCAGTGTGAGCTTCTCTTCACAGCCCATTATAGTTAGTTTCTTAAAACCTTTCCTTGACCAGTCAACTGAGGTGACAGGTTTGCAATACATATTTTTGTGTTTTGTTTAGAAACGGATACTTTGTAAAAACACAAAGTGAAGAAAACTCATAAATGGTCTTGTGCATTTTCTCCTGTTATGTTTATTTGAAAATGCATTATTAATTATCTTTGTGGTTTTTTTTTTAAATAGCCTGGATTCAATAGACATTTTCCTTTCAGTAGATGTTTTCTCATCTTGCAACTAGCAAGTGAAAAAAGACTGAATTCTAGTTACATTGTTAGACCTAAATGAATTGATGGCAAATTATTTTGTGGACTGGTTTCTTGCTAGAAAATGAAAAGTAATTTAAAAAAAATAAATAAGGTGTTTGCTCATCGGTCATCTTGTTTACCCTTTTTTTTACTTTAATAACTTTTCAATATTTATCAGTTTGTTTGTTTTTTAGAATAAGTTCCTCATTCACATAACTTTATTATCGCCTTTCTCGTTATATATTTAGTACGTTTTGCTTGTTAGGTGCTGTAAAGGAATTATATAGATAAGGCGAGAAAAGATAAGTGAGATAACCTCTGAAAGGAGTTTCATGCATGTGGACACATGACATAATGTAAAAGCTACTTTATATAGATTAGCATTTTCTGACATTCAGGAATGAACATATCCAACACCAAATCGAACAAGACAAATATACAACTCTATCATTTTGATTCATATAAATTATATTGTAAATATTACCTATGGATCTGGCATTTTCAGATTCATAATCCCTTTGAGGCTGTGCTTGCCTGCAGCTATGCACCTACAGCATCTCACAAAAGTGACTAGACACCGCACATTTTTGTAAATATTTTACTACATCTTTTCATGGGGCAACATTGAAGATATGACCCTTGGGAACAGTAAATTCGGGCGCCTGAGGCTAGTGGACAAATCGGGCGCCGCCATTTACTCCTATAATAAATATCGTTTAATGGGCGCCCGATAGGAAAAAAGGGCGCCGGAGAAAAATAACGTTTTAAAAGCGGCGCCCGGAGACTTAATGTTTTATTACTGTTTCTCATGATTACACATTATTTAATGATTTATACATTTTTAAATTTTATTTTTAAACGAAAAACAGTACAATATTTTTTTTAAACATTATTTTTAAACGAAAAACAGTACATTTATTTTTTAATTTTTTTAACATTATTTTTAAACGAAAAAACTAACAGGGGAGTCTTAGGTTTAGGCACCAACAGGGGGGTCTTAGGTTTAGGCACCAACAGGGGGGTCTTAGGTTTAGGCACCAACAGGGGGTCTTAGGTTTAGGCACCAAAAGGGGGGTCTTAGGTTTAGGCACCAACAGGGGGGTCTTAGGTTTAGGCACCAACAGGGGGTCTTAGGTTTAGGCACCAACAGGGGGGTCTTAGGTTTAGGCACCAACAGGGGGGTCTTAGGTTTAGGCACTAACAGGGGGGTCTTAGGTTTAGGCACCAACAGGGGGGTCTTAGGTTTAGGCACTAACAGGGGGGTCTAGGGGTTAGGGGTAGGTACAGGGAGGGTTACTTAGGCACCAACAGGGGGGGTCTTAGGTTTAGGCATCAACAGGGGGGTCTAGGGGTTAGGGGTAGGTACAGGGAGGGTTACTTAGTAATTTTTTTTTTTAAACGTTATTATACGTTTCACTATTTAAACGAAAGATTAACGTTTTTACAATTGCCGATTTAATGCACATTATTTAATGATTTATAGCTTTATAAAACATTAATTTTAAACGAAATACAGTACAATACATTTTTAAACGTTATCCATGCTTATCGTTAAAAACCCGGCGCCCTTTTTTCCCAGCGCCCCTTTTTAACGTACGCATGACCCTTTTATACAATGTAAAGTAGTCAGTGTACAGATTGTATATGTAGACGTAAATCTGCTGCCCCATCAACGTAACTTAATGGACTACTGTAGAGGGCCGGGGGAAAAAGAGTTGAACTTACCCGGGGCTTCTAACGGTCCCCCGCAGACATCCTGTTCCCGCGCAGTCACTCACCGATACTCCGATCCCCCCCTCCGGTTTACTTCTGGAATTTCCGACTTTAAATTTGGAAAACCACTGGGCCTGTGTGCCCGTGTCCTCGCTCCCGCTGACGTCACCAGGAGCGTACTGCGCAGGTGCAGACCGTACTGGGCCTGCACAATACACTCCTGGGGACGTCAGCGTGTGGGAGGGTGCGGCCCTGCAGGCGCAGTGGTTTTCCGACTTTAAAGTAGCAAATTCCGAAAGAGAACTGAAGGTGGGGACCGGAGCATCGGTGAGTGGCTGCGCGGGCACAGGATGTCTGCGGGGGACCATTAGAAGCCCCAGGTAAGTTCAACAATTTTTACCCCTACCCCCTACAATACTCCTTTAACACACAGCCATTAATGTCTAAACCACTGGCAGCAATAGCTTTGTCTGTAAAGCCTCGTAAACATGCATGACTAAAGTCAGCTGAGGTGGCCAATAATGACAGCCTCAGCTAATAGTCAGGAGCGACGGCAAACTCCTTCGAGCACGCCACTCCCACGCCCACCACGTGATGTCATGTACACTCAGCCCCCCTGCATAGCAACACAATACGCTACTCAGCTGACTCAGCAACTGTACAGGCCGGCTCTCGCTTCAGTTGTTCTTTTAGAATTTGTGTTTTCCCTTTTTTTATCACAAAAAAAAAATTATAGCAAGAAATACAAAGTAAACATGTCATCATTCTTAAGAAGACACTTTATTTTACTTATACCTTTGTGTTTGATAAAGTATGTTTGGTTGTTCATGTTTGTGGGGTTATATTCTATGCGATTTACCAACAAACCAGTGATAAAAGCAAAGTCTTGAGTATCCTCTGTGGATGGTAGATTTTCACAGTTGCTCCATTTCTTTGCCTAAATTACTGCAAACTTAAAGAGGAACTTTAACCCCTGATTGAACTTCAACCCAATCAGTAGCCAATTCTTGCATTCCCATGAGAAGTGTTTACCTTTTTATCAAATAGATCATCAGGGATGTCTGTGAGGCTGATATTCAAAACACCAATATAGCTGCGCCTCAGAGTCCTTATATCAGGGGTCCCCAAACATTTTGAGTCGAGGGCCGGGTCAACATACTTCAGACTGCTGGGGGGCCACAGTATACATAAAATGATGTAGAAGTCTTTGCGGGCCAGACAGTGAAACATACCCAGGTGACAACCTGCAGTGGACAGCAGCGTCACCTGATGTGGAATTTGAATGGAAACTAGCAAATTACAGCTTTCTGGCTTCCATGTGGATGGGTGGTGCCAGCACTGCTATTCTATATGCGGACCACCAAAATGTAAAGATGTAGCTGATCGCATTTATAAGTAATACATTTTGTGTGTGGGGGCCGGTAAAAAAGCCTCAGGGGGCCACATTCGACCCACGGGCCTTAGTTTGAGGACCACTGCCTTATATCCTCCAGATATGGACCACCCTATAAAAGCAAATTAAAATGCACACATAGTGCCTAATACTGTCTTCATAAAAACACAATTAGCACCCCGTGCTGCAGGACTGACGGACGTGCCACCACCTTATGGGGATCGGATAGGTGGTGGCACGTCCCTCAGGACTGCAGCACGGGGTGCTAATTTTGTTTTTATGAAGACAATATTAGGCACTATGTGCGCATTTTAATTTGTTTTATAGGGTGGTCCATATCTGGAGGATAGAAGGACTCTGAAGCGCAGCTATATTGGTGTTTTGGCTAAAGTGCGGGAGTAAGGTGACTCTTGAATTGCTGCGATCCCCTTGTTGAGATCTGTTGTCTGTGGAGCGCATTTTTTTTTACAATTGTGTGGCTGATATTGTGGTGAAACACCTCCCACAGTTTGATGTCATCATGACCATGGTCCTGACAGTTTGCTGTCTGGGAAACTCATTGCATTGTGGGAAACAATGGCTTTTCCAACTTCCAAGCAAACAGTATCTTTCTCTGTGCATAGATCTCTCTTCCAGTTCTGACAATATTTTGTCAGAACTGAAATATACCATGTGCTATCAGTTATGTATCAGCAGCTGTCAGTTACAACTGAATGTGCAAGGTAATGTCCATGTTTCCCTATGGCTCGAGTACAGTTTAACAGTGTGCTGACCAGGAAGCTGTTATGGGGTAATAGCAATTTTCAAAATGGAGGACAGAAAATGCCATTTATCACAGTGGACAAACAGGACGCAGGAGAGGAGAAAGAGATTGATGAGTAGACAACACAGGAAGTAAGTATAACCTGTATATGTTTATTTTGACTTTTAAGTTTCAGTTCAGGTTCTCTTTAATGTATAAACCATACAGTATTTATTTTCCTTTTATAGCACACATCTAGTAGGTGGTGAATTAAGATTAAAACATCTCTTGGCTGAGGATGTACTTGCTAACCCTCATGGAATGATTCTGCACAGTTTTGTCCTATCTTCAGAGCTTAGGAAGGTTGCCAGGTGGTATGAAATGCGTGTCTATGTACAACCTGTATAGGTCTAATCCCGTAATACTTTTTCCTGCTTCATTTCATCAACCCTAAATCTTCTTAATGTGCACTAAAGTTGCATTTAGACCTGTTATACACATCAGAGCACAGTCTAATACAACACATGCACATGAGCTGAGTAAGTGCTTAATGTACTAAGGCAGACACACCAACTATAAAATGACTAACACTAGAGACTCAGTAAATGTGTGTACTATCCTCTATTCACTCCTAGCAGTTAGGAATACTATCTACAGGGAGTCAGTATGCATACGTATGAAATCGCCGCCGGGGGACTTGGGCGCAGGATACAGCCGGTATATGGCTTTTCCTGCTGCTGCACAAGCCCCAGCGGCGTTAATTAATATTCCCCCTCCAGGTCCACGTGGATGGTGGGGAATTATGTAATTCGGCTGCCAGCTATTGCTGGAGGCCAAATTACAGTTACTCACTGTGCGCAGTTATAGCCGTAATTCCTATTACGGCCTATGGTGGCACCGGCTACGCCCAAACCTCCTGCGCTGTTATTACAGCACTGGAGTCAGTATGGCCCTTACCTTACTTGTATTACAATGCATACTTAAGGAGAGTGAAAGGTGTGTGCTTCTGACCAGTTTCACCTGACTTATATACTGGGTGCCTCAAGTCTAATGACGCATTTGAATTTAAACTGACTCTCGTCTAATTAAAGTGGCAAAGCGTTGCAAACTGCATTCGCCTACCAGATAGTGCAGGATCTAAGGCTGCCTTCCTGACATTCCTGCAGGAGTTGGACCACGCAAATTCTTGCATCTCAACAGGGGCGCCGTGTGTAGGCTTCCTTGTACCCCCAAGAAATGAGGGGGCAGCGCAAACACCCCCACAAAGCATCCACTGCCCAGGAGCGCCGCAACTGCCTCTCGGGGGGAAGGGGGGCCCACGCCTAGGGAAAACCATCCATGCTGCTCCCCCAAAGGATATATGCCCTACTCTTGCGTATTTTGCTTACCTGTAGTGCATATGTGCATCCTGGGAGCGAACACACCAACAATGGGGCGAGGGGGGGGGGGGAGCCCAGAAAAAAACCCCGGTGCAACACTACTGCCGGGGGACCTACCCGCACCCCCCCCCCCTCCCCACAACACCCCCAGGAAAAAGAACACATTACAATGCATACCTAAGGAGAATGAAAGGTGTGTGCTTCTGACCAGTTTTACCTGACTTATATACTGGCTGCCTCAAGTCTAATGACTCATTTGAATTTAAACTGACTCTCGTCTAATTAAAATGGCAAAGCGTTGCAAACTGCGCTCACCTACCAGATTGTGCAGGATCTAAGGCTACCTCCCTGACATTCTGCAGGAGTTGGCCCACGCAAATTCTTGCATCTCAACAGGGGCGCCGCATGTAGGCCTCCTTGTACCCCCAAGAAATGAGGGGCAGCGCAAACACCCCCACAAAGCATCCACTGCACGGGAGTGCCGCAACTGCCTCTCGGGGAGGTGGGGGGGGGGGGTGCGAGAACACATGAACCATCCATGCTGCCCCCACAAAGGATAGATGCCCTACTCTTGCATATTTTACTTACATGTAGTGCATATGCGCATCCTGGGAGTGAACACACCAACAATGGGGCGAGGGGGAGGGAGCGCAGACAAACTCCCCGGTGCAACACTACTGCCGGGGGACCTACCCGCACCCCCCCCCCACAACACCCCCCAAAACAAGAACACATTACAATGCATATCTAAGGAGAGTGAAAGGTGTGTGCTTATGACCAGTTTCACCTGACTTATATACTGGCTGCCTCAAGTCTAATGACTCATTGGAATTTAAACTGACTCTCATCTAATTAAAATAGCAAAGCGTTGCAAACTGCATTCGCCTACCAGATAGTGCAGAATCTAAAGGTGAGTGCAGTTTGCAATGCTTTGCCAGTCAGTCAGTTTAAATTTAAATGAGTCATTAGACTTGAGGCAGCCAGTATATAAGTCAGGTGAAACTAACAGATGATTTTAGTAGGCATTGAGACTGTCAAAAGGCATTTCTTGGCACTTGTTAATGATTCCATTGGCACAGCTTCTAGTGGCTCCTATGGAGGTCAGACCTACTATGGGCACCACCAAAATGCCTGAAGTATGATTTTTATTTTGCTATGTAAAGCCTTGTATAAGTCTAAGAGGACTTTTGTTCACAGGGATCAGGACTCAATCCCTCGAGGGGACAGTTAAAAGCCAAGTGCTGTATAGACGCATTGCTAGTCTAGAGGCTGGCACTGCATCTGTTTATATGGAGGCGCATGTGATGGAGCAGTTTTCGGGTGGGTGGGTGTAGTGAGCAGAAGAACAGTGTGCTTGGGAGTTTGGGAGGTGTAAGATATCGCTAAAGATCCAGCATGCCAGATCTTTAGGTGACATTGGGCGACATCTGTACACATGCTAGATACTTGCTACTCAAGAAATCGTTCTTTGTTCCGCATGCCATGAGCAGCTACAGACCTGTCTCCAACCCCCCCTTTCTGGAGAAAGTTCTTGAAAATACTGTCTCCAATTTGAAGAGAGTATCAGGAAAAAAACATCTTGGACATTCTGAAATCTGTCTTCAAGAAACCCACAGTTGCAAAACAGCCTATTATCCAGCCCATGATCTGCAATGATATGCTCATGGTAAGGAACAGAGGCAAGTATTCCATCCTGATTCTGTTTGATCTCTCAGTGGATTTTGATGCAGTTGATCATGAAATCTTGCAAACATCAAGAGTACTGCAACATTGATGGCTTAGTTCTCTAGTGGATATACCCCGTCTTGGCTGGCAGAACACAAAAAATGTATTTCAGGGGCCTTTCCTGTCCAACTCTAAACTTCAAAAAATTGGTGTGCCCTAGGGCTCAAAACTATCCCCCTTTGCTGTTCACACTATACATGCTACCACTTGGAAAAATCATCCAGATGCCTGATCTAACAAACCACTCCATAGCTGAGGACACCCAACCATATTTATCATTCAAACCTGGCATTGACAGATCCTGCTTCAAAAATAAATGCTTGCTTAGCTTAGCTTCAGGGGTGGATGAGTGACAACTGGCTTAAACTTGCTGACAAAGCTGAGGTTCTTGTCATTGAAGGTCAGTGCCCAACAGCAAAGCAGCTCCAGCTTCAATCACCACCACTGAGGGTAGTGAGCTCAGATCTGACTTTGTGTGCAGCCTGTGTGTACTGATTGATGAACTGACTGAATTAAACTTTTGGATTCAAATCCCAGCTGTGAAATATTCCTTTTCTTCATGGGAAATATTATATTCACACAACTCATGCAGGAACCAACACTATCCCTACAGCTAAGTTAAAAGCTGGGGTGTTCTTTACAAGAATGAAGTATCTTGCATAGTTATATAAACCACCAAGAGGTCCCCCGTGTTAGTATGTGTCCTAACTCTGGCACTGTAACACGCATAATACAAACATGCAAGCATTCTGCGTGTCAATGTTTTTTTTTTTATCCTTGTGGCTAGGATTTTATCCAGTGCTCTCCCTCTATTCCCCTGTCAAGGCTCGTTCACACTGGAGGCGTTTTCGGCCTTTTTTCACGTGCAGGTGATTTTAAATATCACCTGCCAAACGCCTGTGCAATAAATGTCTATGAGAATGTTCATATCAGCGCGGGTCGTGTGCTGTGCGGCAGTAGCGTCCCTACCATAGGGCGGCAAGGGGCGCCCCGCACCGGGTGTCGGGCGCCCCAGGGGGTGTCATCAAGGCCTCCCACAGAGGCCTGTGCAAGACAGGAGGGGAAGCAGCACGGAAAGGAGGGGTGGCGGGGAAAGCGGCGGGGAGGGGGGCCGGACCCCCCACCTCCCTTACCTGGGTCCCCTCCTTCTGGCGCTTCCCCCTCCTAATTAGTCGCAGCGGGCAAGAGACTCACCTTCCTGCGTTCCAGGCGATGGCAAATAGCGTCATCGTCACGTCTCCGCCTTCTCCACCGCTCACTGTGCTTCCTGATTGGCGGAAGCACAGTGAGCGACAGAGAGGTCGGAGACCAGCGTCGCGCGAGGATGACGCTATGCGCCGCCGCCATCGCCAGGAGCAGGTGAGTGAGTCTTCTTCGCCGCTCCTGCCCGCTGCTGTTAATTAGGAGAGGGAAGCGCCAGAAGGAGGGGACCCAGGTGAGGGAGGTGGGGGGTCCGGCCCCCTCCCCGCCACCCCTCCTTCCAGGCTTTCCTTACACTGGGGGCAATTGTACTAGCTATTCTGGGGGCAACTAAATTAGCTATACTGGGGGCACCTAAACTAGCTATACTGGGGGCAGCTATACTGGGGGGCAGCTATACTAGCTATACTGGGGGGCAGCTATACTGGGGGCAGCTACACTGGGGGCAGCTATACTAGCTATACTGGGGGCAGCTGTACTGGGGGCAACTAAACTAGCTATACTGGGGGCAACTATACTAGCTATACTGGGGGCAGCTATACTGGGGGGCAGCTATACTAGCTATACTGGGGGCAGCTGTACTGGGGGCAGCTATACTAGGGGCAACTAAACTAGCTATACTGGGGGCAACTAAACTAGCTATACTGGGGGCAACTAAACTAGCTATACTGGGGGCAGCTATACTGGGGGGGCAGCTATACTAGCTATACTGGGGGCAGCTATTCTGGGGCAACTAAACTAGCTATACTGGGGGCAGCTATACTAGCTATACTGGGGGCAGCTATACTAGCTATACTGGGGGCAGCTATACTAGCTACACTGGGGGCAGCTATACTAGCTATACTGGGGGGCAGCTATACTAGCTATACTGGGTGGGGGGCAGCTATACTAGCTATACTGGGGGCAGCTATACTAGCTATACTGGGGGGCAGCTATACTAGCTATACTGGGGGCAGCTATACTGGGGGCAGCTATACTAGCTATACTGGGGGCAGCTATACTGAGGGCAACTAAACTAGCTATACTGGGGGCAGCTATACTAGCTATACCTGGGGGCAGCTATACTAGCTATACTGAGGGGCAGCTATACTAGCTATACTGGGGGCAGCTACACTGGGGGCAGCTATACTAGCTATACTGGGGGCAGCTGTACTGGGGGCAACTATACTAGCTATACTGGGGGCAACTATACTAGCTATACTGGGGGCAGCTATACTGGGGGCAGCTACACTGGGGGCAGCTATACTGGGGGCAGCTGTACTGGGGGCAACTAAACTAGCTATACTGGGGGCAACTATACTAGCTATACTGGGGGCAGCTATACTGGGGGGCAGCTATACTAGCTATACTGGGGGCAGCTGTACTGGGGGCAGCTATACTGGGGGCAACTAAACTAGCTATACTGGGGGCAACTAAACTAGCTATACTGGGGGCAGCTATACTAGCTATACTGGGGGCAGCTATACTGGGGGGCAGCTATACTAGCTATACTGGGGGCAGCTATACTGGGGGCAACTAAACTAGCTATACTGGGGGCAGCTATACTAGCTACACTGGGGGCAGCTATACTAGCTACACTGGGGGCAGCTATACTAGCTATACTGGGGGGCAGCTATACTAGCTATACTGGGGGGCAGCTATACTAGCTATACTGGGGGGCAGCTATACTAGCTATACTGGGGGGCAGCTATACTAGCTATACTGGGGGCAGCTATACTAGCTATACTGGGGGCAGCTATACTTGGGGCAGCTATACTAGCTATACTGGGGGCAGCTATACTGGGGGCAACTAAACTAGCTATACCTGGGGGCAGCTATACTAGCTATACCTGGGGGCAGCTATACTAGCTATACTGAGGGGCAGCTATACTAGCTATACTGGGGGGCAGCTATACTAGCGATACTGGGGGGCAGCTATACTAGCTATACTGGGGGGGGCAGCTATACTGGGGGGCAGCTATACTAGCTATACTGGGGGCAGCTATACTGGGGCCAGCTATACTGGGGGCAGCTATACTAGCGATACTGGGGGCAGCTATACTAGCGATACTGGGGGCAGCTATACTAGCGATACTGGGGGCAGCTATACTAGCTATACTGGGGGCAACTAAACTAGCTATACTGGGGGCAACTAAACTAGCTATACTGGGGGCAACTAAACTAGCTATACTGGGGGCAGCTATACTAGCTATACTGGGGGCAGCTATACTGGGGGCAAATATACTAGCTACACTGGGGGCAAATATACTAGCTATACTGGGGGCAACTATACTAGCTCCACTGGGGGCAGCTATACTGGGGGAAACTGTACTAGCTCCACTGGGGGCAGCTATACTGGGGGAAACTGTACTAGCTATACTGGGGGCAACTATACTAGCTAATACTTTAAAATACAGTTAGCTCCGCCCTCATCTGGTCATGACCACGCCCATTTTTTTGCTGCGAAGCACGCCGCAGGTTGTGGCCACGCCCATTTTTTAGGAGGGGGGGTGTCTTTTAATACCCAGCACCGGGTGCCAAATGCCCTAGGTACGCCACTGCTGTGCGGGCAGCAAAGCGGTGCCATTTTTGAGGCGATTCTGCCTCAATGGAAGGTATTGGAGTAATGCAAAACACTCGCACAATCGATTTGTGCAGATATTGCGTTCGCGTTTTTAAGAATAAATACATTGTATTTATTCTTTTCAGGGTCAAAGAGTTAACTTCCTGACCTGCATCAGGAAGCGAAAAAACGCAACCGCTCTGAAAAAGTGCTTATTGGAGCGCTTTACAAAAAACACAGCGCCCATCCGAGCATCGGGAGGAGAAAAAAGAACTCAAAAACGACAAATGCAGATGCTAAAGTAAACGGAACGCAATGTGAGCGAAGGTATTGGACTGTTGTCAGCATACACACAGCTTATACTAATGTATGAATTTTACAGATGGAAGTATTTTGGTAGCTCCCTTCAAGGAACTAGGTTGATGCACTATCTGTCCCGGGAGAGAACATTAGGATATGTGCTCCTAATCCCTTGATAGGCTTGACGAACTGAATGCTTGCATGTTTGCACTATGCAAGTTACAGGGCCAGAGTTAGGATACATACTAACTCCGGGAACCTCTACGTGATGTATGTGACTACACAAGAGACTTTATTCTTGGAACGAAAACCCCAGCTTTAACGTAGCTGTAGGGACAGCATTGGTTTCTGCATACGTTGTATGAAAGAATTTGCATGTGAATTTGGATGCAAGTTTGCAGAGGGTTAATTGACTTTGTGGATTCTCAGTAGATGCGGTCATAATGGGATACCTTAGCCGAGTTTAATCGAGTGTGTGTACAGGGCTTTAGAAGGAGAAAAATTTATTGATTGTTACTGTCCTAGAATGTACGCCTCGTCTGAGATCTTTATGATGTGTGTATGAAGCTTTAGAGGAAAAAACAAATATTTAGAGAATAGAGAAAAAGATTGGTAGATGCCGGTAGCTTTATTTTCAAAATATACAAAGAGCACGATGACTGCCCCATGAAACAGAGACAATGCATTGTACAGCTCTGTCCAGCTCAGTCATTTCGCAATATGGTTTATGTAAGCAGAGATATGTGGAACATAGTAGACATAATATTCAGTGAAGGAATATTTAGTGTAGGTTTGGTAAGAGCAAACTGAGGGCTGTGTAATATTACCTTACATAGTTACATAGTTATTTGGGTTGAAAAAAGACATAAGTCCATCGAGTTCAACCAGAAAACAAAGTACAACACCAACCTGCTCCATCACATATCCCTGTTGATCCAAAGGAAGGCAAAAAACCCTTACAAGGCATGGTTTAATTAGCCCCAAAAGGGAAAAAAGTCCTTCCCGACTCCAGATGGCAATCAGATAAAATCCCTGGATCAACACTACTGGTCAATATCTAGTAATTATAGCCATGGATGTCTTTCAACGCAAGGAAAGCGTCGAAAGACATCCCTTTAAATGCAGATATAGAATTTTCCATAACTACTTCCTGTGGCAATGCATTCCCCATCTTAATCACTCTTACTGAGTCTAGAGCCAACAGTAGGTTTTGCTATGTTAAACCAATACACCATTGAAAAACTTTAACCACTTGAGGACCCACCCTTTACCCCCCCTTAAGGACCAGCGCTACTTTTTATGACCTGTGCTGGGTGGGCTCTGCAGCCCTGTGCAGCCAGTGACAGGCTGTCCCCTGTCACATGGCGGCGATCCCCAGCCGCTGATTGGCCGGGGATCGCCGATCTGTCTCCTACGTTTACATTTAGTCTGCGAGCCGCGATCAGCGGCTCGCAGGCTATTCACAGAGACCCGCTCCGTGATCTGACAGGAAACGGCCGCTTGCGCGAGCGGCCTTTCCTGATTAATTAGGGGGGCACCTGGCGACGCAGATCTGCGTCACTGGTCCTCCAGCTACCACTTTGCCGCCGCACGGTATGAGTGTGCGGTCGGCAAGTGGTTAAAGAGCATCATTTTTTTCTCTTTCTCTAAATGATGGGAGCATCTCTTAAATCCCCAAAGCCATTTCCAGCTCAAACTTAATTGGTAATGATGACTACTATACAACATTGCTTCTCAAACACCTAATGACTTGACATGTTCAAAGACCGGCCTGGCAACACGAAGCCTGTGTCGCCTGCATTTGCTCCTGTTACCCATACAGCAACAAATGCAGGCAACACTGGCAGCAATAAAGCTGGGGAAGACACACAGCGGGGTTAGAGTACAACATGCGCGGGGACCAGCTAGCATCTTCCTGTAAACTTACACTCATCACAGGCAGCTGGGCTGGTCTTTTGTGTGCCACCCTGTATATGAACTGTAACTGCAGGTGGTTAATGTGATGTTAATAATTCTGGTTTGCATGCAAATTGTATGCAGCTTGAACTGGGACACGAAAACGATCAATGATTTTGAATAGCTTACTTCCATTCTGTATAGAATTGGTATTAAATTTGCATGCAAGCTGAAATTCTTAGTTCCTTATTGACCATCTTTATTGTTATTTCTGTCATTGCAGGCTTTCCTTTTGACCAGCTACATGCTGAGCTCCTACCTGCTCACTGAAATGTATGAGGAGATGCATAAAATACGTTGGAATACAGGACTGCCTTTGACGCCTTATTTAGTACTGATGGCTAGCTCTATAGCAATTTTTCATCATCTCAACAAAATGTTTTGAAAATGTACCTATAAGCAAATCAATCATGACCAGTGTGACCAGTAGAGTGGCAAAAAGAAGGTGTGTGAGTCCTATCTAGTAGATGGCCAAGCCTGTCTGGGTGGGAGGGGATTATTTGTTTTGTGCTTACTTTAACTCAATGACTCCTTCAGCTGCCTCTATTCCACCTTTCCACCACTCCACTTTCTGATTGGGTACCGCAGATCCCACCCAGTGATGCTTGATAAATTAATAGGTGCAAAAGCGGTCATAGAGGAACTCTAATAGAAGTTTGGAATGTCTATTCTTCTGCAATTTGCATGTGACAACTATGATTGGTGACCACGGCAGGAGACATTTATATTGGTAAAGTAACAGGTAACAGCTGGCTCGCCCAGTGGCCACCCCTGTTTTCCCACTTTAGTTCAGATTCTCTTTAATGGCCAAATATCTTGCCAGGTCTGCCATTATTAAGTTTACACCAGCATCCCTAGCTCAGAAGACTGTGTTAGACAGCTATTGTTCTTAACTTCCTTTCTTTTGACTCCTCAATGAAGAATAGTCTTCTAATGAACAAAAGTAACACCTGCATTCACTAGAAGAGAAACAAGCACAAAACAGCAACAGTGAGAGAAACAAAGAGGCCTGTGACAAAAGTTATGATTTATGGCTATCAGAAGCTGAGCAACAGCCTAGTCAAATCTCATAAGCTGTAACTCCGCCCTGAGTCAATATGCCGTTCAAACAGGAGACAAGGTGAATCTATAGCACAGGCTGGTACCGTACACCTTGCTTTACTCACATGTACTGGAGAAAAAGCAGCATGATTCCTGTGTCCTGATGGCAATCTGATAACCACTCGAGTCACTTAAAGGCTCATTGTTTCCCTCACCTCCGCTCTAGCGACTACACGATAACAGTCTTTGCTTTTTATAGGCTTCTGTTTGAGTATGTGCTAGCTTCATTCTAATAACTAAAATAAGAGATGTTGACATGCTTGTTGAATTGCTAACTGGTTGTACATAGAGGGCAATGGAAAAGGCAGCTAATAATGACTCATGTTTGACAGCCAGTACCATGCACCAGTGGCTGCAACATGGAATGTGGATACATTCTTCCATTTTCTACAGATATTCTACCCATCAGTGTTGCCAACTCATCCCTTTAATTACTGACACATATGAATTATACAGGTTTCGTGGCTAGGTAGATGCAGTTAAGGAACGGATTATGTGTAAGAAGCCCCAGAACCTGTATAACTTAGATGTGTCAGTAATTAAAGGGATGAGTTGGCAACACTGCTACCCATCACCAAATAAAATCAGAAGCTAGGAAGAAATCATAATCAATAAGCGTATATATGATAGTGTATCAATTGCTGTTGGTATCTAGCATGAGGGTTTTAAATTTGTTACCATAGTATATCCTTTTCTTTGAGGTTGGTTTCACAGTGCAAACCAGTGTCAGTGATGCGGTGAGTAATGCCTGACGCACCGCATCGCACCGTCAAAAACAGGCCTTCAGGAACACCTACTGCGCGGTGTACCCTGTCTGGCCGCTGGCCAAGCAGGATGTGATGTGCGTGATGTCACTTCCTGCTGCGGGTATGCGGAAGTGCACTGAAGCGTATTGTTAAAATACACTTCCGCGCATGCGTGCCGTGACGTCACGTCTGTGTTTTTTTTTAAGATCTACATGTCGCCATAGACTAACATGACTTCTGGGCCGACACACCTCGCTGAAGAATCTACATGGTAACGTAGTTCTTGCCCTGCGTCAGGTATACGGCAAAAACGTATTTTCCGTCACATCGCGCCGTAACGTAGCAGTATGAAAGTCTCCATAGACTTTCATTGCATGGTGGTGGGTTACAGTAAAAATACCGCACCGCCTTGGTGTGAAAGTACCCTGAAGGTTCTTCTATCTTTTGGTCATGGTATATCCAAAGAAGAAAAAAGACATTTTCAACTGGACACTTATTTGCTGTTCTAGATGTTTTATTACTGCCCGCCTTTTCCACATTACAGGTTGCACAACTGTGGCCAAGCAGCGTGTCTGTACTGTGCCGTGTCATTTTGCCAACCTCCACCGTAATCACCACTTGACAATCATTTAACACTCAACTTGTGTTCTAATGGCAGGCAGGAGCCAAATTTGTCTGTCGATCTCTAAGTCTAAGCATTTTATCCTCTTAATTTTTGTGTTCAGTAGTGATGGTCATGCCCAGGGCCGGCCTTAGATTTCACAGCGCCCTGAGCGAAACCTGTTTTTTGTGCCCCCACCCTTTCACCCTCTTCGTGCACACACGCTTGCATGCATGTGCGCGCAAACGCACACACGCCCATAAGCAATTCACCTTTTTTCCTGAGTTAACTCATAGGACAGTGGTTTCCAACCTTTTTGGAATCGTGGCACATCATGCCAAATGCTCAGATCTCCGTGACACATCAAATATGTATAATAGAAAAATACTATTAATAACCACAAAATGGATGGAAAGAGTGCATTATCCTGAACAAACTTAAAAATGAAGGCTAGAACCTCTCAGGAATATAAATCAAAACAATCAGTGGGACAGTTAGCCCCCCCTCACCACCCCCCCCCCCCCCAATTTGGAATGATAGCACAGCACCGACAATTTTCACCACACGTTATAACTGCTTTGCGGCTCCCCCTACCCCCTAAAAAAAATGCCCTCAGACTCAGTATAGGGAGGTAGCCAGGTATAAGTGCCCCAGTATAGGATCTCATGTATAGGTGCCCTCAATATATGTAGCCAAGCATAGGTGCCTCCAGTATAGGAAGTCAGTTGTAGGTCTCCCCCATAGGTAGCCAGGTGTAGGTGCCACCAGTATAGGGAGCCAGGAGTAGGTGCACTCCCTCAGTATAGGTAGCCAGCTATAGGTGCCCCCAGTATAGGAAGTCAGGTGTAAGTGCCTTCAGTATAGGTAGCCAGCTATAGGTGCCCCCAGTACAGGAAGTCAGGTGGAGGTGCCCTCAATATAATTAGCCAGCTATAGGTGCCCCCTTGGAAGCCGGCCCCCTGAGCAACCGCTCCAGTCGCTCAGGTCAAAGGCCGGCTATGGTCATGCCTAGGAGAAGTCATGGAGAAGCATATAATTTACTTGATTAGCTTTATCTACCTTCACAACCCTGAACTATCCACCACTACCATGGACAAGGTCTCCTCCTGCCTATCAGCCATCTCCTCCTGGATATCCGCTAGGTTCCTGAAACTAAACCTGGACAAAACAGAATTTATGATCTTCCCACCCTTGCCATCCCTGACCCTCGCAGATGTGAATATCACTGTTAACCACACTACCATTCACCCTACCTCTCAAGCCCACTCCCTGGGTGTGACCCTGGACTCCGCAATCTCCTTCACCTCCCCAATCCAAAACCACATAAAGCCCCCAACTTCCACCTCTGTAACATGTGCTAGACCCGCCCTTTCCTGACCTCTGTCACCACCAGACTCCTCATCCATGCCCCCATAATTTCCCGGCTTGACTACTGCAATGCACTTCTGTCTGGTCTCCCTATGACCCGAATTGCCCCACTGAAGTCTGTCATGAATACGGCAGCCAGAATTATCCACTTCTCCCATCGCTCCACCACGTCGGCTCTCCTCTGTGAATCCCTCCAATGGCTTTCTATCCAGTCCAGAATCAGATTAAAGATACTGTGTCTGGCCTACAAATCTGTCCATAAAACCTGTCCAACCTACATTTCCTATCTCACTCAGAGGTACACACCTAGCCACTCGCTCCGCTCCTTCAATGAACTTCGCTTGACTGCCCCCTGAATCACCCAATCCCATGCACTCCTCCAGATCTTCTCAAGAGCTGCTCCAACACTACTCCTTCAACATATTCAAGAAGGCTTTCAAAACTCACCTTTTCACTCTGGCCTACCCCCCCCCCCCCCCACTGGAGCTCAAAACCCCGCAGCTGAACTCTGGTCCCCTACCTTTTATGTCCCTACCGCTCCCTCTAGATTGTAAGCCTTCAGGCATTGTCCTCCCCCCTCTGTCTCCTACCTGTTCATGCATCTCCATTGCCGTACATCCATCCTATGGATCTGAGTGAACTCTTGAGTGAACTCGACTTACCTAATCTCCATGCTCCCATTCAGTGACTAAGCATTACCTTGTACTCATACTGTGCTGCATGATATGGTTTGCATGTATTCCTGTATTGTCTTACTGCTGTATGTCACCCCTAAATATTGTCTGTAGCCTTAACTAATGTCTAGCGCTGCGTAATATGTTGGTGCTTTATAAATACAATAAATAAATAAATCTGCTAATAGATTTGCAAAGCTCTGATTTTCTATGATCACATCCTGCTTTAGCACATAATAATGACTAGCAAATCAGAGACTTACATATCCATCACCTGACCAAACTGATCACATGCTTTGACCATGAGCTCTGTACATCACAGGAGTGTATTGGGTGACACCCTAAAGGAAAAGGATACAGAAAAACAAACATGAGAGCCCAGATAGCATATTATGTTCAAATGTAGGGTTAAATGCCAATCATATAAAAAGGCTAATCACAAAGGTAGGTTGCAGGGGGGCAACCAACCACAGGAAGTAGGTGGAGACAATTAACCCGACTCCACTCGGGATGTCCAACCTGGACTGGAAATGTTCGCTATCTTTGATAGAAAAAAAGGCTCTCACAATGGTGTGAACCATGTGAGGCCAGACAAACCCCAAGAGGCGTCCGGGTTTAAATAAAACTAAGTTAAAAAAAAATGATACAGTTCAAATGAAGGAGTGAGGTGACCTATGCAACGTAATGATGAATTGCAGGTAACCATGGTTAACAGAGAAAGAACAATGATTTCAAGCATCACCCTCCTTTTAAAGCATCCAGGCTGGTATCATAACTCAATTAGCATGACAGAATGATCTTCCATCCTTCTGCTCATCAATACTCTCAGCTATGTTAACGAGAAGATTATTAAAGAAGAAGATTACTAAAATTATCTCAGCAGGTCCTTTTGTGGCGGGGCTAAAATACAATGGAAATTGTTTTGGAGGGAATAAGTTAATTTTCATGGCAAAGAAGGACTTTTAAATTAATCTGAATGTTCTTCATAACATTCTGGAGTATACGCAAATTGCTATCTCAAAAACTGAAGCAGAAAACTTTGTGAAAAACAATATTTGTGCCATTCTCAAAACTTTTGTCCATGACTGTAAGTTTTTTATTTCAAAACTGTATCCTTCAGAACTGAGGTTCATACATATGCTATGTTTTAAGGTTTTTAAGGAGGGATGAAAAAGGTAGGGGGTTCTTAGACAATATATAAACATCTTAGAACAATGGCACTTACTGAAACAAATGCCAATTAGGGCATTATCGAAGATTTACAAATTAATTAGTGCAATCTCGAACAAGGTTCTTCCATGTTACCGCAGAGGCGCTGCACCTATCTGCACAGCCTCGGAGGTACTCCTGCTCTTGTATTTGCCTGAGGAAGCGGGCTTGGGACCCGCGAAACGTGTTGCATAATTTTATGTGGAGTACTGATTAAATATATATTTTTCTGGATACCATATATGGTGGTTGTGTCATATATATTGGGGAGACGGATCCACCCCGATCCCACAATTTTTTATTTGGTTTTAATAGACCACTAATTTTTATTCTGCTGGCGCCTCAAATGTTACTGTAGTAGTTGGGATAAGAAAGAAGGTTTTAGGCTGAACACGGATATTTGGGCCAGAACTTTTCACAAAATATGTTTTTATTTCAGAAACCTGGATACAACTTTCTCAATTCAAACTTTTTTATCTGTCCTATCGGATAATGACCTATGTTGAAAATGCTAAAGGTTGCCCGCCTCTTTGGTTCATGTGATGTGCCCTTTGGTCAGAAGTTTCTGTCAGAAGTTTTAAATTTGATTCCAGGGATGGTCTTTGACACTGAACTGGCAATCTTTGGAATTCAGACATTGATTTGGTGGGCATGGATCGGGTGCGAGGGTCATTGGTAGAATTAGGTGCCTCCATTGCGAGAAAACTCATTATAAGAAAGTGGAAGAGCCCAGATCCTTCTTCCCAACAATAATGGGTGGAGGAAAGGTTGTCCTTTCTAATAGATGGGGGGGAGGTTTGTGGCTGACGCTGCTGAGGATCCTGATTGCTGACATCTGTCATTTGGATTGGAAGTGCTGGCCAAGGTCTTCCAGTTCAAAAGGTGCAGTAGTGTTCAATTCTGTGGTGGGTCCCGACTCCTGGGCAATATTCAGCAGGGCTGGTCAAGATAATCTGGCTGTCACAGAAGTGTCTGGCTGTGGCAGCCCTTACTTTCGGTTTAGTGGCTGGCAATCATGGAGGGGCTGAACCAGAGGTGTCCCTGTTAAAGTGGAGCAGCAGCAGCCAATGGATGGATGGATGAATGGATGGATGGAGCCGGCATCCAGCAAGGCCAAAGATTTCCCGATCAGCGCAGTGTCTTCCTACCTCAGTAGAGGCCCGACCTCCTGGGTAGCAGTGGTGGACTCCACATGGCCTGTACCTGCACAGACAATGGACCCAGGCAGCAGCAAGGCAGAAAAAACTCCAAGCACCAGTGTCCCAGGCTGCACTGGACCACACTGCACACCTTCAGGGGTAAAACAAAGTGAATTGGTAGGGAAAAGGGAAGGAAAACAAGAAAAAGCCTGAATTCTGCGGCCATGGCTGCCAATTAAGGCACCAACCAGAAGCAGGCACATTTGGGCAAATATAGAAAAAAAACACAAATTATTGTCCAAAAGTCTGCTTACATGGAATTCTCACTTTTCTTGAGAAAACCCAAACCACAATCCATTTATTTCAGGTCAGGCTGCTTCTTGTTGAGAAACTATCATTTGCTATGATAACGTGCATTAGTAATGCGTGTAACCATAGCAAAGGCTGCGCTACTCGAGTACCGTAGGCTATGTTAATATCATAACTGGCGGTACTTGCGGATGAAAATAAAGGTAATACTGCTGTGTGCTGTCTGTGCACAGCAATATTATTGCGACTTTGTGAATCAACCTCTTTATTTGACTTAACTTGTGACCACAATTTTTTGAATAAACACCAAAGAGAGATTACCGTATATACTCGCATATAAGTCGACCCGCATATAAGCCGACCCCCCATCTTCTCCATGAAAACCAGGGAAAAATGATTGACCCCCATATAAGCCGGGGGTAGGAAATGCTGGATTGGTGCAGGCCGCGTGGTCCCCCCAGTGTGTCCCAGTATAGCTAGTATAGTGCCCAGTTTAGCTAGTATAGTGCCCAGTTTAGCTAGTATAGTGCCCAGTATAGCCAGTATAGTGCCCAGTATAGTGCCCAGTATAGTGCCAAGTATAGCCAGTATAGTGCCCAGTATTGGTAGGTAGTGCCCCAGTATAGCTAGTATAGTGCCCAGTGTAGGTAGGTAGTGGCCAGTATAGTGCCCAGTATAGGTAGGTAGTGGCCAGTATAGCTCCCTGCTCCCCCCGCTCCTATTACCTGTTTAGGCAGCGGCTTCCTCTTCCCTGGCGCTTCCTCTTCCGCACTCTCATGTGCGTATGAAGTGATCACAGCAGCGCGCCCGGCGCTGCTGCTGTGACGATGCAGGGGGCAGGAAAGAGTGCGGCTCCCTGTAGCGGCGATCTGTATCACCGTTACCAGGGGAACCGCTCTTTCCTGCCCCCTGCATCGTCACAGCAGCAGCGTCGGGCGCGCTGCTGTGATCACTTCATACGCACATGAGAGCGGGGAAGAGGAAGCGCCAGGGAAGAGGAAGACGCTGCCTAAGCAAGTAATAGCAGCGGCAGCGGCAGGGGGAGCGGGGAGGGGGGAGCGGGGGCCGCGGACCACGGACCACCAGGGAAGACTCGCATACATGCCGACCTCCTAACTTTTGACCCCCTTTTGGGGGTCAAAAATTCGGCTTGTATGCGAGTATATACGGTAATCATGAGTTAAATTAGATAAGGAGAGGAAAATATGAGTTGACTCATTTAAGGAGAGATACAATGTGAGTTAATAAGTAAGGTGAGTTAATTCAACTGAAAAGCTTTGTGAATCAGCCCCAATATAATAAAAAATGTTTCTGGGTGCAATGTCAAGCTTCATGTCTGTACAGTACTCATGCCAAAACTGTCACTCAGAAGGATGATTGGCCCATCATTTTGGGGGACAGAGATTCAATGTGTATCTTTCTAGAATTGATTCTGCTCCAATAACAGGAACAGTGTGAATCAGCCAAGTAGCTCCTTGTGGAATTTTAAAACATTTGTCCTTAGTAAACATGTTGTGCCACAGGCCATGGTGAACTCGCAGCCTCTCTGCACACCGGGGCACCAGCAGTTTTTCAAGGTTCCCTCCTGCTCATTATGTTCTTTTTCCGGCGCTCCAAAACCTTGGCCGCAAACAATCTGCAACTGGGAAAAGTAGTGGGAACGCTACAAGGTCACACATCTGCTGCGTTACACAGCTTGTTATCCGTGATGTCACCATCATCAAGGACCCTCACTTCATTAAAACATTTGAATCACTGAGATGATTAAATGCATTGCTTGCACATTTCTTTTTCCTGCAGACATAACAGCAGTAAATTGCTTAGTTTAAGATCGGTTGCAGAATTCATTTTTCATCAACAAACCTCTGAATTACGGTGTATGAGGTTTCAATTTCTGTTAGGGATTTTTTTAAAATATTTTTTAATGTAGGATTACATTAGGAAAGTGACAGAAGAAAGCATACATGTAAAAAAAGTGCCATGAAAAAAAGGGTGCAGGGGATTGCCGTTAGTAGAATATCGGTAAAATAACAGATATTTTACTTCTTAAGTCCAATAGTAAAATATAGGTAATCTTTACCAATATTTTACTATATCCTAACCCTACTCTAACACAGAATCACCCCTCCCCTGACCACCACCACCACCACAAATGCCTAATTTTATGACCTTCATCTACCGATACCTAACCCTAAGACCTCCCTCTGATGCCTAGCCTTAAGACCTCCCTCTACTGATGCCTAACTCTAGACCTTCCTCTACTGATGCCTAACTCTAAGACCTCCCTCTACTGATGCCTAACCCTAACACCTCCCTCTACCGATGCCTAACCCTAAGACCTCCCTCTACTAATGCTTAACTCTAAGACCTTCCTATACCAATGCCTAACCCTAAGACCTCCCTGTACCGATGTCTAGCCCTAAGACCTCCCTCTACCTATGCCTAACACTTAACCACCATCCCCTTTCTAACCTTAACCTACCCCCACCGCAAAGCCACGATTTGCAGCAAAGAAGGTAGATTTCAGTGCCCAGTGGCACCCGATAGAATCACGGACGCCGAGACATGCAGAGATGCAAATTTTGGTATTGCATAGCCGGCGTGGAGCTGTAAGTCATGGAGCTGAAAGTAATTTTATAGCTGGGATTAAACTGGAGGCCACCTTAGACCTAATTTCCAGCACCCCATTTTTACAACCGTACATATACTGATAAAGGTGGGGATGCTTATTTAATAAGCAAAAAAACTATGTACGGATTGTCACGGAATAAAAGAGCAGTGGAGGAGTGCCCTGCTTCCCATTGATTCTGCATGATTCCATCTGTGTATGAAATTTCTCAATCCTGTTCACCAAATTCATTACCTCCAAAACACAGGAGACACCGGTTCTCAGGACCAGATCCACGCCAGTGTTTAGGATGAACTGAGAAATGGAAAAATGTATTCTGCTTTTCTTTCCTGGTTCAGTCCCATCAATTAATTTGAACTTTGCCAAAAATGTTGTGTGCCTTGTCCCTTGAGGACTGGAGTTTGACAATCCTACACTAAACAATTCAGGTTTGTAACTTAAAATTTTTTTTGTTTTTACTTTTGCTGTTTTTAAGTGATGACTTGAGAGCTTTAAGGAATCCATGTTTTACTTGGCAAGAGGTAGGTTCCCAGCAACTGACTCTAAGGAATGGAAGTCTGTCCGGTTCTCTGATACATGAAAATGTTTTAGACTGCTGGAGGAAATAAGTAATATGGAATGACTGAATCCCGTCAGCAGATCATACATTTATGGCAACAGTATATCCATGGGCGTAACAATCACCCCTGCGATCCCTGCCATTGCAGGGGGGCCCAGAGGCTTGGGGGCCCCTCATCCTCCCTCTCCCCAAATGCAAGAGCAGCCAATTACCAGAAGAACTTCCCAGTAAGCTCATAAAAACAATGTGCAGGAACATGTGTGATTTTTTTTCCTGCTTGCAGACGCTGCTAAACAGCAGAACACTCTCTGCTGCCATTTGCTGGTTCCTGATCACATGAACTGCATGGGATTCGGGGACCAAGGGGCCCCCATACTATCATTCTTTCAGGGGGGCCCTGCTTAGTCTAGTTACGCCTCTGAGTATACCACAGTGGCTGCGTGGCCAGCAGTGTCACCTTACATTCCAGCTCTGCAGTTGCAGTTTCACATTTGATCCCACAGATCACCTCTATGAGGTTCTCCCCGTGTTTTCTGAGTTTCCTGTGGATACTCTAGTCTAGGCTAACTGGCTTACCCTCAAATGTGGGTGTTGTAGATACAGTATATTAAAAAATGCTTATGGCAGGAAAAAAATTATATGACCGCACTTGGGGTGCAGTTTGTGAAAAAAAGTTTGTCTTTGGAGGTCTCATCCATTCCAAAAACATACTGTTAGTGTAACTGGCCTACTCTCAAATTTGAGAGTTGGTAGGATCATTGGACTATGCCTGTGGCAGGAACTTTCCATTATGTCCCAACTTGGGGCTCAGTTAGTGAAAAAAAATGTTCAGTGTTTTTTGTAATGTGCTTTAAAAAATTAATCAGCGCTATGTAACTGTGTAACTAGAAAAATTATAATAGGTTGTAATATGGTCTTTTTCTGTCTCAAACTAAAGGCCAAAGAGGCATGGACTGATGGAAATGCGGGATCATAATTGCATTTTGCATTCTTTTATTATCGGTACTATAGCTTTGTTTGGAATAAATAATAATGCTTTGTTACATTGTCTCACAGCTAAATTAGCACTTGGCTGCCTCCTTTGATAGAGAAGTCTGTTGAGAAGCCGGCTGGGGTAAAAAGCTGCTCTACAAGGTTCTCCCAGCTGCTAATGTATTTGCCAGTTCATGGGAGGGTCACTGGTGCTTTCTTAATATGTATATCTCATATATTTATCATATGACAACATGTCAGCAAAGATGAGTTGGCTGCTCCCTCGGAAACCACACTTCCGCTTACTCACTCCAGTCTTGTTAGCATTCTTACTTCAAGGACTGTTTGCTTGGTTTTATTGTTGGTTCACTTTGTTGTATGAGCTATTTTCATATGAATGACATCTGAGAAATCATTGTGTTTTGACTTACGAGTGTGTGACATGCTCACACAGAAATATAGCATGTAAAAAGAAGCTATACGTGGAAAGTCCTGACAGAATGCACTTGGGGGCACATAGGAATTTCTCCAATAAACAAGCATATCTGACAGTAAAATTAGATATTAATGGCGTATTGCACCCAATGGCTTAAAAATGTCTTATTCTAACTCTACTCTGTCCCCCTGGGAGGCACAGGAGCGATCGGCTGTCATAGGTTGGTGGGGGGGGGGGGGGGGATGAAAAAAAAAATAGTAAAATATATTATTTAAAAAAAACAAATAAATACAAAAAAATAAACAAACATACTGGCATGGATCAGATCCCACCAACAGAAACTCTGTTGGTGGGCAGAAAAGCGGGGGGAATCACTTGTGTACTGAGTTGTACGGCCCTGCAGCGAGCCCTTAAAGCTGCAGTGGCCTAATTTGTAAAAAAAATAGCCTGGTCAGTGGGGGGGGGGGGGGGGGAGTAAAGCCTGTGGTCCTTAAGTGGTTAACCTCCCTGGTGTTATGATTATTTCCAGGTCTAAGGTCTAAAAGCCATGACATTTTTTCACGGTTATGCTGGGAATACACGGGTCGATTCTGGCGTTCGATCACTTTTGCCACTCAACTCTGCGGGTGATTCTCTTATCTTCCGCTCATTTTTCTTATCTTTTTCCAATGTCCTCAATGCAGAATCGAGCACAGAATCGATCGGGAGGGAGATCGGACATGTCAAAAATTATCTTTCGAGTCATCTAAATGACTCAGAATCGAGCTGTGTATTCCCAGCATTAGACCCTAAAAACAAGAAGAAAAACATACCACAGAGAGGTCTGCAGCAGCTCCTGCATGAAACTCACTCAGGTACAGGATTACCACCCTGTTCTGCAGCTTTCCATCCCAAGCCTGGCTCGGGATTACCTCTAAAGAGGTTAAAAGGTAAAAAAAACATGTGAGCTTCAGTATCCCTCTCACCATGGGTTTCCTTTAAACAGAAGATGAAAAATGTATCTCTTAGGAGAAAACTTAGGAGAAAAAGTTATTTGTATAAGGGCCATGAAGAGAAAAACTTAATTGTCATTGTTGAATTTTAACTACGTATTTGGGGCCCCACTGATATTTACTGTGAAGTCTCACCATTGAGGAAGCATCATTCACATTACATTGTGGTACTTCAGAATGTATAGAAACCAGGTGCATCGCAATGACTGAGGAGGTCCAAATCTGGAATTCAGGCAAACACTGATATGGACAAATGTTAGAACTTACATGGCCCCACATACTGTACATTTAAAGTTGTTCCATAGTTACTGTACCCAAAATATGAATACTGAACTGCCCTACCCACATTTACCACAAGAAAGCAAAGCTATAACAGAGACATTTATAGAATATGACATTTCACAGAGAATTAGCAAACTTCACCTGCATTCCAGACATTGTGGCACTTCAGTTCAAAATAAATGTTTGAAACTAGGACTGTCATCTGTTTTGCCTTGACAGGCCATGAAGTACTATGCATGTTAAAAGCATGTATGTTCACAGATGTGTTTGGCACACATGCCAAGAAGTCCCTCCCTTCCCCTGCCTGCAGGCAAAACAGGCATGCACATAAAATACGTTATAATGTGCACATTTTAGACTTTAAAGTGCTGGAGTATAAGGCGCTTGGTACACAAATCCGGTTACTGAACAGATGTCAAAATAAATGTGAAAATGGAGAACATCAGCTAACACTAGCCCTGAAGCTTAGCCCACTGCTAAGCACACTCTTCTATTTAAAAAAACAAAAGTTTGCTTTCCTAAAACAGAAAGAATTTGCGATAATTCAGGTTGGAGTGCGCTTGAGATGTCTCCCAGAGCAACACTGCTGAATATATGCAAATTAACCCTTGTACCCTTAGAAGCTAAACACACCTCCAGAACCGCTGGAATGCAATGATGTGTCAGTTTGTTAATTTGTACACAATCTGTGTTGCGCTGCATCAGGTTGCATTGCCAGCCAGACAATCCTTCTGTGTCAAAGACGCCTGGGCCTTAGATGCCCATATAGTGCTCTCCTCCAGTCAATGCATTAGCTTTTACTTGTACTGTAATGGTAATGGTCACCTCTATATATACGTTGAATATGGTAATTAGAGATGACACTGGAAATCATTAAAGAAAACCTGTGACTTCTTTAAAATGAAAAGTTAGATACTTACCTCTGTACAGGAAAGCCTCTAGGTCCTCTAGAACAGGGGTGTCAAACTGAAATACAAAGTGGGCCAACATTGAATTTTGAGACAAAGTCGCGGGCCAACCTCAATCTCTAGTGGCTACCCTCCTTTATAAAGTTCCCTGGTGTCTAGTGACTCTCCACCCTCCCCTAAACAGTTCCCTGGTGTCTAATGTCTCTTCTCTCCCTTATACAGTTCCTGGCTTTCCAGTAGTGACCATTCTCCATTGCCTATACAGCTCTGTGGTGTCTAGTGCTTTCCCTCTCCCTCCCCATATGATTTCCCTGGTGATCTAGGGCTTTACCACCCATATAGAATCCCTGGTGGTCTAAAGTGGGCCAAACATAACGCAAACTGGGGAAACCACTTGAGGCCCCCCCCCCTGTCATGAACAGCCCCCAGGTACAAGTGCCCCCAGTATAGGTTGCTAAGTATAGGTGCCTCCAGTATAGGTAGCTAGGTATAGGTGTGTTGGCTAGGTATAGGTCCCTCCAGTATAGGTAGCAAGGTATATGTGCCTTCAGTATAGGTTGCAAAGTATGTGTGCCTTCAGTATAGGTTGCAAAGTATGTGTGCCTTCAGTATAGGTAGCTGGGTATAGGTCCCTTCAGTATAGGTAGCTGGGCATAGGTCCCTTCAGTATAGGTAGGTGGGTATAGGTCCCTTCAGTATAGGTAGCTGGGTATAGGTCCCTTCAGTATAGGTAGCAAGGTATATGTGCCTTCAGGATAGGTATCTGGGTATAGATCCCTCCAGTATAGGTAGCTGGGTATAGTTCCCTTCAGTATAGGTAACTGGGTATAGTTCCCTTCAGTATAGGTAGCTGGGTATAGGTCCCTTCAGTATAGGTAGCAAGGTATATGTGCCTTCAGTATAGGTATCTGGGTATAGATCCTTCCAGTATAGGTATCTGAGTATAGGTCCCTTCAGTATAGGTAGCTGGGTTTAGGTCCCTTCGGTATAGGTAGCTGGGTATAGTTCCCTTCAGTATAGGTAGCTGGGTATAGGTCCCTTCAGTACAGGTAGCTGAGTATAGGTCCCTTCGGTATAGGTAGCTGGGTATATGTTCCTTCAGTATAGGTAGCTGAGTATAGGTCCCTTCAGTATAGGTAGGTAGGGATAGGTGCCCGGGTGCTTAATAATCACTTACCTTACCTCCCTCCAGCTCCAGCGACGGTGTCTGGTCTCCCCTCTTTCAGCTGTAGGACAGATTAGCAGCATGTCGGTAGTTGAGGGAGCGCTCCGGCGTGCAGTGTGATTGAGTAAGTAAGTGGTGCGTGCGTGTATGTGTTGTGCCCGGCGCCGCCCCCAGCCATGACGTCGCATCATGGCAGAACCGCCCCTGGCCTCTCTTCAGCAGCGCCGCCTCTCTCCTCCCCTGCTTGCTATTGGCCAGCGGTCAGCAGCAGAATTTGATGGGACACGGCCAAGCAGGCGCGTTATACAGCTGCCGGCCGCAAAATTTATTGGGGCGCGGCTGTATTACCAAAAAGGTGGTCACGATCTACCGGTATATCGCGATCGACCTATTGGGCACCTATGCTCTAGAAGCCTTTCACGTCCTCCAGACCATTGCTGGATGCTAGGACCCTCTGCAAGTTCACAGGAGCACTCCAGTCCGTGACCATGCACAGGCGAAGGACAGCTAGCACCTGCACATTAGCTCAGAGGCGCAGAGAGGTGAAGAGGGACAGGAGAAGCTTCTGGACGGGGGAGCCTCTGAGATTATCCAGAGGCTTCCCTCTACTAAGGTGAGTATCTAACATTTATTGTTTTTAAACTCACAGGTATACTTTAACAAAGCATTCCCTTTTCTCTGCTTACAATTCTCTCACACAGCAGCCATCCTTAGAAAGCCATTTTTTTTTAATTATTATGTGATGATAGCTGTATTACTGATTACTGAGAACTATTTTAATTTGGCAAAAAGTAGTAATTTGTATTGTAGACATTTGAAATCAAGTGTGGTCTTAAATAGTCATGTTGTAATATGTTGAATATGTCAATGTCAAAATGACTTTGATGAAAAGGTGAGCTCATCCGTACTCTCCAGTCGTCAGGGTCTCTGTTTTCACAACCTCTCCCATCTTCATTAGTTGTTTAATGATGTCCATGAATATCTTCTTACTTCCACTTAAAAAAAACATGGAAACCATGGGATATGAAGACTAGACTGTGTGGTGGATGCATGCGGTGCTGAAATACAGTTGCTTCAGTAATGGTCATTTGGAAAGGTAATTCCTCTGTTTATCCTCATGCACTTTAGTCCTACATCTCCCACATTATGTGGTAAACAACTGTTTTCACTTTATCGCTATTTATCCTTATGGATACATGAATGTAAAGGGGCCCATACACTGGTCGATTTCAGCCATTGATCGACGGCTCATTTGACCGCTCTTTAATCTAATGGGCTAGAATTCGATGCAGCAGGAAGCATGATCGTTTGGCCGTTCGATTGATTTATGGTTTGCTCGATCAGTCCAGATGGAAAATCTAGGTCGATCGGCTGCTGGCAGCAGATCGATGGCCCATAGAGTTGCATTGGATCGAATGGTACAATAATGCATTTTGATCGATTTTCAATAGATTTCATTCTGAAATCTATTGGAAATCTGTTCCTGCCAGATTCGATCTGACGCATCTGACAGAAATCTATCTGATGGTTGAATCTGCTTCAAATCTATAAGTGTATGGCCACCTTAAGTTTAAGCTGATTCTATATATGTGTTTAATGCATCTAATAAATAATGATGGTTACATTATGAGGAAGATATTGTTCTTTTGTGTGAATCTCGACAAAGTCCATTTTGGTGCATTTTTTGGAGTGTTATGTCTTGGATTCCTTAAGGCTACTTGCACACCAAGACGTTGCGTTAGGTGCTACGTTAAGGTCGCAAAACGTGCACCTAACGCAAGGCCTGGTGCTCTTCGATGTGGACGTCAGAGTGAGCCGCGTTGTGCAGCTCACTCTGGCGTCCGTGATGCCGTGATGCGTACTCTTGGACGCATGCGGCATCACGTGGTCCCGCCGGCCAATCACCGCACAGAGCGGCCGCACCAGAAAGTAAACAACGTGCAGTGAATATTAATTAGCCATGTGCCTGGCCGCTCTCCGCTCCTCCCCAACACGACTGAGCATGTGCAAACAGTCTATCGCGGCTTAAGCCGCTCTAACGCCGTAGCATGCTGCACTTTCACTACAACGTGCAGCGTTACATGTAACGCAATGTGGGCAGTGTGAACAGCCCACTTGTGTTACATTGCTGTGCGTTGGGAGAGCGTTTCAGGCTGCACTAACGTGCACCTGTAACGTCCCTGTGTGTAAGCAGCCTAAAGGACATCCGAGGTGAAAATAAATAAACTGATGCGAAAAATAACTGTATTTATCCTTCTTCTCCTAAAAATGACTTTTTTAGATATCCCACAGTTTTATAATATATTTAAATGTAGCTTTTAAAGGACACATTTAGCCAGAGAGGAGTAGGAGGAGACGACTCCATGATAGAAGCAGAGGGAGCTCGTCCTCAGAAACAGCTGGGGGCAGTGTCCGGCACCATGTATCGCCAGCTATGGCCAGCCAGCCAACATGCCCTTCAACGTCAGCTGCTGATGCCACCGTAGCGCCATCACCCCAGGGGGGCTCAGCGGTTTGAAAATTTTTTAACGTGTGTGTCTCAGATCGGAGCAAAGCCATCTGTTGTCTCTGCCAGCAAAAATTGAGCCGTGGAAAGGCCAACTCTCACGTAGGGACAAGTGCCTTACAAAGGCACCTGGAGAGAAGGCACAAACAGCTATGGCAAGAACACCTGAGGAAAAGCAGCACCCCTCAAAAGACAAGCCACCCTCCTTCTCCTCTTCCTCCTTCAGGTGCATCGTGGGTCTTCATCCGCTTTCTCCCTTGAACCTTCACAGCCACCCTCCTTCACACCGCCTCTGCCCTTGAGTGGTTCCTGCTCCTCTGCCAACAGCAGTAGCCAGGTGTCCGTGAAGGAAGTCTTTGAGCGGAAGAAGCCAATTTCGGCCAGTCACCCTCTTGCCTGGCGTCTGACAGCTGGTGTGGCGGAACTATTAGCTCGCCAGCTATTACCATACAAGCTGGTGGAGTCAGAGGCTTTCCGTAAATTTGTGGCCATTGGGACACCGCAGTGGAAGATACCAGGCCGCACTTATTTTTCATGAAAGGCCGTACCCAAACTGTACCGTGCAGTTCAGAGGCAAGTGGTGTCATCTATTGCGAAGAGCGTTGGGTCAAGGGTCCACCTGACCACGGATGCCTGGTCTGCCAAGCACGGGCAGGGCCGCTACATTACATACACAGCCCATTGGGTCAACCTGGTGACCGATGGCAGCAAGCAGGGAGTACGTGGCTGTCTTGTCACACCTCCACGGCTTGCAGGCAGGCCTCCAGCCACCTCCTCTCCGCCTGCTACCACCTCTTCGCTATCGTCATCCTCCTCCTCCTCCTTGGCTGGTGCCGTGATCTCCTCTCCAGCTACACAGCCCCCGCACCCCAGGGCCTATGCTGCATGCCAGGTACGACGGTGTCATGCAGTGTTAGACATGTCTTGCTTCAAAGCGGAGAGTCACACTGGAGCAGCTCTCCTGGCTGCTCTTAACAAACAGGTGGAGCAATGGCTGACCGCGCACCAGCTGGAGATCGGCAACGTGGTGTGTGACAACGGCAGCAATCTCCTTTCCGCTTTGAATTTAGGAAAGCTGACACATGTACCCTGTATGGCACATGTGCTGAATCTGGTTGTGCAAAGATTTGTCTCAAAGTACCCAGGCTTAGAGGACGTCCTGAAGCAGACCAGGAAGTTGTGTGGGCATTTCAGGCGGTCTTATACAGCCATGGCACGCTTTGCGGACATTCAGCGGAAAAACAACTTGCCGGTGAGACGCTTGATATGCGATAGCCCGACTCACTGGAATTCCACCCTGCTCATGTTCTCTCGCCTGCTAGACCAGGAGAAAGCCGTCACCCAGTACCTGTACAACTACAGTAGAAGGACACAATCTGGGAAGATGGGGATGTTGTGGCCCAACAGCTGGACACTGATGCGAAATGCATGCAGGACCATGCGGCCGTTTGAGGAGGTGACCAACCTGGTGAGTCGCGCTGAAGGCACTATCAGCGACTTGATCCCCTACGCTTACTTCCTGGAGCGTGCCATGCATAGAGTGGTGGATGAAGCTGTGGAGGAGCGGGAACAGGAACAGCTACGGCAGGAGGATTCGTGGGAGCGATTTACATCTGAACCACATGTTTCCTCGACACCTGCGGCACCACAGAGGGCGGAGGAGGAGGAAGAAGAGGAGTCGTGTGTGGAAGGAGAGGAGTCAGACTCGGATGACGATTATGAGGAAGGTGTTTCTGTGGAGGAGGAAGAGGCGGCGACGGCGGCAGAAGAACAACCGCAGAAGCCATCACAGGGGGCTTCTGCTGCTCCACGTTCCCGTGGTATTGTTTGTGGCTGGGGGGAGGAAGAGGAGTTGCATGACGTCACTGTGGAAGAGCAAGAGGAGATGGAGAGTACGTCTGGATCCGACTTTGTGCAGATGGCCTCTTTCATGTTGTCCAGCCTGTTGAGGGACCCCCGTATCAAAAAACTCAAGGGGAATGACCTGTACTGGGTGGCCACGCTACTAGACCCTCGGTACAGGCACAAAGTGGCAGACCTGTTACCAACTCAACAGAAGGCGGAAAGGATGCAGCACTTGCAGAACAAGCTGTCAATGATGCTTTACAATGCATTTCAGGGTGATGTGACAGTACAACGCAATAAAGGTACCATTGGCAGCAATCCTCCTCCTCCTCACCAGTCCACGCAGGCAAGGACAGGACGCTCCAGCGATCTCGGGGTGATGTCAGGCATGCGGACATTCTTTAGTCCAACGCCTCGCAGTAGCCCTTCGTGATCCACCCTCCACCAACGCCTGGACCGGCAGGTAGCCGACTACCTGGCCTTAAGTGTGGATGTACACACTGCGACTGTGAGCAGCGAGGATGAACCCTTGCTCTACTGGTTGCGCATGCTTGACCTGTGGCCAGAGCTGTCCCAATTTGCCATACAACTTCTCTCTTGCCCTGCCGCAAGCGTCCTGTCAGAAAGGACCTTCAGTGCAGCTGAAGGCATTGTCACTGAAAAGAGAAGTCGCCTAAGTCATGACAGTGTTCAGTACCTGACCTTTATCAAAATGAATGAGGCATGGATCCCTGAGGGATATTGCACGACCGAAGACTAAGTCAGTCCCCACACACAGCATCTCTGCCTGCAGGCCGCTTGACTGCCTTCTCCGACCACCACCCCCAGGGTCCAGGACTCTAGGCGGATTCAGGGCCGGCCCGCCCATGAGGCGGGGTGAAACGTTTGCCTCAGGCGGCGCTGCTGAGGGGGCGGCACCCGCCCGTCCGTGGGTGTGGAGTGCCGCCCGAGCTGGAGGTAATAGCGGGCAGGAAGGGGGTATTGGGGCTAGCGGCGGGCAGCGGGGTCGGACCCCCCCCTCCCTCGCCTGGGTCCCCCGTCCTCCGCTCCCCTCCAGCTTGTTATGCGCGCTGGCTGGCTGGCTGCGGCTGTAAGAGGCAACGGGCGGGGATCACTCACCTCTTCCTCGTTCCAACGTGCGCTCCACTGACGTCACTTCCTGCGGCGTAGCAGGAAGTGACGTCAGTGGAGCGCAGGCTGAACGAGGAAGAGGTGAGTGATCCCCGCCCGTTGCCTCTTACAGCCGCAGCCAGCCAGCCCTGCTAGCCCCAATACCCCCTTCCTGCCCGCTATTACCTCCAGCTCGGGCGGCAAATGGTCTAGGGCCGGGCCTGGGCGGATTCCAGAATTTTTAAGGCCGCTGCTAGCAGCGGCCGCTTTACTAATTTTTCTGGGGCGTGCACATGCCTGCCTAATTTTTCTGGCTGAACTGCAGGCGGCTGCAACAAAAAAACAAAAGGCATGTACATGTGCCCATCCCCCTTCGTGATCATTACCTTGCCGCGGTGAAGGGGCTTGCGTATCACAATGAAGCAATGACCGCCGGCTATATGAGTGTCTCGGGTGGGGGTGGCACACCAAAGATATTAAGGTCGTTGTTTCATTGTGGTCAGACCAAATTTGATCAGCTGGACAATCACTGTTCTGTCATTTAGCTACATCAGCCGGGCGACCATATGGGCTGAAAAGCCACCATCACCTGCACTCTCGTCATGGTGCGCACCAGTCCAGCACGGCCGCCACTACACAAACGGCTGTTTGCAGTCACTGCATACCTTTCACTGCATCTGTGACTGCACATTATACCTGGCAGTCAGTGCATAACTTGCACTTGAATGGATGGCAGACTTGCCCTCCATAACGGATTCCCGTTAAAGGATTTAAAGTTGATTCATTACAATTAGGGCCTCAAAAGGTCCTCCTGAGTCCTGTATTGTTATTTTTGGTCACTACCTCGGGTCGGGCGTGCCTGCCTGCCTGCTGCCCTCCTTGCCTGGATGTGTGGTGGTAGCCGTTGCTCAGGCTCCAACTCCGGAACGCAATACAACCATCTACAGTACCAAACAATTTAAAAATACAACCATCTACAATTTCAAACAATTTAAAAATACAACCATCTACATTTTTAAACAATTTAAAAATACAACCATGTACAGTTTCAAACAATTTAAAAAAATGGCAAAAAAATTGCCCTCCGTAAAACATTCTTGGCAAATGCTTTTGACTTGGTTTGTCTTCCGCTGGGTCAAGGGTCCATCTGACCACAGATGCCTGGTCTGCAAAGCACGGTCGGGGCAGCTACAGCATGGGTCTCAGCAGGCTCCCACTACGGGCCGGAATCCAACCTTCATTCCCCGCCCATTACCCGTGGTGACAATGGCAGACTTGCCCTCCATAACGGATTTCCGTTAAAGGATTTAAAGTTGATTCATTACAATTAGGGCCTCAAAAGGTCCTCCTGAGTCCTGTATTGTTATTTTTGGTCACTACCTCGGGGCGGGCGTGCATGCCTGTCTGCTGCCCTCCTTGGGTGTGTAGTGGTAGCCGTTGCTCAGGCTCCACACCGGATTCCATCCCTCATTCCCGGCCATTACCCGGGGTCACAAATGGCAGACTTGCCCGCCTTCATATGATTCTCGTGAAAGGAATGTGGTGTCATCTTTGCCCGCCATAACTGGTTCTCGTTAAAGGATTTAAAGTACATTCATTCAAATACACAGCAGGGCCTCGAAAGTCCTCCTCCTGTATTGTTATTTTTGGTCACTACCTCTTGGCGGGCGCGCATGCCTGCCTGCTGCCCTCCTTGGATGTGTAGTGGTAGCCGTTGCTCAGGCTCCACACCGGATTCCATCCCTCATTCCCGGCCATTACCCGGGGTCACAAATGGCAGACTTGCCCGCCTTCATATGATTCTCGTGAAAGGAATGTGGTGTCATCTTTGCCCGCCATAACTGGTTCTCGTTAAAGGATTTAAAGTACATTCATTCAAATACACAGCAGGGCCTCGAAAGTCCTCCTCCTGTATTGTTATTTTTGGTCACTACCTCTTGGCGGGCGCGCATGCCTGCCTGCTGCCCTCCTTGGATGTGTAGTGGTAGCCGTTGCTCAGGCTCCACACCGGATTCCATCCCTCATACCCCGGCCATTACCCGGGGTCACAAATGGCAGACTTGCCCACCTCCATATGATTCTCGTGAAAGGAATGTGGTGTCATCTTTGCCCGCCATAACTGGTTCTCGTTAAAGGATTTAAAGTACATTCATTCAAATACACAGCAGGGCCTCGAAAGTCCTCCTCCTGTATTGTTATTTTTGGTCACTACCTCGGGGCGGGCGTGCATGCCTGCCTGCTGCCCTCCTTGGATGTGTAGTGGTAGCCGTTGCTCAGGCTCCACACCGGATTCAAACCCTCATTCCCTGGCCATTACCCGGGGTCACAATGCCAGACTTGCCCGCCTACATAGGATTCTCATTGTAGCGGTACTGAACAAGTACACAGCAAGTAGAAAATGTAATTTAAAAACAAAACGTAAGCTTTTTAACAATGCCATGGAACGTTGAGAAGGCAGTCACACATTACCTGACATCACTGAGCGAGGAAAAGCAATCTCGCCATGTAGCGCAGTAGTCCAGCATCGCCGTCACTACACAAACAGCTGGTAACTTGCGGTGCGTTACACAGTTAGTTTAGTGCGTCAGTGTGAAGCAGTACTCTAATTACACTACCTGATTGATGTATACACATGCAAGATGTTTTAAAGCACGTTAGGCCTGCAATTTAGCATTCAATGTGATTTCTGCCCTTAAAACGCTGTTTTGCGTCACATCCAGATTTTTCCCCGGGACTTTTGGCATGTATCCCACTCCTCCATGCCCCCCTCCAGGTGTTAGACCCCTTGAAACATCTTTTCCATCACTTTTGTGGCCAGCATAATTTTTTCTATTTTTCAAAGTTCGCCTCCCCATTGAAGTCTATTGCGGTTCGCGAACTTTTTCGCGAACCGAACCTTCCGCGGAAGTTCGCGAACTCGGTTTGCGAACCTAAAATCGGAGGTTCGGCCCATCACTAATGGTATATGACGCATTCAGTGTTATTTTCACAATAACAAGTTTTGTTGAAAAAAAAAAAAACTACAGCAATCCTCAGTTCCCAAATATGTACAGAGTGTTGTTAAAAGAAGAATTAATGGAACATCGTGCTAAACATGCCCCTGTGCCAACTTTTTGAAATGTGTAGATGGCATTTTTTTTTGTTTTTAAAGCAATAGTAATATTTAATTTTAGCATATCTTATGTTGTCTTTGCACCATTTTCAACTAAATATAGGGTTTATAATAGATAACATTCCATTCTTATATATATATATACAGGATCTTCTCAAAAAATTAACATATCGAGATAACGTTCATTATTTTCTGTAATGTACTGATAAACATTAGACTTTCATATATTTTAGATTCATTACACACAACTGAAGTAGTTCAAGCCTTTTATTGTTTTTCTTATTGATGATTTTGGCATACAGCTCATGAAAACCCAAATTTCCTATCTCAAAAAATTAGCATATTTCATCCGACCAATAAAAGAAAAGTGTTTTTAAAACAAAAAAAGTCAACCTTCAAATAATTATGTTCAGTTATGCACTCAATACTTGGTTGGGAATCCTTTTGCAGAAATGACTTCTTCAATGCGGCGTGGCATGGAGGCAATCAGCCTGTGGCACTACTCAGGTGTTATGGAGGCCCAGGATGCTTCGATAGCGGCCTTAAGCTCACCCAGAGTGTTGGGTCTTGCATCTCTCAACTTTCTCTTCACAATATCCCACAGATTCTCTATGGGGTTCAGGTCAGGAGAGTTGGCAGGCCAATTGAGCACAGTAATACCATGGTCAGTAAACCATTTACCAGTAGTTTTGGCACTGTGAGCAGGTGCCAGGTCATGCTGAAAAATGAAATCTTCATCTCCATAAAGCTTTTCAGCAGATGGAAGCATGAAGTGCTCCAAAATCTCCTGATAGCTAGCTGCATTGACCCTGCCCTTGATAAAACACAGTGGACCAACACCAGCAGCTTTCATGGCACCCCAGACCATCACTGACTGTGGGTACTTGACACTGGACTTCAGGCATTTTGGCATTTCCCTCTCCCCAGTCTTCCTCAAGACTCTGGCACCTTTATTTCCAAATGACATGTAAAAGTTGCTTTCATCCGAAAAAAGAACTTTGGACCACTGAGCAACAGTCCAGTGCATCTTCTCTGTAGCCCAGGTCAGGCGCTTCTGCCGCTGTTTCTGGTTCAAAAGTGGGTTCATGCTTCCGAAAAGCTTTATGGAGATGAAGATTTCATTTTTCAGCATGATCTGGCACCTGCTCACAGTGCCAAAACCACTGGTAAATGGTTTACTGACCATGGTATTACTGTGCTCAATTGGCCTGCCAACTCTCCTGACCTGAACCCCATAGAGAATCTGTGGGATATTGTGAAGAGAAAGTTGAGAGATGCAAGACCCAACACTCTGGATGAGCTTAAGGCTGCTATCGAAGCATCCTGGGCCTCCATAACACCTGAGCAGTGACACAGGCTGATTGCCTCCATGCCACGCCGCATTGAAGCAGTCATTTCTGCAAAAGGATTCCTGACCAAGTATTGAGTGCAAAACTGAACATAATTATTTGAAGGTTGACTTTTTTTTGTTTTAAAAACACTTTTCTTTTATTGGTCGGATGAAATATGCTAATTTTTTGAGATAGGAAATTTGGGTTTTCATGAGCTGTATGCCAAAATCATCAATATTAAAACAATAAAAGGCTTGAACTACTTCAGTTGTGTGTAATGAATCTAAAATATATGAAAGTCTAATGTTTATCAGTACATTACAGAAAATAATGACCTTTAGCACAATATGCTAATTTTTTGAGAAGATCCTGTATATATATATATATATATATATATATATATATATATATATATATATATATATATATTCCATTATATATATATTCTACTGTCCTGTAAGCAAACCTCCCATATATGGTGAACTGAAACCGATAACTTTGATAACTAGTTTTTAACAATCTTATAACTGGAACTTCACTACAGCCAAATTTTGTTTTACAGATGTGGACATGATGACAAAGCAGAGCAGTTAGTGAGCACTGTTTGCTCATCTGTGACCCGATGCTGATGCAAGTCAGACACATTCTTTCAGGTTGGGCTTCTATGTGGTGTCTATTAGTGGTTACTGTCACTGATTTATGGCACCAGGAAACATCAATATTGCCTCAACTGTCTGCTTATATTTTGTTTTCTGCCATACAGCTGCATATTTGCTGGAAGAGGACAAATAAAAATGTAAAGTTATCTTTAATGAATAGAGTCATCCTCTTCCTGACAGCCCTGAAAGCCTGTCCTTTAAGCTGCATATACATTTTCAGGCATGCATTATGATTTATTTTCTCTAAAGCAGGGGTGTCAAACTGAAATTTAAAATGGGCCAAAATTGAGCTCTGGGACCAAGTCGCGGGCCAACCTCAATGTCTAGTGGCCACCTCTTTCCCTTATAAATTTCCCTGGTGTATGATAGCCCCCATCCACCTCCTATACAGTTCCCTGGTGTCTAGTGACCCCCTCCCATATTTGGTTCCCTGGTGTCTAGTGGCTCTCCTCTATACAATTGCCTGGTAGCTAGTGCTTTCCCCCTCCCCATATGGCTTCCCTGGTGATCTAGGGCTTACCCTCCAATATATATTATTTGGGGGTCCTAAGTGGGCCAAATATAATGCAAAGCGGGGAAACCTCCTGAGGGCCAAATCTGATGGTTTCAAGGGCCAGATTTGGCCCATGGGCTGGAGTTTGACATGTTTGCTCTAAAGCAAGCTATCTCAAACAAGGTAGTAAGCAAGATAACTTGAACTGACTAGGAAATGAATACTTACTGCCCCCAAACAAAAATCCATATCGGTGGCGTAACAACAGTCCCCGTGACCATGGGGGGGAAGGGGGGTCAGTGGGACGGTTTGATCTAGTCTATAGGAGGCCTACTCCTTTTACTTTGCAAAAGGGGGGGGGGGGGGGACCAACTGACCATTACAGGATCTCAGCTCGGCCATGCACCGGGGAGGGGGGGTCCGGCCATGATGGACAGCCCCTGGTCCAACCTATCCTATATTCATCAAAAGGCTACATACATATGCTAGATTAGCATCACCCAAGATGATCTCTTGCGATCAAGGTAAAAATCTAGTGACTGGTAAGCCCCATCTATACGATACAATTTTTTGTGCGATTCGATTGGATCGAATTTGATTGATCCATTAAATCCGACATGTCCGATTGGAATTCGATTTGATCGTGTGATCGATCTGCCATTGTTTTGCAATGACATTTGACCAAACTATCGAATCAAATCCCGATCGGACATGTCGGATTTAATCGATCAATCGAATTCGATTAGATTGAATCACACAAAATTTTTTATTGTGTAGATGGGGCTTAAGGCCTCTTTCACACAGAGGGCTGAACTACACACTTGCCATGCAGTGCAGCTGTCAATCTGCAACCAAATGGCAGTGTTTATATCCATGACCATGTATAGATAGGCCTGCAGGCCTTCCACATTGTAATAAGGAGCCACTGGATGCAAGGAGACCACCATACACCAAACAAGAACCAGGGTTAAACCAATAAATTGCTATATTGCATTAATCTATTTATTTTATAGCAGAATGTACAGCAGACACCGTTCACAATGAGAGGATTGCCTTGAACTGAAAGTGAAGTGTAACGAGCTTACCTTCCACGGCGTCTCCAGCGGTACTCGCTCACGAAGCAAGACTTCTGTGTTGTCGTCCTCCGATGGCATCCCCAGCACCCCTGCGGCTGTGAATCAATGCGCGCGTGTGCGCAGTGCGGTCAGACGCACGTGCGGCGGGACAGGGCGGCCTTTATAGGTTAAGGAGGCGTGTTTGATGAGGTTTCAGCTGTGATGTTCAGCTGACACCTTTTTGCAGGAGGTTTTGTCAATTCTGGGGGTGGGCTTAGGGTCTGTCTCTGGAGTACTTAAGGCCAGAGCTTTCACTTGCTCATCGGCCTTGATACTAATTAGTTCGCTGGTTCTTGGCCCCTAGCTAGTGTGAGAATTGAGAGCTACATTTCATATATTGCGAATCAGCACAATATATATGTACTCTAGTCAGTCAGTATTGTATTATTTGTAATATTGTATATTGATTTGTGTACCGACCTTTGCCTCACTATTGACCTCGTATCTGTCTAGCTCCTTTGTACTACTGCCATCTGATTTCTGTGTATGACTCGGCCTGTCCCTGACTTCGCTACTGTTTGATCCTTCCAATACGACTGACATCTGACTTATGTGTATGACTCTGCCCGTATTTGACTACGATTTTGCCTAGCCCTTGTGTACTTCAGTCATCTGATCACGTGTACAACCTCGGCCTGTCTCAGACTACGCTTTTCTCATTATTACTGTGATTTGCACTTGTCACGTTAGACCTCTTTACGTATCAGCGTGATATGACGAGAATCTTTCCAGTGGGGAAACTTTCAAGTAAAAACCTCAAATATGTTATAGTCATCCCCCACTCTAGGAGTTCCATTTTAATGTTACTAAACTGTACAATGTTCACAGTGTGGTGTAAATCTCGGGATAGAGTCCTCAACTATTTTCATTTTAAAGTTTTCTATTGCTGCAGACAGCATGTGCTCTGTGTGACTACACTTCTCATATTACTAGGAGAGATGAGGTTAAAGAGACCTCACAGAAGGTAATTCAGATGACAAAGGTTACATTTACACCTGCTAGGGTTTAATCATCTACTTATGCCAAACATCATAAACCTTTAGGGTGGGATCAAAATGATGGCACAACTGTTGATGCATTATGATTGGCCAGAACAACATTAGCTACAGACAAAGGAACTCCATTGAGTAAACAAATTTTGGTTACTCTGGTAACCTGTGCTAACCTGTGATGAGTAATCAGTACTTAGATTTTTTAAGTAATTACCACAGAATTTGTCATGTGATGTTCTGATTTACTCATTAATGCTGGCTACATAAAGTCTAATGCACAATTTAACATTTGCAGAAAATTATCTATCTGTTGATTCTTTTTATTATTATTATTATTATTATTATTTAGAAAGCTATAAAAATAAACACAGTATGTCTTAAATAGAGCAGCCATTTTTAAAGCATAAATGTATTTCTAACAAGCTGCTAATGGTTTGTCAATGTGGGCAGATTGGTACATAATGAAGCTAAGTGGTTTTTGCATTGCACTAATAAAATGCATTAAAGTGTAACTGTCGGACATAAAATAAAAAATCAATTCTTTATTTTTATCTGGTAAACAAGTAATAAGGATGCTAACCAGGCAATCCAAAAGTTAAAAATCACTCCTAGTTTTCTTATTCATAAAACAACATTCCCCAGTTTCTGTGGCTCTTATTTGGTACATCTGCCGCTTTCTTTTTTTGCTGCTTTACTTTACCCTCAGACTTAACTAATTCAGCCTGATTGGCTGAAGCCTCTTTCCCTCCTGTTTTCTCCTCCCACACCTCTGTTCATCTCTGATTGTCCAATATTTCTCATGCTGAGACAATGCATTTTCTATTGCAGAGCTGGGTGGAAGTGCCTGAAGACTAGGACGAGATCGGGCAATGCATACACAATCAGGCAGAGGAGAGTAAAGGTGCGTACACACGCACTATGGCCGCCAACGACGGGTCCATCAGACCCTCCCGCTGGGCGGACTTTCAGGCGACAGAAGCGCGTGTGTACGCAGTGTCGGGAGATTGATAAGGCTGTTTCTGAACGATCCGCTGAGCGGATCGCTCAGAAGCAGCCTTATCAGGCCGCCGACAGTGTGTACACATGCGCTACTGTCGCCTGAAAGCCCGCCCAGTGGGAGGGTCTGACGGACCCGTCGTTGGCGGCCATAGTGCGTGTGTACGCACCTTAGAGGTGCGTACACACGCACTACAGAAGCAAACGATGGGTCCGTCGGACCCTCCCGCTGGGCGGACTTTCAGCAGACTGTAGTGCGTATGTACGCACTGTCGGCGGACTGATAAGGCTGTTCCTGAACGATCCGCCCGCCCAGCGGGATGTGCCGGCGGACCCGTCGTTGGCTGCTGTAGTGTGTGTGTACGCACCTTAAGAGAGGAAATGACATCAGAATTAGCTTCAAAATAAGACAGTTAAGATGGAGACTCCTAAGAAGGATTTTCTCTTTTTTTTACTATAGAAAAATCACTAAAATCAAAACGTGGACATACAGTGGCTTGCAAAAGTATTCGGCCCCCTTGAAGTTTTCCACATTTTGTCACATTACTGCCACAAACATGAATCAATTTTATTGGAATTCCACGTGAAAGACCAATACAAAGTGGTGTACACGTGAGAAGTGGAACAAAAATCATACGTGATTCCAAACATTTTTTACAAATAAATAACTGAAAAGTGGGGTGTGCGTAATTATTCGGCCCCCTGAGTCAATACTTTTGCTGCAATTACAGCTGCCAGTCTTTTAGGGTATGTCTCTACCAGCTTTGCACATCTAGAGACTGAAATCCTTATGCTTTTCTGTTAACAATGGCTTTCTTCTTGCCACTCTTCCGTAAAGGCCAATTTTGTGCAGTGCATGACTAATAGTTGTCCTATGGTCAGATTCCCCCACCTGAGCTGTAGATCTCTTCAGTTCGTCCAGAGTTACCAGGGGCATCTCGACTGCATTTCTGATCAGCGCTTTCCTTGTTCGGCCTGTGAGTTTAGGTGGACGGCCTTGTCTTGGTAGGTTTACAGTTGTGCCATACTCCTTCCATTTCTTAATGATCGCTTGAACAGTGCTCCGTGGGATGTTCAAGGCTTTGGAAATCCTTTTGTAGCCTAAGCCTGCTTTAAATTTCTCAATAACTTTATCCCTGACCTGTCTGGTGTGTTCTTTGGACTTCACGGTGTTGTTGCTCCCAATATTCTCTTAGACAACCTCTAAGGCCCTCACAGAGCAGCTGTATTTGTACTGACATTAGATTACACACAGGTGCACTCTATTTAGCCATAAGCACTCATCAGGTAATGTCTATGGGCAACAGACTGCACTCAGACCAAAGCGGGCTGAATAATTATGCACACCCCACTTTGCAGTTATTGATTTGTAAAAAATGTTTGGAATCATGTATGATTTTCGTTCCACTTCTCACATGTACACCACTTTGTATTGGTCTTTCATGTGAAATTCCAATAAAATTGATTCATGTTTGTGGCAGTAATGTGACAAAATGTGGAAAACTTCAAGGGGGCCGAATACTTTTGCAAGCCACTGTATGTTATGTAAGTAGAGCAAGTATTTATCTACTTATATATGTGGGTGGTTTTCTCTGAGATAGTATTGCTGATAGCTCGTCTTTAAGCCTTGTGGTTAAATGGGTCAGATTCCCCATTTGACTTAGTAATCTCACCCCTTCAGGCCATGGCAATTTCTTGGCCTCAGGTTAGAGATCAGTTAGGGCTCTGTAGTTCTTGAGAGAAATGCAGTGTGTCCCCTCTGCTTCTATATGTTGATGCCATTCTACTCCCCTCACATTCTGAAGTCGGCAGAGAAGGCACTGAATTTAGTATATTCATCTTCTGAACTTCACAGTTCCTCCATAGAGGGTCAGTTTTTCGATTGGTCCTCCTCTTGGTGTCTTTCATGCAACATCACTTGATAAGCAATTTGGCTTCAATTCATAAAGTATTACCGCATGTGGTAATGCAGAAAACAGCTGATTTTGCTGAACCTTTAGTGGAATATCAATTCATAAAGGCTGTTACTGCATGGCAAGCTGAAATTACCAAGCAGTGAGGTAAATTACCAACTTGTTTGGTAAATACCTCAACCCATCTCAATTCATAAAGATTAGCATGCAGTAAAGCCCAGCAACATGTTCGGTATTTACCTCCAGATCTGATGTGTCGTGATCTAGCTTCAGCATACAATAGCACATGACAGACTGAAACAGAGAGCCAATAGGAAGAGCCTCCCCCCTCCTGCTGCTCTCTCTGTTGGCTCCAACATGTTCTAAGTAGAGTTGGGCCGAACCTCCGATTTTAGGTTCGCGAACCGGGTTCGCGAACTTCTGCGGAAGGTTCGATTCGCATTAAAGTTTGCGAACCACAATAGACTTCAATGGGGATGCGAACTTTGAAAAAAAAAAAAATTATGCTGGCCACAAAAGTGATGGAAAAGATGTTTTAAGGGGTCTAACACCTGGAGGGGGGCATGGCGGAGTGGGATACACGCCAAAAGTCCCCGGGAAAAATCTGGATTTGACGCAAAGCAGCGTTTTAAGGGCAGAAATCACATTGAATGCTAAATGACAGGCCTAAAGTGCTTTAAAACATCTTGCATGTGTATACATCAATCAGGTAGTGTAATTAAGGTACTGCTTCACACTGACACACCAAACTCACCGTGTAACGCACCGCAAACAGCTGTTTGTGTAGTGACGGCCGCGCTGGACTGGTGCGCACCATGGCGAGAGTGCAGGTTTTGGTGGCTTTACAGCCCATATGGTCGCCTGGCTGATGTAGCTGAATGACAGAACAGTGACTGTCCAGCTGATCAAATTTGGTCTGACCACAATGAAGCAACGACCTTATTATCTTTTGTGTGCCCCCCGAGACACTCATCTAGGCGCCGGTCATTGCTTCATTGTGATACGCAAGCCCCTTCACCACGGCAAGGTAATGATCACGAAGGAGAATGGGCGCATGTACATGCCTTTTCTTTTGTTGTTGCAGCTGCCCGCAGTGCAGCCAGAAAAATTAGGCAGTCATGTACACGCACCAGAAAAATTATTACAGCGGCCGCTGCTAGCAGCGGCCTAAAAAATTCAGCAATCCGCCTGGAGTCCCGGACCCTGTTGGTGGTGGCGGAGAAGGTAGTCAAGCGGCCTGCAGGCAGACATGCTGTGTGGAGGGACTGGGAGCGACTTAGTCTTCTTGGGGCAGGCCAGGCAGCCAGTCACACGGCGTGCAGGCAGAGATGCTGTGTGTGCGGGGACTGACTTAGTCTTGGGGCGAGCAGCAGCCCTCCGGGATCCATGCCTCATTCATTTTGATAAAGGTGAGGTACTTAACACTTTTGTGACTTAGGCGACTTCTCTTCTCAGTGACAATGCCTCCAGCTGCGCTGAAGGTCCTTTCTGACAGGACGCTTGCGGCAGGGCAGGAGAGAAGTTGGATGGCAAATTGGGACAGCTCTGGCCACAGGTCAAGCCTGCGCACCCAGTAGTTCAAGGGTTCCTCATCGCTGTTCACAGCAGTGTCTACATCCACACTTAAGGCCAGGTAGTCGGCTACCTGCCGTTCCAGGCGTTGGTGGAGGGTGGATCCGGAAGGGCTACGGCGAGGCGTTGGACTAAAGAACGTCCGTATGTCCGACATCACCATGAGATCGCTGGAGCATCCTGTCTTTGACTGCGTGGACACGGGAGGAGGATTAGTGGCAGTGGTACCTTGCTGGCGTTGTGCTGTCACATCACCCTTAAAGGCATTGTAAAGCATAGTTGACAGCTGGTTCTGCATGTGCTGCATCCTTTCCACCTTCAGGTGAGTTGGTAACAGGTCCGCCACTTTGTGCCTGTACCGAGGGTCTAGTAGTGTTGCCACCCAGTACAGCTCATTCCCCTTGAGGTTTTTTATACGGGGGTCCCTCAACAGGCAGGACAGCATAAAAGACGACATCTGCACAAAGTCGGATCCAGTACCCTCCATCTCCACTTGCTCTTCCTCAGTGACGTCACGTAAGTCAACCTCCTCCCCCCAGCCGCGAACAATACCACAGGAAGGTTGAGCAGCACAAGCCCCCGGCGACGCCTGCTGCGGGTGTTCTCCTGCCGCCGTCCCCTCCTCCTCCTCCTCCCCCAAAGAAACACCTTGCTCATCATCCTCTGAGTCTGACTCATCTTCTGCACACGACTTCTCTTCTTCCTCCTCCTCCCCCCTCTGTGCTGCCGCAGGTGTTGAGGAAACAGCTGGGTCTGATGAAAATTGGTCCCATGCCTGTTCCTGCCGTAACTGTTCCTGGTCACGCTCATTTGCAGCTTCATCCGCTACTCTACGCACAGCACGCTCCAAGAAGTAAGCGTAGGGAATTAAGTCGCTGATGGTGCCCTCACTGCGGCTCACCAGGTTGGTCACCTCCTCAAATGGCCGCATGAGCCTGCATGCATTTTTCATCAGTGTCCAGTTGTCGGGCCAGAACATCCCCATCTTCCCAGACTGTTTCAATCTACTGTAGTTGTAGAGGTAGTGGGTGACGGCTTTCTTCTGTTTTAGCAGGCGGGAGAACATGAGCAGGGTCGAATTCCAGCGAGTCGGGCTATCGCAAATGAGGCGTCTCACCGGCATGTTGTTTTTCCGCTGAATTTCCGCAAAGCGTGCCATGGCTGTGTAAGACCGCCTCAAATGCCCACAGACCTTCCTGGCCTGCTTCAGGACATCCGCTAAGCCAGGGTACTTTGCCACAAATCTTTGAACAACTAGATTCATGACATGTGCCATGCAGGGTATGTGTGTCAGCTTCCCCATATGCAAAGCGGCAAGCAGATTGCTGCCGTTGTCGCACACCACGTTGCCTATCTCCAGGTGGTGCGGGGTCAGCCACTCATCCACCTGTTTCTTAAGAGCAGCCAGGAGAGCTGCTCCAGTGTGACTCTCCGCTTTGAGACAAGACATGTCTAAGATGGCGTGACACCGTCGTACCTGGCATGCAGCATAGGCCCTGCGGAGCTGGGGCTGTGTAGCTGGAGAGGAGAACTGCCACTCAGCCAAGGAGGAGGAGGACAGCGAAGAGCATGTAGCAGGAGGAGAGGAGGTGGCAGGAGGCCTGCCTGCAAGCCGTGGAGGTGTCACAATTTGGTCCGCTGCCCCCTGCTTGCCATCGTTCACCACCAGGTTGACCCAATGGGCTGTGTACGTAATGTAGCGGCCCTGCCCGTGCTTGGCAGACCAGGCATCCGTGGTCAGATGTACCCTTGACCCAACGCTCTTCGCAAGAGATGACACCACTTGCCTCTCAACTTCACGGTGCAGTTGGGGTATGGCCTTTCTCGAAAAATAAGTGCGGCCTGGCATCTTCCACTGCGGTGTTCCGATGGCCACAAATTTACGGAAGGCCTCAGAGTCCACCAGCCGGTATGGTAACAGCTGGCGAGCTAACAGTTCCGCCACGCCAGCTGTCAGACGCCGGGCAAGGGGGTGACTGGCCGAAATTGGCTTCTTCCGCTCAAACATTTCCTTCACGGACACCTGACTGCTGCTGTGGGCAGAGGAGCAGGAACCGCTCAAGGGCAGAGGCGGAGTGGAGGAGGGTGCCTGTGAAGGTGGAAGGGAGAAAGCGGCAGAAGCAGATGATGCACCTGAAGGAGGAAGAGGAGAAGGAGGGTGACTTTTCTTTTGTGTGCTGCTGCTGCTTTTGCTCAGGTGGCCATCCCATTGCTGTTTGTGCCTTTTCTCCAGGTGCCTTCGTAAGGCACTTGTCCCTACGTGAGTGTTGGCCTTTCCACGGCTCAATTTTTGTTGGCAGAGCGAACAGATGGCTTTGCTCCGATCTGAGGCACACACATTAAAAAATTTCCACACCGCTGAGCCACCCTGGGATGTGGGCACTATGGGGACCTCAGCAGCTGATGCTGAAGGGCAAGTTGGCTGGCTGTACATAGGTGGCGATACATGGTGCCGGACACTGCCACCAGCTGTTTCTGACGAAGAGCTGCCCCAGCTTCTTTCAGCAACTTCTCTCCTCCTACTACTCTCTGACTCCCCCTCTGAACTGTCCCCCTCTTTATCTCCTCTATTGGGAACATACAGAGGATCCCTATCATCGTCATCATCGTAATCATCCTGCCCAGCTTCGCTTGCCTCAGACAAATCCAAACATGCACCATCAGTAGGTCCTTCATCCTCCTTACACGTTACATCCATAGTGTTGCCGCGTAACTCAGACATATGAGCTGGTGAAAATTCATCTGGCTGTAACAACAATGGCTGTGCATCAGTGATTTCAACACTAAATAATTCTTGCGAAGTGTCAAATGCAGCGGAAGTGGTGCTAGTAGTAGCGCTGGTGGCTGAGCAAGATGAGGTGTTCTGTGTCGCTAGATACTCAACCACGTCCTGACAATCTTGGGAGGTGATGGGACGTGCCTTCTTCCGAGCACTGTACTGTGGGCCAGGTCCACACGAAATTACATTTACACGACCTCGCGCAGACCTGCTGGGTGGCCTTCCTCTGGCTCTGGCACTACCTCTTCCTCTACCTGTTTTGTCCATATCGGGTATGCACGGAGTGGTATATCACACTGCGTGCACTCACGTAGGTAGGTGGGTTCACTTAACTGCACAGGTATGCGCACTGATGCGGTGGGTTCACTGAACAGAACAGGTATACAGTGGCGGGTTCACAGAACAGGTATGCAGTGGCAGGTTCACTGAACAGAACAGGTATGCAGTGGCGGGTTCACTGAACAGTACAGGTATACAGTGGCGGGTTCACAGAACAGGTATGCAGTGGCAGGTTCACTGAACAGAACAGGTATGCAGTGGCGGGTTCACTGAACACAACAGGTATGCAGTGGCGGGTTCACTGAACAGTACAGGTATGCAGTGGCGGGTTCACTGAACAGTACAGGTATACAGTGGCGGGTTCACTGAACACAACAGGTATACAGTGGCGGGTTCACTGAACAGAACCGGTATACAGTAGCGGCTCCACTGAACAGAACAGGTATGCAGTGGCGGGTTCACTGAACAGTACAGGTATACAGTGGCGGGTTCACTGAACAGAACAGGTATACAGTAGCGGGTCCACTGAACAGAACAGGTATGCAGTGGCGGGTTCACTGAACAGTACAGGTATACAGTGGCGGGTTCACAGAACAGGTATGCAGTGGCAGGTTTACTGAACAGAACAGGTATGCAGTGGCGGGTTCACTAAACAGGTATACAGTGGCGTGTTCACTGAACAGAACAGGTATACAGTGGCGGGTCCACTGAACAGAACAGGTATGCAGTGGCGGGTTCACTGAACACAACAGGTATGCAGTGGCGGGTTCACTGAACAGTACAGGTATGCAGTGGCGGGTTCACTGAACAGTACAGGTATACAGTGGCGGGTTCACTGAACAGTACAGGTATACAGTGGCGGGTTCACTGAACACAACAGGTATGCAGTGGCGGGTTCACTGAACAGAACCGGTATACAGTAGCGGCTCCACTGAACAGAACAGGTATGCAGTGGCGGGTTCACTGAACAGTACAGGTATACAGTGGTGGGTTCACTGAACAGAACAGGTATGCAGTGGCGGGTTCACTGAACAGAACAGGTATGCAGTGGCGGGTTCACTGAACAGTACAGGTATACAGTGGCGGGTTCACAGAACAGGTATGCAGTGGCAGGTTCACTGAACAGAACAGGTATGCAGTGGCGGGTTCACTGAACAGAACAGGTATGCAGTGGCGGGTTCACTGAACAGTACAGGTATACAGTGGCGGGTTCACAGAACAGGTATGCAGTGGCAGGTTCACTGAACAGAACAGGTATGCAGTGGCGGGTTCACTGAACAGGTATACAGTGGCGGGTTCACTGAACAGAACAGGTATACAGTGGCGGGTTCACAGAACAGGTATGCAGTGGCAGGTTCACTGAACAGAACAGGTATGCAGTGGCGGGTTCACTGAACAGAACAGGTATGCAGTGGCGGGTTCACTGAACAGTACAGGTATACAGTGGCGGGTTCACAGAACAGGTATGCAGTGGCAGGTTCACTGAACAGAACAGGTATGCAGTGGCGGGTTCACTGAACAGGTATACAGTGGCGGGTTCACTGAACAGAACAGGTATACAGTGGCGGGTTTACTGAACACAACAGGTATGCAGTGGCGGGTTCACTGAACAGTACAGGTATACAGTGGCGGGTTCACAGAACAGGTATGCAGTGGCAGGTTCACTGAACAGAACAGGTATGCAGTGGCGAGTTCACTGAACACAACAGGTATGCAGTGGCGGGTTCACTGAACAGTACAGGTATGCAGTGGCGGGTTCACTGAACAGTACAGGTATACAGTGGCGGGTTCACTGAACACAACAGGTATGCAGTGGCGGGTTCACTGAACAGAACCGGTATACAGTAGCGGCTCCACTGAACAGAACAGGTATGCAGTGGCGGGTTCACTGAACAGTACAGGTATACAGTGGCGGGTTCACTGAACAGAACAGGTATGCAGTGGCGGGTTCACTGAACAGTACAGGTATACAGTGGCGGGTTCACAGAACAGGTATGCAGTGGCAGGTTCACTGAACAGAACAGGTATGCAGTGGCGGGTTCACTGAACAGGTATACAGTGGCGTGTTCACTGAACAGAACAGGTATACAGTGGCGGGTCCACTGAACAGAACAGGTATGCAGTGGCGGGTTCACAGAACAGGTATGCAGTGGCAGGTTCACTGAACACAACAGGTATGAAGTGGCGGGTTCACTGAACAGGTATACAGTGGCGGGTCCACTGAACAGAACAGGTATGCAGTGGCAGGTTCACTGAACACAACAGGTATGCAGTGGTGGGTTCACAGAACAGGTATGCAGTGGTGGGTTCACAGAACAGGTATGCAGTGGTGGGTTCACAGAACAGGTATGCAGTGGCAGGTTCACTGAACAGGTATGCAGTGGTGGGTTCACTGAACAGGTATGCAGTGGTGGGTTCACTGAACAGGTATGCAGTGGTGGGTTCACAGTACAGGTATGCAGTGGTGGGTTCACAGAACAGGTATGCAGTGTTGGGTTCACTGAACAGGTATGCAGTGGTGGGTTCACAGTACAGGTATGCAGTGGTGGGTTCACAGAACAGGTATGCAGCCAGGAACAAGCTAAGCCTAACTAATCTTTCCCTATGAGAGACAGTCTGCAGCAGCTCGCCCTACTCTCACTAATGCAGGCACACGAGTGACCGTAATGGCCGCCGCTGCCTGCCTTATATAAGGGGGGTGGGGCTCCAGGGGCTAGTGTAGCCTAATTGGCTACACTGGGCCTGCTGACTGTGATGTAGAGGGTCAAAGTTGACCCTCCATGTGCATTATGGGGCGAACCGAACTTCCGCAAAGGTTCGCCTGCGGGACGCGAACGCGAACCACGGAAGTTCGCATGGAACCGTTCGGCCCAACTCTAGTTCTAAGGAGGGACGAGTTTCTCTATCCCCCAGGCAACAAAGCAGAGACCGGCACAAAAGAGATTTCCCCCGCAGATGTTCAGATGTTAACCCTTTAGGTTCCTGTTTGAAGATGTTGAGTGCTGAAATCATCTAAGCATGTGTGCCACACACTAGGATGTGTGCCACACACTAGGAACAGATTTCCAATAGAATAGAATAGAATGACATCTATTGGTAATCTATTGAAAATCGATCTAAATCGATCTAAATGCATTATTGCACCATTAGATCCAATGCAACTCTATGGGCCACCCGGCCACCAATCTGCTGCCAGCAGCAGATCAACCTAGATTTTCCATTCTGTCAGATAGATCAAATCGATTGAAATTGATCGAAATCTTTGAACGATCGATGGCTGAAATCGACCAGTGTATGGGCCCCTTTAGGGTTCTTGGAAGTTCATCTAAACACTGGCCATTAAATAAAATGTTAAAGGGGCCCATACACTGATCGATTTCAGCCATACATCGATTGATCGATTCTATGGAATATATCGATCAATCATAAATTGATTCTATCAAATCTATTGATCGATCGATTTGTGGCCGATTTCGATCGATTTGATCAATCTGACAGGATAGAAAATCTAGGTCAATCTGCTGCTGGCAGCAGATAGATGGCCCATAGAGTTGCTTTGGATCGAATGGTCCAATAATGCATTTAGATTGGAAATCTGTTCCTAATATGTGGCACACATCAGATAGATTCCTGTCAGATTCGACCTGACAGGCATCTGACAGAAATCTATCTGATGGTCGAATCTGCTGCAAATCTATCAGTGTATGGCCACCTTAAAGAGAACCTGTAACAAAAAAAAGTTCCCCTGGGGGGTACTCACCTCAAGAGGGGGAAACCTCAGGGTCCCAATGAGGCTTCCCCCTCTGCTGTAGCTGCAGGCAATCCAGTGCTGCCTCCCCCGAAGTGTCCGGTGATCCTCCCTCGACAAGCCTGATACTGCGCCTGCGCTGGAGCCGGGAAGGTAAATATTTACATCCCCTCTGTTCAGGGAGCTTTATTGCCGCCACCGTGGGACTGAGGAGGACGGGGAAAGCCTCATGTAGTACAGCTCAATGTGCGTACACACATCTGATTTTTCGCCTGATTGTCATTCAAACCGGTCATTTGAACGACTTAATGTGCAAACAACAATTCGTTATTTACACATATACCAACAGAGCGGCTGATATGCGGATCAGGCAAACCGGCTGCTATCAGTCGCTCGACAGTGCGTACACACACTCGACTTTTGAACCACAGTTGGTCAAAAAAATCAGACGTGTGTACGCACCTTAAGAGGTAAAACATTATTAGTACAGATATTAGTCTCATATTGTTTTCAGTACAGGAAGAGTTAAGAAACTTCAGTTGTTATCTATGGAAAAGAGCTTCTTTGAGCTCTGGACAGCACTGTCTTTTGAAACTCTTATCTCAACTGTCTCTCATTGTTTCTTCTTTTTTATGTTTTTTTCTGCAGAGAAAAGTTCAAAGGGTCAATGGCCTGCTCTGTGAAATCATTTAAAATGCTGAGTGTATTGTGGAAACTGCAATTATTAGGGAATGATGCAATGATATAAAAAAAGCTATCTATATGAAAATAAAAATATGACACTCTTTTCTTTGCTACTAATGTTCTATTAACTATCCGTATGACACGTCCAATTCATTATCTCATGAGGGTTTTTTTTCGCTTAAGAGTCACTTTAATAAAGAAAATTTCTAGTTGCTACCACATGTCTGTGTGCGACTGCAATGCCAGTGTGCCTGCTCACACTTGTTATACCAACAAGGTAAAGGATTGACTCTTGGGCGTATGTTAAAAACTACAAAAAAACGTTAATAATAATAATATTAAATCACCATAATATCATGCACAAATATGTCATAATTCACATTACATAATTGTCTATCCTAAGATAAAAATAGCCATACTGACATCACTATAAGGCTATGGGGCTGCAGTCCCCAAGCCTACTTGATCTAAACAGGGTAACCAGCCTTGACTGAAGTCCTAATTCCAGATACTGTGGCAAAAGGTTGTTAATACTGATACAAAATCCTGTTGCAAAGCTTGCAATATTCATACACAGAAAGATCCCAATCGCAGACCACTGTAAGAGTAACCGGACAGTCCTTTAATACAAACAAACAAGTGCTGTTTCAGTCTGAGTCCACAATAATCCTCACTCGCAGAATCTAATGTGGCAGATCAATAGTATTCAAACAGATGAATGAGTAAGTTCATCCACAGCATGTGGTATAAAGCGTAGTTTAGCAAAGAAGCATATGCAGCACTGTCAGTTGAAAGCGTAGTGGTAAAGGAAGCATGTTTCGCCGATGGGTATCGGCCTTATCAGGAACAGGCATCATTTATAGTCTTCAAAACATTTTATGTTTCAACTTCTCTCTATATACATTACTTGATGGCTACCCGCCCTCTTCCGTCTGGCCCGCCAGAGTCCGCCGGGTCGCCGACTGGTCATGCCCCACGTGTGCAGCCATTGGCTCACACACGGTGATGCGCCATGTGCTTCATGCCGTCTCCCGGCTCACCAGAAGGCTGCACTCCAAATCCAGGAAGTGCGTCACCGAAGGGCAAGCCGGGGGCGGCAATAGAAAATTGGACTGCCACCGGGCCAATGCGGGCACAGGTATGGGGCGGGGAGCCCCAACACACCTCCTACATACATAAACAATAATAATATTAGATGTTAAATAGCTATTCCACCCGAAGGTGAGACATAAATAAGACACTGTCACAGGCCGCAGACCCGCCCACGTCTAATGGGTAACATGGGGGCTCAATCGCTGCAATATCGGCAGCCCAACAGCGACTAGAAGATTTTGTTGCTATTACACACAAATGAAATATGTATTAATAATAAACAAAATACAAATCTCCGGTACCAGGTGAGTGGAGTCAAGCCAACATATCGGCAAAGCAACCAAAGAAGATGGGCACATGCCGCAGCGGGAGCAGACCGCCCCAAGAGGGCAAACAGAGCAAGGTTCACACAGGAAGTGCAGTAGGCAGTGGCAATCACCAAGGTCAGGATAACTCTTTTATATAAGATATAATTATACATACATATATAACCCCTATCTATCAGAAGAGGGACGACAGGTCTGACAGGCATCAGGGGGAAAGAATACTGACTAATCTGGTAGAAAAACCTGATTGTTAACACTATCATTTAAATATTTATTTCTTGTAGCATCAAGATTGAAAATCCAACGGGATTCAATCTGAAAAACATTTTTTTCTCTATATTTCCACCTCTGGGATGCCCGTGTACCCTGTCAAGTCCGACAAACCGAATAAATTGAGGATTGCCTCTATGGACCAAATTGACATGTCTAGAGATCATTGATTTAAAATTGCAACAGTTTATATCCGCAACATGATCTTTAACTCTATCTTTTAGAGCTCTGTGCGTTTTGCCCACATAGAAGCATCCGCATTTGCAAAATAAAAGATAAAAGACACATGGGGCTTGATTCACAAAGCGGTGCTAACCTACTTAGCACGTCTAAAGTCTTTAGACACGCTAACCAGGGTGCTAAGTAGGTTAGCACCGGATTTCTCAATCAGATCGTGCGCTAACTTTGCGCGCGTAAAGTTTTACGCGCGCTAAGTCCCATAGGCTTTAATGGGCACTTCGCGCGGTGCGCCCTGTGCTCTGTGCAGTACGCGCGTAAAGTTTTACGCGCATAAAGTTTTGCGCGCGTAAAGTTTTATGCGCGAAATGCTTGTTTAGACGTGCTAAGGGGGTTTTCACAGGCGTGCTAACAGTTAGCACCGCTTTGTGAATCAAGCCCATGAGGTGTTGCAATTTACAAAATGTCTCAAGGACCATTCTTTGCCATTGGGCACTGTATTCTGTGATCCTAATAGTAGATATTTGCAGTAAACACAGCCCCCACAGCTATATGTGCCTCTGGTAGGGTAGTGTTTGGACAGTGATTTTCTTGAAAAATGACTCTAAGTCACCTTTTCTTTGATTGTCATTGCTTGTCTAAATGTAATTTGTGGTCTGGCTGGTAGAAATTCTTTCGCCAAGGGATCACTAGATAGGACATGAAAAAGGGCGTTGGAAAATCCGGTCAATCTCGTCCCATTGGTCGTTAAACCTGGTGACCAGACGGACCAGACCACCTGAGCCACCGCCTACCCCTCCATCCTCCACTTTTTTCTTTTTGATCAGTAGGCCGCAATCTGAATCCCTCACCCATTTGTGTGCTCTTTTGAGCCATTTGTCTTTATATTCCCTCTCCCTAAAACGTTCACTTAAAGGGAACCAGAGATAAACGATTCACACAAAATAAGCATATCGGTTGATAGCTTGTAAAGAATAAATGCTCTACCTGATAATTTCGCCACTCTGAGTGTTTTTTCTCCATTATTGCTCCAGGAAAAATCCAATATGGCCACACGCTCATATCCCTTCTGCTTCCAGGTTATAAGATGTTCTGGATGTGCTGTCTAGCCTCTATGAGACTATAGACAAGCAGGGCTGCTGCAGCCTTTCATCTGTGTGTTTTCAACTTTATTATTCTGGCATGCTGTGTGGCTGCCTGTAGCAAGTGTCTCTCATAGAAATTAAACTGCATACAGTAGATAATGACTGGCTGCACAGTGCCACAAATACACTTGTCTGTTCCAGAGCTTATTTCTCAGCAGCAGCAGCCCCTCCCATGTCATCAGAGCTCCAAGTATGCAAAGCAGGAAAGCTAATCCATAAGGGGGCAGGCTTGGGCTTGAAAAGACTCCACAGAAGACTGACTCAGCTGTAATGATTCCAAGTCAAACCTAGACTGAATGCTCAGTTGGGGATTCTTATCACAGCTGATAACAGACAGATTAGGCAGAGAAGAATAAAACTAAAAGCAAGGTAGGTGTTTACTGTCATGTTCCCACTGATAAATGTAATAAAATACATGAGGGTGCTTCCTCTCTGGTTCTCTTTAAGAGTTCGGCCTCTCTTTTAAAGACCTTGTCATCCGTGCAGTTTCTACGTACTCGTAGATACTGCCCATACGGGATCCCTGGATGGTATGATCGGGGTGTGAACTTTCTGCACGTAGGGAGGCATTGGTGGCCGTGCTTTTCCTATAGAGTTGTGTGGTGATAAACCCCTAATTGTTCACGTTAATATTGAGAAAAGGAATAGATGATTTGTCATATTCCATCATAAATTTCAGATTGCGGTCATTCTGATTCAAAATGGTCATAAATTTGTGTAACATTTCAACACCACCCATCCAAAAAACGAGTATGTTGTCTATGTACCTGTGCCACGACAAAACATGGTACAGGTACATGACGAGAGAGTCACTGCTGAATATGCGACGTTCCCAATCCACCAGGTACAGGCTCGCGAGCGACGGAGCACACATCATTCCCATCGCCATGCCCTGGAGATAATGGATCCCATTGAAAAGAAATACATTGTTTTTGTAAAATAAAGGTCAACAAGCTTAAAATAAACTCATTGTGTTCCTGCTCCCCGCATCCAACTCGGAAAGGAACCTGCCCACTGCCTCCACCCCTCTATCTTGGGGAATACTAGAATACAGGGCCTCTACATCCAGGGTCATCAGAAGAGTGTGATTCGGTACCTGCAGACCTTCCAGGATCTCAAGCAGGTGCATGGTATCACGGACGGACGATGGTAAGCGGAGCACTTGGGGCTGAAAATGCCTATCCACGTACACACTGATCTTTTCTGTAAGGGCCCCCCGGCACCCGACACGATGGGTCGGCCGGGAGGTCTCCGCAAACATTTGTGTACCTTTGGTAGAGCATAAAAGGTAGGGGTGATGGGATTCTCCTTCTTAAGAGATTCTGCAATCGTGGGCTTGATGATGCCTTTGTGTGTGGCATCATCAATCATATCAAACAATACACATTGATTCCTAATGACCCTAGATGCAGAGACCCTCTGATAACACTCCCGATGACACTTATAGGTGTATTGGTGTAACCACTACGTTCCCACCCTTGTCCGAAGGGTTGATAATCAAATTATCATTGGATCGAACCTTAACAAAAGCTTCCATTTCCTCTGTAGTAAGATTTGGAGAGGAATTGTTGTCAATCCATACCTAATGTCCTCTTCCACTAGGGACACAAAAGTCTGTACGTTCGGGCACAGGGAGAATGGTGGGAAGGATGTGGAGTGTTTTTGTAAAGATTTGTTGATAAGGGCACTGGCGCCCCTAGTTTCTCCCAACTTATAAGTCCAACACTCATTCTCATCACTTAGTTTCACAAGGTCCATTAGGGCCCTGTAATTATGATTGGTCCAGTCCTTTGAATCTGAAATTGCTACTCCTAGTGGTGCATCTTCCTTTCTTTTTTGTAACATTCTAAGAGTCAAATTGCGTCCAAAAAGGTGGATGTCTTTAACAAATTCAAATTTATCCAACTTATCATTAGGACAGAAGCCCAAACCACGGGACAACAGTGAGGTCAGACCTGTGGACAGCTGTACAACAGAGATGTTAATTGAGTTGGGTAACAACCTATGTCTGTCCTGGTTGCTGCTTCACTTATCTGCTTGCTTTACTACTATACCTTCAACTCACAGTGCTGCATATGCTTCTTTACTAAACCAAGCTTTATACCACATGCTGTGGATGAACTTACTCATTTATCTGTTTAACCACTTGATGACCCACCCTTTACCCCCCCCCCCTTAAGGACCAGCGTGGTTTTTAGTGATCTGTGCTGGGTGGGCTCTACAGCCCCCAGCACAGATCAGGGTGCAGGCAGAGAGATCAGATTGCCCCCCTTTTTTCCCCCCTATGGGGATGATGTGCAGGGGGGGTCTGATCTCTGCTGCCTGCGTGTGGCTGGCGGGGGGGGCACCTCAAAGCCCCCCTCCGTGGCGAAATTCCCCCCTCCCTCTCCTACCTGTTCCCCCCCCCCCGGTGATCGAGGCTGCACAGGACGCTATCCGTCCTGTGCAGCCAGTGACAGGACGTCCCCTGTCACATGGTGGCGATCCCCGGCCGCTGATTGGCCGGGGATCGCCGATCTGCCTTACGGCGCTGCTGCGCAGCAGCGCCGTACAAATGTAAACAAAGCGGATTATTTCCGCTTGTGTTTACATTTAGCCTGCGAGCCGCCATCGGCGGCCCGCAGGCTATTCACGGAGCCCCCCGCCGTGATTTGACAGGAAGCAGCCGCTCGCGCGAGCGGCTGCTTCCTGATTAATCAGCCTGCAGCTGCAGCTGCCACTTTGCCGACGCACGGTATAAGCGTGCGGTCGGCAAGTGGTTAAATACTATTGATCTGCCACATTAGATTCTGCGAGTGAGGATTATTTTGGACTCAGGCTGAAACAGTATGAGTTTGTTTGTATTAAAGGACTGTCCGGTTACTCTAACCCTCTTTCCCCCTAACCCTCCTTAATCTATAGAGGAGGATGCGGGGAACAGAGGCAGAGACACGGACTGGCTCACGGAGGCTCTCACCTACTGGATGGCCGGCTGCGGGCTGCCAGCTGATCGCGCGGTGAGCTGATCAGCCATGTGCTCCCCCACTGCCATCTCAGGGCCGCTGCGGGTGGCGAGATCGAGGAGGACGCCGGCGGCTGCAGGACCTCTCAGCCACACTTCCCTCCCGGCCCCTCACCACGTGGGGCTACTTCGGCGCTGCTGCCCAGGGACACCAGAGGCCACAGCAGCGGAGGGAGACCGCCCAAACACCGCGGCCCACGGGAGAGGCCCCTCACCACGTGGGGCTACTTCGGCTACTTCGGCGCTGCTGCCCTGGGACACCAGAGGCCACAGCAGCGGAGGGAGACCGCCCAAACACCGCGGCCCACGGGAGAGGCCACACGGGATCCCATCTGGCAGGGCCACCAGCAGTGCTGCTCCGTCTGCTGCGGGTGAGTGCCCGCAGGAGAGGCCACACAGGATCCCCTTCAATCCGGCAGGGCCACCCACAGTGCTGCTCCGTCTGCTGCGGGTGAGCTCCTGCGGGAGAGGCCACACAGGATCCCCTGCCATCCGGCAGGGCCACCCAAAGTGCTGGGGGTGAAGGCCCACAGGAGAGGCCACACAGGACCCCCCCCCCTGTGCCCATGGGGAGGCCATCCACAGTGCTGCTGCGGGTGAGGTCTGCAGCCACAGACGAGGTACGCTGCCCCTGTCCACCACTTCTGCCCAGCCAGGGTGCCCCCGGCCCTATGTCCACCAATTGCTGCCCAGCCGAGGTGCCCCCCAGCCTCATGTCCACCCTGCCGCCCAGCCCAGGCGGCCCCAGGCCCCACATCCATCACTGCTGCCCAGCATGAGTGAGCCCGGGCACCACAGGGCCCCCACTGTGTCTGCGCCCTCAGTACCCAGCCGTGCGGACTTGTAATTAGAAGCGCTACTCCTGGTTCGAGTGAACTCTGCTGTCCACCTCCATCACGATGCTCCACTGCTTCTGCTTCTGCTTTCTCTCTACTTTCCGTGGACAATCGGTTGCACCTGTCTTTTTGGGAGCGTGTCGCTGTGTAGCGTCCAGTGCCGAAAATGGCAGCGCTCATATCAGCTCTCAGGCTGCTCCTCCTGTCCCACTCTTTTCTGCTCCTGCCATCAGTGTATGTAATTGCTATGCTTGTATTACGTTAACTGTATGTGTATGCTGTAATGCCCTTGTTTTTGCTTTTTATTTTTGTTCTGCTTTTATTGTTTATACGTATGTACCATGCTTAACTGTTTACGAGGCTCTGCTTCATTGTACGCACAAGCTGTTAATGTTGTCCTATGTATGCTTGTCCCATGTCTACGTATGTACCATGCTTAACCGTATGCCACTTTCTTGTTCTTTCTTTTCATCAACGACCCTGTATGTGCCAAAACCAATTCCGGGTACAACCCACCGTTGTACTTGGCGAAATAAATTCTGATTCTGATTCTCTACAGTGGTCTGCGATTGAGATCTTTTTGTGTATGAACTACCGGATCATATTTTGCAAGCTTTGCAGCAGGATTTTGTGTCATTATTAACAACCTTTTGCCACAGTAGTGGGGATTAGGACTTCAGTCAAGGCTGGCTACCCTTTTTAGATCAAGTAGGCTTGGGGACTGCAGCCCCATAGCCTTATAGTGATGTCAGTATGGCTATTTTTAGCTTAGGATAGACAATTATGTGATGTGAATTGTGACGTACTTGTGCATGATATTATGGTGATTTAATATTATTATTATTAAAGTTATTTTAGTAGTTTTTCACATGCACCCAGGAGTCAATCCTTTACTTGTTGATATATATATATATATATATATATATATATATATATATATATATATATATATATATATATATATATATATATATTTGTTGTTAACACGGTGCATGTAAAAAATATGATTATTGGTAAATTGAAATTGTTTTTATTTTTTGTCATTTTATGGTTTCATTTGATGCTGGTCTGCTATAATAAGCAATTTCTGAATGGTAAAAATATACCCGTATATATATATATATATATATATATATATATATATATATATATATATATATATATATATTTATATGCTAGCAGATGACCCGGCGTTGCCCGGGTAGGTATTTGGCTGGTGTCGGCTAGGCCCACTTTTTCTAACCCTAACACACAAACACTCAATGACCAAGTTTGTGAGCTTTGGCATCAATAATTTGTATATTCCCATAGAAATTAAACTAATCAGATTGGCAGTTTGTGACTTCGCCCCCTCCAGCATTTGAACCCCAGTCACCCAATGATCAACTAAAGCAGGTTTGAGGCATCTGCTATTAACAGTGTAAAAATGGCAGCAATTTACATTTTCTCCTTGAAAATTAACAGGTGAATTTTGATTGGCTATTATAGGCTCCACCCACTTCCCTGAATATTAATGTCAGTCACCCAGTGACTGCCTTTAACAGTGTAAGAAGGCCTGCAGTTTATATTTTCCCAGTGAAATTTGGCTGTTTGTGGCTCCGCCCCTTTTCTGAATTTAAACTCCAGTGACTCAATGACCGACTGTACCAGCTTTGAGGCCTGTGCCATTAACAGTGCAAGAATGGCAGAAATTTTAATATTCCCCTTGAAAATCAACAGGTGAATATTGATTGGCTTTTTTAGGCTCAACCCACTTTTCTTGAATATTAATCCCAGCCACCCAGTAACCAACTGTGCAAAGTTGGGGAACCCTGCCATTAACAGTGAAGAGGGCTGCAGTTTACATTTTCCCAGGGAAATCTGTTTTTGACTCCAACCAGTTTTTGTAACCTTGACACACAGTCACTCAATGACCAAGTTTGTGAGCTTTCGGGTTCCTGGCATTAAAATTGTGTAAATGGAAGCAGTTTATCCAGCAAAGAAATCTGATTGGCTGTTTGTGGCTCCGCCCCTTTGGTGAATTTGAACCCCAGTCACTTAATGACTGACTGTAGCAGGTTTGAGGCCTCTACTATTAACAGTGTAAGAATGGCAGCAGTTTCAATATTCTCCTTGAAAATCATTAGGTGAATTTTGATTGGATGTTGTAGGCTCCAGTTACTTTTCTGAATATTAATCCCAGTCACCCAGCGACCAACTGTGTCAAGTTTGAGAACCCTGCCATTAAAAGTGTAAGAATGGCTGCAGTTTACATTTTCCCTTGTAAAAAGTTAGTTGTTTTTGGCTCCTTCCACTGGTTCTAACCTTGACATACAGTCACTCTATGACCAAGTTTATGAGCTTTGGGGTCCTTGGCATCAATAAACTGCATTTTTCCATTTAAATTAAACAAATCTGATTGGCTGTTTGTAGCCCGCCCCCTTTTCAGAATTTAAAATCCAGTCTCCAAGTGACTGACTGTACCAGATTTGAGGCCTCTGCCATTAAGAGCGTAAGAATGGCAGAAATGTAAATATTACCCTTGAAAATCAATAGGTGAATTTTTATTGGCTGTTGTAGGCTCCACCCATTTTCCTGAATATTAATCCCAGTCATCCAGTGACCAGCTGTGTCAAGTTTGAGAACCCTGCCAATAACAGAATGGCTGAAATCAATCCAACAAATATGATTGGCTGTTTGTGGATCCACCCCCTTTAGTGAATTTGGACCCCAGTCAATGACTCACTGTGTCAGGTTTAAGGCCTCTGCGATTAACAGTGTAAGAATGGTAGCAATGTAAATTTTCCCCTTGAAAAATCAATAGGTGAATTTTGATTGGCTGTTGTAGGCTCCACCCACTTTATAAATATTAATCTCAGTCACCCAGTGGCCCACTGTGTCAAGTTTGGGAACCCTGCCATTAACAGTGTAAGAATGGTTGCAGTTTATATTTTCCCATGTCAAAAATGTAGTTGTTGGCATCGCCCACTTTTTCTAATCTTGACATACAGTCACTTAGTTACCAAGTTTATGAGTTTTGGGGCCTTGGTATCAATAATTTGTATATTCCCCTTGAAATTAAACAAATCTGATTGGCTGTTTGTGGCTCCGCCCCCTTTCTGAATTTGAACCACAGCCATCCAGTGACCAACTGTGTCAAGTTTGAGAACCATGCTGTAACGATTGGTGTCAGCACACAGAGAGAATCTGATTATTGGCGATCTGCAGTATCACCAAGAATGCAGATAAATACCCGATTATTGATGATCTGCAGTATCACCGATAATCAGATATATTGCTAACCTCTGGACACCTGAAGCGTGTGAGTGTTTGGTGCAACAGTAGAAATTGGACCACTGGGGTAGCAAGTGGTCCAATAAGTAGAGAAAGACTCTACTGCAGACAAAGACTCCAGGGAAAGGAGTCTTGGACTGGTTAGCAGCAGTGCCCCCTCTGAGAGGCAGAGGGCCCCTGCCAGGAGTCTGAGCACCCAAGGGGTGGGTGACAGCCAGAAAGGTCGGGCAGGCCGGGTCGGCAACATGCAGACAGATAAAGTACAAAGACAGTAAGCTGATTCGGTATCCAAGACAAGCAGGGTTTGGAAACAGGAAATCAGAATGGCAAGGTACCGAATCAGTTATCAAAGGAGTGGTCAGGAAAGCAATACGTCATAACAGATATCAGAAAAAGTTCTAGTCTGAGGTGTGAGGGCCGTGATCTCAACACCCTGGAACTATGCTAGAGAATACACAGATGATATACAGTATTCCTAGTCTGGGGTGTGAGGGCCGTGATCTCAACACCCTGGAACTATGCTAGAGAATACACAGATGATATACAGTATTCCTAGTCTGGGGTGTGAGGGCCGTGATCTCAACATCCTGGAACTATGCTAGAGAATAACACAGAAGATATACAGTATTCCTAGTCTGGGGTGTGAGGGCCATGATCTCAACACCCTGGAACTATGCTAGAGAATAACACACATGAGATACAGTAACTGGCTAAGTATGGATTCCCAGGTCCTCCTGGTTCCACCACACTGAACGATCTGACTAAGGTCTAAGTGCTAACACATAAGCATTCGCAACGCCAGACAACCAGCAACTGAACAGCAGGAGATATATATAGTAAAGCGCTCCCCAGCGCCGCCCAGCTCCCATCAACCAATCTCTGAGGGAGCCGGAATCAGCTGACCGCTCTGATCAGCTGATCTTCCTCCTATTGGTATAAAGATCCTGTCTTGTAGCGCGCCCGCACGCGTAGCTCTCCATCTGTGTGCACTACTAGGTCCAGACAACCCAGACACATGTTGCTGCGGGGTAACCGCCGCACTGGACGCGGAAACCGCTGCCTCACCGTCAGCACATGCGGTGGCCCCCACACCATTCTTCCCATGTGCACTATTAGTTCCAGATAACCTATCCGCATGCTGACGCGGACAAACCGCCGCATCAGACGCGTAAACAGCCGCCTTACTGCCAGAACCCCCCCCGAGGAGTGGACTCCGGACACTTTCCACCAGGCTTTCCAGGATGCAAATCATGGAACTCTTTCTTCAAATCTTCCGCGGCAATCTGGCACCCAAGATCTCTCCTCTATGCCATATCCTTTCCAGTGGACCAGATACTGCACAGAATTCTGCACCGGGCGAGAATCCAGAATCTTTTCAATCTCATACTCTGGTTGGTCATCCACCAACACAGGGGGGGGGGGGGGGGGGAGGAGTCCACCTGTATAGCTGGTTTCAACAGGGATACATGGAACGATCTCACACCTTTCGTGCTGGTTGGGAGATCGACAGCATATGTGACATTATTAATCTTCTTGGCCACTGGAAATGGTCCTATAAATTTAGGGCCTAACTTGGGTGACAATTGTTTCAAGGCCAAATGACGAGTGGACACCCACACCAGATCTCCAGGGGAGAATCTCCACTCTACAGACCGATGTTTATCTGCCTGCTTCTTCTGGGTTTGGAAAGTTTTCCCTAGGTTCCTCTTAACCATTCCCCAAATCTCTTTCAAGGCCTTCTGCCTTGGAAATATTCCTCCAGGGCTGGAAAAGGAGTTGATGCAACTGGCAAAGGAGCAAACTTAGGTGATCTAACTGACACCACTTGAAAAGGGGAATACCCAGAAGAAGAGCTCTTCAGATTGTTGTGCGCAAACTCTGCAAATGGCAAAAACTTTACCCAATCAGTTTGCGCATCAGCAACATAGCACCTGAGAAACTGTTCCAGAGATTGGTTCACTCTCTCGGTCTGGCCGTTGATCTGAGGGTGGTAACCTGATGAAAATGCGAGTTCCATGTCTAATTGATGGCAAAAGGCCCTCCAAAATTTTGAAATGAATTGGACTCCCCGATCTGACTCTACATTTTCCGGAATGCCATGCAACCGGAAGATGTGCAGGATGAATACATCAGCCAATTCCTGGGCCGAGGGGAGTCCTTTCAGAGGGACAAAGTGTGCCATCTTACTGAAACGATCTACTACCACCCAAATGACCGACTTGCCTTCAGACCGAGGGAGTTCACCCACAAAATCCTTGGAAATATGAGTCCAAGGTTCATTGGGGACTGGCAAGTACTGTAACGTGCCCACGGGGGCCTGACGAGAGGGTTTACTCCTCGCACAGATCGTGCACTCCCTTACAAATTCCTTGCAGTCAGACACTAAACTAGGCCACCAGGCACATCTAGCCAGTAGATCCTGAGTTCTGGTGGCTCCAGGATGACCGGCATTCTTGTGAGAGTGAAAAAACTGCAGAATTTGTAGCCGAAAGGGCAGTGGCAAAAACATGACCCCCTCTGGCTTCCCCTCTGGAACATCTTGTTGATAGGGACTCAAAGTGGCTGACCAATCTCTCCAAGTCCCAGTGGCTGCCAGGACTACCTTAGGAGGCAGGATAGTCTCAGGAGCAGCAGGTTGCACTGACTCGGGCTCAAAACACCTAGAGAGCGCATCGGCCTTGCTATTCTTACTTCCGGGAGTATACGTGATTATAAATCTAAATCTAGCAAAAAACAGGGACCATCTGGCCTGGCGAGGGCTAAGTCTCTTAGCCCCCTCGATATACTCCAAATTCTTGTGGTCTGTGTAAACCGTGATAACATGTTCTGCACCCTCCAGCCAGTGTCGCCATTCCTCAAAAGCTAATTTGATGGCTAGGAGCTCCCGATTGCCGATGTCATAATTTTTCTCGGCAGGTGAAAACCTGCGAGAAAAGTAAGCGCAGGGATGCAGCTTGCCCTGCAATCCTGACCTCTGTGATAATACTGCTCCTACCCCCACTTCTGAGGCATCAACCTCCACAATGAAGGGGAAGGCGACGTCAACATGCCTCAGTATTGGGGCAGAACAGAACAGCTTCTTTAAAGTCGAGAAGGCCGTATGAGCCTCAGGTGACCAATGATGAGTATCGGCCCCTTTCTTGGTGAGACTGGTGAGGGGAGAGATGATGGTAGAGTACCCCTTAATAAACCTTCTGTAGTAATTGGCAAACCCCAGGAACCTCTGGAGTGCCTTCAGCCCCACGGGCTGAGGCCAGTCCAGGACAGCAGAAACCTTCCCTGGGTCCATTTAGAGACCAGAAGTGGAGATGATGTAACCTAAAAAGGCTACCAACTCTACCTCGAAGAGGCATTTCTCAAGTTTGGCATACAGCCGATTCTGTCGCAACCTCTCCAATACCCATCTGACATGCTTGTGATGCTCTGAGAGGTTGGACGAGAAGATCAGTATATCGTCCAAGTAAACCAGAACAAACTTTCCCAACACTTCCCTGAACACCTCATTAATTAACTCCTGGAAGACGGCTGGTGCATTGCACAACCCGAAGGGCATCACCAGGTACTCGTAATGCCCATCGGGTGTGTTAAAGGCCGTCTTCCTTTCGTCGCCATCTCTGATGCGAACCAGATTGTATGCACCCCTGAGATCTAGCTTAGAAAAAATCTTGGCGTTGGTCACCTGTGTGAATAGATCGTCAATCAGTGGTAAAGGGTAGCGATTTTTCACAGTGATTTTATTCAGTCCTTTGTAATCAATACAGGGGTGGAGACTTCCGTCTTTTTTCTTCACAAAAAACCCCCTGCCCCTGCTGGTGACCGAGAGGGACGGATGAACCCTTTTGCCAAGTTTTCCCTGATATATTCCTGCATAGCTAGTTTCTCCGGCCCAGATAGGTTATAAAGATGACCCCTGGGCGGCATACAATCAGATCTCAAATCGATAGGACAATCAAAGGCACCATGAGGGGGAAGTTTGTCTGCTGACTTTGGGCAAAAGACATCAGCAAATTCTGTGTATTGTCTAGGTAAACCTTCAACCTGAATGTTGGTATTACCCAGGGTTACTTTCGCTAAATAATGATGATCACAGTGGGACGACCAGCTCATTAGCTGACCCGTAACCCAGTCTATCTGAGGTGAGTGGATTTGTAACCAGGGCATGCCAAGGATGACGGTAGAGGTGGCCATATGCAAGACCAGAAATTGCAGACTCTCCCCATGTAACACCCCCACCTTGAGATACACATTAGGAGTCTGGGACAAGGGGCGTTTACTCTGCAGAGGAGAGTCATCTACCGCAGTGACCAAGATTGGTTGATTCAAGGGAAGCATGGGTATCCCCAATCTTTTTGCAAACTCATAGTCGATAAAGTTAGCTGCTGAACCAGAATCAATAAAGGCTTCTGTAGAAGCAGTCTGACCCTCCCATGTGACCGAACAAGGGAGTAACAAACGATCATTATGTAGAGGTAAAGACTGCGCGCCTAGGGTATTACCTCTGACTATACCTAGGCGGCAGTGTTTCCCGACTTCTTGGGACAATCTCGCACTACATGACCCTCCTCTGCACAGTATAGACAAAGCTGCTCAGTTTTTCTACAATTCCTCTCTGAACGAGTTAATTTGGAGTGACCAATCTGCATTGGCTCAGGTGGCGGTGAGGCGGGTGTAGGAGTGGCATAAGAGACATATCTACTCCGATCTTTACCACGGGTTTGCTTTTGGTATCGTAATCGACGATCCACACGTACTGCCAGGGAGATTGCTTCCTCAATCGTTTTGGGTTCAGGGTATCCCAACATTAACCCAGAGACTGCGTCTGATAACCCTGATAAGAAACAATCTAACAATGCAAAAGCCCCCCACCTGGCCGATACCGACCACTTTCTGAACTCTGCTGCATAAACCTCCACAGGATCCTTGCCTTGGTGCAAGGTTTTCAACTTCCGTTCTGCGGTAGAGGAAATGTCTGGGTCATCATAGATTATGGCCATGGACTTGAAAAACTCCACTGACCTAAGTGCTTCATGCCCTGACTCTAAATTGTACGCCCAGGTTTGAGCGTCTCCTGAGAGTACGTTTTTAACAAAGACAATTCTTTGTGCCTCTGTTCCTGACAGGTTAGGCCTTAGTTCGAAATATGGCATCACACGATTCCTAAAATTCTGAAAGTCAGATCTATGGCCAGAAAACTTCTCTGGTACAGACATTCTCAAATCTGTAACTGGAGGGGATCGCACTGTATTTACAGTCGTCTGAAGGACCTGTAGCGACCCAGATATAGCTGAGATCTGGGCCTGCTGACCGTCCATCACTCTGATGAGGTTTTCCACCGAAGTGGTGAGTGTGTCAAGACGACTGCTAAGTGCGTCCATATTGGTTTGGTCTGGCGTTCTGTAACGATTGGTGTCAGCACTCAGAGAGAATCTGATTATTGGCGATCTGCAGTATCACCAAGAATGCAGATATATATCTGATTATTGATGATCTGCAGTATCACCGATAATCAGATATATTGCTAACCTCTGGACACCTGAAGCGTGTGAGTGTTTGGTGCAACAGTAGAAATTGGACCACTGGGGTAGCAAGTGGTCCAATAAGTAGAGAAAGACTCTACTGCAGACAAAGACTCCAGGGAAAGGAGTCTTGGACTGGTTAGCAGCAGTGCTCCCTCTGGGAGGCAGAGGGTACCTGCCGGGAGGCTGAGCACCCAAGGGGTGGGTGACAGCCAGAAAGGTCGGGCAGGCCTGGTCGGCAACACACAGACAGATAAAGTACAAAGACAGTAAGCTGATTCGGTATCCAAGACAAGCAGGGTTTGGAAACAGGAAATCAGAATGGCAAGGTACCGAATCAGTTATCAAAGGAGTGGTCAGGAAAGCAATACGTCATAACAGATATCAGAAAAAGTTCTAGTCTGAGGTGTGAGGGCCGTGATCTCAACACCCTGGAACTATGCTAGAGAATACACAGATGATATACAGTATTCCTAGTCTGGGGTGTGAGGGCCATGATCTCAACACCCTGGAACTATGCTAGAGAATACACGGATGATATACAGTATTCCTAGTCTGGGGTGTGAGGGCCGTGATCTCAACACCCTGGAACTATGCTAGAGAATAACACAGATGATATACTGTATTCCTAGTCTGGGGTGTGAGGGCCGTGATCTCAACACCCTGGAACTATGCTAGAGAATAACACAGATGATATACAGTATACCTAGTCTGGGGTGTGAGGGCCGTGATCTCAACACCCTGCAACTATGCTAGAGAATAATACAGATGAGATACAGTAACTGGCTAAGTATGGATTCCCAGGTCCTCCTGGTTCCACCACACTGAACGATCTGACTAAGGTCTGAGTGCTAACACATAAGCATTCGCAACGCCAGACAACCAGCAACTGAACAGCAGGAGATATATATAGTAAAGCGCTCCCCAGCGCCGCCCAGCTCCCATCAACCAATCCCTGAGTGAGCCGGAATCAGCTGACCGCTCTGATCAGCTGATCTTCCTCCTATTGGTATAAAGAGCCTGTCTTGCAGCGCGCGCGCGCGTAGCTCTCCATCTGTGTGCACTACTAGGTCTAGACAACCCAGACACATGTTGCTGTGGGGTAACCGCCGCACTGGACGCGGAATCCACCGCCTCACCGTCAGGACATGCGGCGGCCCCCACACCATTCTTCCCATGTGCACTATTAGTTCCAGATAACCTAGCCGCATGCTGACGTGGACAAACCACCGCATCAGACGCGGAAACAGCCGCCTTACTGCCAGAACATGCGGCGGCTTTTCCGCTATTCAGCACACATGGCAATAACAGAATGGCTAAAATCAATCTAACAAATCTGATTGGCTGTTTGTGGCTCCACCCCCTTTAGTGAATTTGGACCTCAGTCAATGACTGACTGTATCAGGTTTGAGGCATCTGTCATTAACAGTGTAAGAATGGTAGCAATGTCGATATTCCCCTTGAAAATCAACAGGTGAATTTTGATTGGCTGTTGTAGGCTCCACCTATTTTCCTGAATATTAATCCCAGTCACCCAGTGACCAACTGTGCAAAGCTTGAGAGCCCTGCCATTAACAGTGTAAGAATGGCTGCAGTTTATATTTTCCCAGGGAAATTTGTTTTTGGCTCTGCCCACTTTTTTGTAACCTTGACACACAGTCACTCAATGACCAAGTTTGTGAGCTTTCAGGTTCCTGGCATCAATAATGTGTGAATGGAAGCAGTTTATCCAGCAAGGAAATCTTATTGGCTGTTTGTGGCCCCACCCCTTTAGTGAATTTCGACCCCAGTCACCTAATGACCGACTGTAGCAAGTTTGAAGCCTCTGCCATAAACAGTGTATGAATAGCAGCAGTTTAAATATTCCCCTTGAAAATCAATAGGTGAATTTTAATTGGCTGTTGTAGGCTCCACCCACTTTCCTGAATCATAATCTCATTCACCCGGTGACCAAGTGTGCCAAGTTTGAGAACCCTGCAATTAACAGTCTAAGAATGGCTGCAGTTTACATTTTCCCATTAAAAATGAATGTCTGAAATTTAATTGGCTGTTTTATGCTCCGCCCACTTTTCCTGGATTTGTACCCTCGGTCACCAAGTGACCAACTGTGCCAAGTGTGGTGACTCTGGCTTGATTACTGTGAGAATGGCAGCCTTTTACATTTTTTTCATTGACATGAATGGGTGAAATCTGATTTGCTGTTTGTAGCTCCGCCCAGGTGTGCAGGGGGGTTGAAAGACCCCCTGAACATATCATCCCAGGTAGTAAGGGATCTGTGTACCAAGTTTCGTTCAAATCGGTCAAGGCGTTTTCGAGTGATCGCGGCACATATACACACACATACATACATACACACATACATACATAGACACATACATACATCCGATTTTATATATATATTTACAGTATCTATCTGCACATTTCATAATGAAGTGAAATATAGTTCTGCTTCCTTTAAAGCGCATGGTATTTGCAAACATGTCAGTTTGGGCAAGAAGGTAATGCCTTATAAGCCATCACTCAATGAGTGAATATGCAAATCATTATTTTGTGTTCCTTGAAAGCATGGCTTACATCCAGAGCTGCTGGCGTTACCATACAGTGGGCCTATAGCCTATTCATCTTACAGAGCCATATACAGTATATCAGTTTCACACAGTGACCCTGGCAAACCTAAGTCTTCCTCCCTAAGTTGATGAGTTTTATAAAACCTTTAGAATAGTGTGCTAAGTGCACCAATTCCCTTTTGAAGATGTTATCATATATCTACAATTTCCTCTACAGAGAGATACGTTGTCACTCATTTGCAATGTATGGTATACAATTTTATGACTGTATTTTTCTCAGCTTGTTATAAACATGGATGTGCCGTATATATGCACATGTCTGACTATTTTACGGTTATGTTGACAAATAGTTTAAGATAATGTTAGACTAGGAATAACAACTGTGATACATTTAAGGGGCTCTCCACTCAATATTTTTGAGTTGAAGTGAAAAAGTTGATGCTGAATTCCATGGATCAAATGTTACCATATAGTCCAGTTGCAGCTACCGTTGCCTTTTGTGTCATGTGATCAGAACTCCATGGAAAACTTAAACCTCTTCTACATGGGTGGATACGATGTGATTAAACCCACCTAGCAGCACCTAGCAGAATTATGTATTACATGTGAAGCAGGTAATGTGGGCACACAGCCCAATCGGCAAATTAGGCCATAGACCACAATGTAAATGTAGCTATGGTGGCGCTGATGGAGTAATTTGGGAGCCGGGGCTGGCTATTATATAGGCTAGCGGCAGAGGCGGGTTTCACGTACAGGTAAGCTGCATGGGTGTAACAAATTGTGCGGGGGCCCGGGGGGGGGGGGGGGAGGGTTAAGAAGCACCCTTGGGAGGGGGCTGGCAGCATTGAGGCCCTGGGGCAATTTCCCCCCTTTGCCTTAATAGCTACGCCGGCCCTGCCCTCTACACTACAGTATTGTTTTAAGACAGTTGATTGTTTTGCTACTACTTTTAAGAATCAACAGATACTTTTTCTATGCTTATAAAAAGCTGGTTCCGGTAAGGGAGGCATGTGATTGACCTCACAGAGACCTTAAACAACTCCTGCAGAATGTAACTATTTTGCAAGGCTAACTGCAGAAAAAGTGCCCAGTAACCTAAGTTAGTAAATTTTTCTTTATGGTCATTTGTAGCTGAATATTTTTAAATACCTTCTGTTATAAGCAAATAAAAGTGTATTTAGCATACCTTGTTATGTCTAGTTATCATTGCGACTCAATAAGACTATAAATAAAGGCGCGACAGCCTGTGGTTGCCCAGAACACCTTTCTACCTTATTTTCCACCTGAGAAGATCTAGGAACTGCTAATACTCTGTGATCTGTTGGTGACCTTTGCCCTGTTAAACCTAAAACAAAAATCTTTGCATTGGGAGCAGCCAAAAGCAAACATCAGGTTAAAGAGTTCTTAGCAGTGAAGTCTAATTAACACTAAGCATGCAGTAAACATCTAACCCTACTAACCTGGACTGTAAAACAGTAAAGAAACTGACATACGCATACAAGCACCCTTCTGTCTACAAGACAATCTGTCCCATCTCCAGTGCAACGAAAACTGTTTCTGTGGTTCTCTTCCTGAGTCTTTAGCAACAGACACATATAAATATTATTACTTATTACATATGTCTCTTATGCTATACAAAGATTTGCTCCTTGCAAACCTAGATTTTCATAGGATTTGATGATCAGCTTAGATAACTGATCCATGGCAACCAGCACTCAGAAAAAAATGACTTTTTTGGAACCTTACCAATTCACTAGTCCATTTCTTATATGTCCAGGAAACAGAGGCGTAGCTAGAGTTTTCAGCACCCGGGGACAAAGACAGTGTTTGCGCCCACCCGCAGAAAAAATTGTGTGACCACGCATCAGAATGTGGGCATGGTCATCGGTGGTGCCAAATGTACAAATGCTGTTTATATAGCCAGATGTGCCCCCCTTCCTCATTTAGATAGCCTTCCCTGTTCTGATAGCCAGTGTGCCCCCCCCCCCCTATAGATGCCAGATGTGCCCCCTTCCCCCGTTTAGATAGCCAGATGTGCCCACCTCTACATAGCCAGATGCAACAGCAGAAGACTCATTGGCTCCAACGTTCCAAAGATGCCGTCATCTGTCCTCTGCAGCGTGCAGAGCATCCTCTCCTTGGTAACAGAGGAGAGATGATGTCATTCAACATCAGAGCCAGTGAGTCTTCTGGTGTTCACAATTACATACTCCGCTGCAGAGGGAGGGAGAAAAGCGGTGGCACTTAAGGTGGCCAGCAAACCATCTCTCACACATGTGGGGATGCAGCAAGCCCACTGAGCGCCCTCACAGAGCTGTGCCCGGGGACATATGTCCCCCCTTGCCCACCCTTAGCTACGCCCCTGCCAGGAAACAATATGTAAGCAGCACTTAACTCCAGCTTACTGGATATCACTTGCGAATTGGGATGCAGATAATGCATATAACATCAACTAAATACACATATTTGTTCCTCTTTAGCTGTAAAATATGTGTAGTTAGTTGATTTTATATGTAAATCATCTGCATCTCAGATCTTATTTGAATCCCAATGAATGTTTTATCATTTATACGGTCTCCTATAAACCTCATTGCTCTTTTTACAGTGCATCCAGAAAGTATTCACAAAGTACATTCCTTTTTCCACATTTTGTTATGTTACAGCCTCATACCAAAATTGATAAAATTGATACACACAACACCCCATAATGACAACATGAAAAAAGTTTATTTGAGATTTTTTGAAAAAAAACCATTTAAAATGAAAAAAAAATAATGAAAAAGGACATGTACATTGTATTTATTCACAGCCTTTGCCATGAAGCTCAAAATAGTGTTCATGTGCATCCTGTTTACCATGATCAAACTTGAGATGTTTCTGCAGTTTAATTGGAGTCCACCTGTGGTAAATTCAGTTGATTGGACATGCTTTGGAAAGGCACACACCTGTCTATATAAGGTCCCACAGTTGATAGTTTATGTCAGAGCACAAACCCAAGCATTAAGTCAAAGAAATTGTCTGTAGACTTCTGAGACAGGATTGTCTCGAGGCACAAATCTGGGGAAGGTTACAGAAAATTCCGCTCTGAAGGTCCCAATGAGCACAGTGGCCTCCATCATCTGTGAATGGAAGACATTTAAAATCACCAGGACTCTTCCTAGAGCTGGCCGGCCGGCCATCTAAACTGAGCGATTGGGGAGGAGGGCCTTAGTCAGGGAGGTGACCAAGAACCTCATGGTCACCTTGTTAGAGCTCCAGAGGTCCTCTGTGGAGAGAGAAGATCCTTCCAGGAGGACAACCATCCCTGCAGCAATCCACCAATCAGGCCTGTATGGTAGAGTGGCCAGATGGAAGCCACTTCTTTGTAAAAGGTACAAAAGGTACATTACAGCCCACTTGGAGTTCTCAGATCATGAGACAAAGATTTAACTCTTTGTTGTGAATGCCAGGCATCACGTTTAGAGGAAACCAGGCACCGCTCATCACTAGGCCAATACCATCCCTACAGTGAAGCATGATGGTGGCAGCATCATTCTGTGGGGATGTTTTTTCATTGTCAGGAACTGGGAGACTAGTCAGGATAAAGGGAAAGATGCCTGCAACAATTTACAGAGACGTCTTGAATGAAAACCTGCTCCAAAGGGCTCTTGAACTCAGACAAGGCGACTGTTCATCTTTCAGCAGGACCCTTACTTCACAGCCAAGATATCAAAGGAGTGGTTCAGGACAACTCTTTGAATGTTCTTGAGTGGCCCAGAGACTTGAATCTGATTGAGCATCTCTGGTGGGATCTTGAAATGGATGTGTACCAACGTTTCCCATCCAATCTGATGGAGCTTGAGAGGTGCTGCAAAGAGAAATGGGCAAAGCTGGCCAAGGATAGGTGTACCAAGCTTGTGGCATCATATTCAAAAAGACTCAAGGCTGTTATTGCTGCCAAAGGTGCATCAACAAAGTATTGAGGAAAGGCTGTAAATACCTCAAGTAAACTTTTTTTTTCACGTCAATATGGGGTGTTGTTTGTAGAATGAATTTAAAGGGTACCTGAGATGAATGAATAAGTTGAATTTATACTTACCTGGGGCTTCCTCCAGCCCCATTAGGTCTGTGGGCTTCTTCTCCAGCCTCTCCAGCCTCTCTGTTCTGCTGCTATCTGACCCAATAATCTGGCTAGTCGTGCTCTTCAGCACATGAGCAGCTTGGCTGCGCATGGGCCCCTGTCTAGCTCCAGCACCTGGGAGCTTTCTGCACCTCTGACTAGGCTCCCTTGGGGACTCTTTCTTTCTTTTTCGGTACAACTTTTTTAGTGGTAATTTTGTATTTCTATGGCAAACAAGGCTTCAACACCATGGAGAGCTCCTACTTCCTGTTTTATTTGTAAGGCAAAAAAAAGCTAAAAAAGTAGAACTAAGCATGCGAGACCTACTCTTTTTGTTGTTGTTTTTTTGTTTCTAGTGCTATTACTTCAATGTAGAATCATGGTTTTGCAATTTGGTGACTAAACAGGCATACTGTTATAAAAATGACCAAAACTACTGATGATTTTTTTTTTGTTTTGCACTGCCAAAATGTTTAGGCAGCTAGGCATGGGAATTCCAAGTATATCTGATTACCATATTTTTCGGATTAAAATGACACACTTTTTCTGCCCCAAAAAGTGTGTGTGTGGTGGGAGGGGGAGTCAGCATGTCTTATAGTCCGAATAATACATATTCAGACCCATGACAAGTCCTCTACTCTACAGTGTCCAGTGTCCAGTATCTCCCTTCCTATGTCCCGTCTTCTCTGTCCCCATGTCCGATGTACATAGTTACATAACAGCTCCGCCTGTCTGATCAAAGGAAGTAGCCTTTGGGGAGCAATCTACTAATCAGGCGGGGGTTGCTGCCCCAGATTGCCAATCACAGCCACTCACTGCTCTGTGCTCCCTTCTTAATTGAAGCCGATGGTCTTGAAGATGGGACCACGGTTCTGTCATTGGGGCCAATCACTGTACTTCCTCAGTAGCAAGGAGTGCAGGTTTACTTTAACCACTTGAGGACCTAGGGCTTTCTACACCTTAAGGACCGGCCACTTTTTTTCCATTCAGACCACTGCAGCTTTCACGGTTTATTGCTCGCTCATACAACCTACCACCTAAATGAATTTTGGCTCCTTTTCTTGTCACTAATAAAGCTTTCTTTTGGTGCTATTTGATTGCTCCTGCAATTTTTACTTTTTATTATATTCATCAAAAAAGACATGAATTTTGGCAAAAAAATGATTTTTTTAACTTTCTGTGCTGACAGTTTTCAAATAAAGTAAAATTTCTGTATACATGCAGCGCGAAAAATGTGGACAAACATGTTTTTGATTAAAAAAAAAACAATTGTTTGATTTTTTTTACACACAATTGTCCATTTACAGAGATCTTTCTCCCACTCAGCATGGGTATGTGTAAAAATACACCCCAAAACACATTATACTACTTCTCCTGAGTACGGCGATACCACATGTGTGGCACTTTTTTGCACCCTAACTGCGCTAAAGGGCCCAAAGTCCAATGAGTACCTTTAGGATTTCACAGGTCATTTTGAGAAATTTCGTTTCAAGACTACTCCTCACGGTTTAGGGCCCCTAAAATGCCAGGGCAGTATAGGAACCCCACAAATGACCCCATTTTAGAAAGAAGACACCCCAAGGTATTCCGTTAGGAGTATGGTGAGTTCATAGAAGATTTTATTTTTTGTCACAAGTTAGCGGAAAATGACACTTTGTGAAAAAACACAATTAAAATCAATTTCCGCTAACTTGTGACAAAAAATAAAATCTTCTATGAACTCGCCATACTACTAACGGAATACCTTGGGGTGTCTTCTTTCTAAAATGGGGTCGATCGCTGTGGGCGATCTGGGGCAGGGGGGGGGGGGAGAAATCAGTGTGCTTGGGTGCAGACTAGGGTGGCTGCAGCCTGCCCTGGTGGTCCCTCGGACACTGGGACCACCAGGGCAGGAGGCAGCCTGTATAATACACTTTGTAAACATTACAAAGTGTATTATACACTTTGTATGCGGCGATCGCGGGGTTAACATCCCGCCGGTGCTTCCGTATAGCCGGCGGGATGTTGTGGCGGGCGAGCGGTGACAGGCGCCGGCGGAGGATCGCGTCACGGATGACGCGATCGCTCCGCCCATGCCCTTAGAAGGACCGCCGCCTCTGTGGGTGAGCCGGTCCTTCAGGGCTCCACTTCCCGGCCGCCTCTGTGCGTTAGGCGGTCGGGAAGTGGTTAAAGTGAACCCGAACTGGAGCTCAGGTTCAAAACAAGCCCTTAACCTGAACAGAGGGAATCCTCAGTATCCTATTGAGGCTTCCCTCGCTTGTTTACCCTGTCTGTTGGTAGAACTCAAAGAATATGGTACTTCATCTAATTTCAAGATCAACTGGGAGAAATGTGAATCATTGGGGATAGCCATGATCAACGAGGACATGGACCACATTAAAGACAATTTCCCATTCAGGTGGGCCGGAAATTCTTGACATATCTAGGAGTGAGGGTAGATCGGGAAACTTATTGGTTCAACTATGAGAAAATAAGAGAAGAGGTGGTAAGGATCCTAAAAAGTTGTAGTAGACCAGGATTCTCGTGGATAGGTAGGATAAATATAATACAGATGAATGTCATGCCAAGGCTGCTTTATATTTTCCAACCCTCCCTACAGCCACGCCCATTTTTTTTTCATGGGCTTAGAAGAGCGTTCACAAGATTTATATGGGAAAATAAACCATCGAGAATTAGCTATAAATATCTGTTTCCGCTCAAAAATAACGGGGGCCTAGTGGTACCAGACCCTTACATGCATTATGGGGCAGCAGCTCTAAAATTGTGGACTGGCACAGGAACAGTCAACACAAACAATGGGTGGCATTAGAGCAAAGTCTGGTAGGGCTCCACCTGGTAAATATTCCATGGGTGAATAGGAACTTTAGGGTAACACACCCTGCTGGTTCATTGATATGCAATAGCCTAAAGATTTTTCATAGATATAGCAGTATGGCATCTTTGACGAACCGCCCCTCCCCTTTATTCCCAGTTTTGGATATCCGGACTTTGAGCCAGGTTGCAAAAAAAAGAGAATATGCTCACTGGAAGGGCCAGGAGGTGGTCAGGGCGCAGATGTTGACCTGTGGGGAACATGGAGGACATTAGCTGAGGTAGTGGCCCTATTAGGAAAGGAGGAGTTGGATCAGTGGAGTTGGATACAATTCAGATCTTTACTGAAGACGCAGAAAGATAGGGGAAGTATGTTGAGGAAGAATAAACCCCGTTTGAGGAGCTACGTATCGGTGAGGGTAGAATCAAGGGGGCATTGTCCTAAATATATAATATGCTGAATGAGGACTAACTGACGAGGTGGTATTTTTTTTTATTTCACCGTATTTTATTGGGTTTATACAGATACTAAACATATCTGGTACAGCAAAGGCATAGCTTAGAACACGAGGTGGTATTATACCGCAAGTCTGTTAAGAAAAATGTTTCCAGGTACAGATGGAAAATGTTGGAGATGTCAGACAGATGAAGGGACACTGGCCCATTTTTTTAAAGTTGTCAACAGATAAGGCCCTTTTGGGTAGGGGTTAGAGAGTATATAGAGAAGATCTGTGAAATAAATATATACCAGACAGGGCGAGTTTTTTTCTTTTACAAGCAAATATGGTTAGTATCAAGGCCTATGGGAAATAACTTTTACACAATTTTACACCTGGTCAATGCAGTGAGAATTATAATAGGCCGGCATTGGAAGTCTAGGAATATACCCTTGATAAAGGAATGGTTCTATTAAATAAGGTTCATACAGCAAATGGAGGAAAGGACAAGTATCTTACATAAAACAGAAACTCAGAATATGAGAATATGGGAAAGATGGATTGAGTTTATGGAAATGACAGAATATAGAAATATCATGATGAGCAAGGTTGGTTAGAAATGGGCCCAGGGCATGGAGCGGGACTACTCGATAGGGGAACATCTTGGCCAGCCTTAGGGATAGATATATATATATATATATATATATATATATATATATATATATATATATATATAGTCACTACATAAGCTGGTTTGAGTATACTGTTAACGAAATACCATTTATCTTTTAAAATAAGAAGAGGAATGAGCATTTGATATGCATAGGTAATTAATATTGTGAGTTGATAAATTATAGATGAAAATCTTTAAAAAAAAAAAAAAGTATCATGGTTTTGCAATTTGGTGACCAATTAACATTTTTTAGTAAGAGAGCTTTTTGGACCATTGTAGCCCCTTACACACTCCAATGAATTCTGGTTCACTATGAGCTTGCTGGTTAGTCTGCAATTTGGTTACTAAACAGACTTACTGTTATAAAAACTAAACAAAACTACTCATGATTTTTATTTTGCACTGCCAAAATGTTTAGGCAGCTAGGCATGGGAATTCCAAGCATATTTGATTACCAAATTTTTTTGTCTAGGCATGGGAATTCCAAGCATATTTGATTACCATATTTTTTGGACTATAAGACACACTTTTTCTCCCCAAAAAGTGGAGGAGAGAAGTCAGCACGTCTTTTAGTCCGAATAATACATATTCAGACCCATGACAGGTCCTCTACCCTACAGTGTCCAGTGTCTGGTATGGGGGATACCATACACTGTAGGGTAGAGGACTTGTCATGGATCTGAATATGTATTATTTGGACTAAAAGACGCGCTGACTTCTCTCCCCCACTTTTTGGGGAGAAAAAGTGTGTCTTATAGTCCAAAAACTATGGTAATCAAATATGCTTGGCATTCCCATGCCTAGCTGCCTAAACATTTTGGCAGTGCAAAAAAAAAAAAAAATCATCAGTAGTTTTTTATAACAGTATGCCTGTTTAGTCCTATGTCCCGTCTTCCGATGTACATATGTACATAGCAGCCACGTTGCTTCGCCGGTCTGATCTAAGGAAGGACTTGAACAGAGGGAAGCCTCGGGATCCTATTGAGGCTTTCTTTGCTTGTCTGATACCTCGGGCGGCTGAGCGCAGCCCCCATCCACGTCAGGGGCCGCGCAGCAGCTCTTCCTGATTCACAGTCATGTAGTAGATGTGTGAGCCCATCAGTGCATACGCAGTAGCATGGAATGCCTCGCCTCCGTCTTACTGTGTATGTGCGCGTGGTCCCATGCATCTACTGTGCAGCCATGAATCAGGAAGTGGAGCTGCGCAGCCCTGATATGATTAGCGACAATACCTTGTCGCTAATCTTCAGGGGGCCTTTCTACTCGGGTACACTTTAAATAAACAAGTTTATACAACTCCAGTTATTAGCAATAACAGAATTATTATTATTAGCAAACAGTGTTTTCCCAGATCTACAGCCGCAGTTCCCGTGTGTGAACATTATGACCTTAAATCCCCTCCCATGACTGGATGATTCTACATAAGGACATGCAGTTTCCCAGGATGAAGTATTTTTCTATGTATAAGGTAAATAGAGGTGTGTGGCTGTTTATATGGGGACATAAAACTTGCATGAAGTTCGAACAGTCTGCTTTACACTTTGATTCAGTGGTCAATAACAAGTTAAGGTGTTCTGAGGTTAAACCATTGTTCCATAGTTAAGGTAGCCATACACTGGTCGATTTGCCTTCAGATCGACCAACAGATAGATCCCTCTCTGATCGAATCTAATCAGAGAGGGATCGTATGGCTGCCTTTACTGCAAACAGATTGTGAATCGATTTCAGCATGAAACCGATCACAATCTGTTAAGCTGCCGCCGCCTCCCCCCCCTGCATACATTACCTGATCCGGCCGGCGCGACTCCCCCGGTCTCCGCTGTCTTCTTCTCCGCGCTGGTCTCCGGGTCCGGCTGGCTGCTTCATTGAACTTCCTGCCGGGGGAAGTTTAAACAGTAGAGGGCGCTCTACTGTTTAAACTTCCTGCTGGGACAGGAAGTTCAGTGAAGCCAAGCCAGCCGGACCCGGAGACCAGCGCGGAGAAGAAGACAGCGGAGACTGGGACGAAGCAGTTAATGTATTGCCGCTAGCGTTTGCACATTCGAACACCGCTATCGACGCACTCCCGACCCGTGGGTGATCGAGCAAAATCTTCCGCACGGACAGATCGATGGTAACGGAAATCGATCATTCTATCAGTGTTTGCGTGACGATTTCACAGCAGATTCGATCACAGTGATCGAATCTGCTGTATATCGTCGGGAAAATCGTTAGGTGTATGGGCATGGGCGTCCGCAGAAAATTTTCCAGGGGGGGGGGCAAAAAGTAGGGAGTAAAAAGCGGGGCGGCGCTATGTCATGCGGCGCGTAGTGCCGAAAAATGGGTGTGGTCATGAACCAGAATGTGGGTGTGGTCGTGGGTGGAGACAAGTTTACATGAACTAAGCAATGGTGGGACATTAGATTAGGACAGTGGTGGCGAACCTTTTGGAGGACGAGTGTCCAAACTGCAAAGTCACTTTACTATCACAAAGTGCCAACAGCAATTTAAACTACATACAAACGTTTTAACTCATACATGAACATTATGGAAAATTAAGTTGAAAATAAACTGTGAAAATAAACAATTTCATCCATCGTACTCCTGAAAAAAATTATTCATTTTTTTTAGAACCTCCCAGTTTCATTTTCTGTTTTAAAAAGCGGAAAAAGTAGGTTTAATGCTATTGTCTCATATGATGATGATTCAGCTTTTTCCATAGTCTCGCAGTTAGCAATCATATGACCCCCAACAAGAAAAATTCAGCAATCATGAGCCCCCCCCATCAAGACAAATTCAGCAATCATGAGGCCCCCAACAAGACAAATTCAGCAATCATGAGGCCCCCAACAAGACAAATTCAGCAATCTAGAGGCCCCCAACAAATCATGAGGCCCCCAACAAGACAAAGTCAGTAACCATGAGGCCCGCAACAAGACAAATTCAGCAGTCATGAGGCACATAAATAGACAGCTTTTCACATAAATAGGCAGAATGCCCCCTTAATATGTAGACACCTCTCACCTGGCAGCAGTTCCCCAAAATACACTCAATCTGACAGCAGTGGTTCCCCAAAAATAGGTAGCCCCAGGTCTATAGGTGGCCAGCGGTATAGATGTCCCCAGAACTGGTAGCCAGGGGTAGAGATGTCCCCAGAACAGGTAGCCAGGGGTATATGTGCCCAGTATATGTAGGCAGGGGTATATGTGCCCAGTATATGTAGGCAGGGGTATATGTCCCCAGTATATGTAGGCAGGGGTATATGTCCCAGTATATGTAGGCAGGAGTATATGTCCCAGTATATGTAGGCAGGGGTATATGTCCCAGTATATGTAGCCAGGGGGATATGTCCCAGTATATGTAACCAGGGGGATATGTCCCAGTGTATGTAGGCAGGGGGTATATGTCCCAGTATATGTAGGCAGGGGGTATATGTCCCAGTATATGTAGGCAGGGGGTATATGTCCCAGTATATGTAGCCAGGGGGATATGTCCCAGTATATGTAGGCAGGGGTATATGTCCCCAGAAAAAGTAGCCAGGGGTATATGTCCCAGTATATGTAGGCAGGGGTATATGTCCCAGTATATGTAGGCAGGGGTATATGTCCCAGTATATGTAGGCAGGGGGTATATGTCCCAGTATATGTAGCCAGGGGGATATGTCCTAGTATATGTAGCCAGGGGGATATGTCCCAGTATATGTAGGCAGGGGTATATGTCCCAGTATATGTAGGCAGGGGGTATATGTCCCAGTATATGTAGCCAGGGGGATATGTCCCAGTATATGTAGGCAGGGGTATATGTCCCAGTATATGTAGGCAGGGGTATATGTCCCAGTATATGTAGGCAGGGGGTATATGTCCCAGTATATGTAGCCAGGGGGATATGTCCCAGTATATGTAGGCAGGGGTATATGTCCCAGTATATGTAGACAGGGGTATATGTCCCAGTATATGTAGGCAGGGGTATATGTCCCAGTATATGTAGGCAGGGGTATATGTCCTAGTATATGTAGGCAGGGGGTATATGTCCCAGTATATGTAGCCAGGGGGATTTGTCCCAGTATATGTAGCCAGGGGGATATGTCCCAGTATATGTAGGCAGGTGTATATGTCCCAGTATATGTAGGCAGGGGGTATATGTCCCAGTATATGTAGCCAGGGGGATATGTCCCAGTATATGTAGGCAGGGCTATATGTCCCAGTATATGTAGGCAGGGGTATATGTCCCAGTATATGTAGGCAGGGGTATATGTCCCAGTATATGTAGGCAGGGGTATATGTCCCCAGAAAAAGTGGCCATGTGTGCAGGAGGAGGGGAGCAGCGCAGAGAAGAGGGAGAGCTATGGGCACTCACCTTAGGGGGCTCTCCCTCCCTCTCTCGCTCTCCCCTCCGGAGTCCGGAATGAAGTGTGCAGCGGCTGGCAGCGGGCGGAACTTACCTCCTCTCGTCGCACGCGCCGGATGGATTAGCTGCTACTCTGGTCTGATCCAGACCAGAGTGCGGCACCAGAACTTCCGGCGCAGGAGCGAGACGAGGTAAGTTCCGCCCGCTGCCAGCCGCTGCACACTTCATTCCAGAGGGGACAGCGAGGGAGAGAGAGCCCCCTAAGGTGAGGGAAGGGGGGGGAGACGTCCGCCCTTCCCCACTGTGCCCATAGCTCTCTCTCTTCTCTGCGCTGTTCCCCTCCTGCTGGCTGCACGGGCACGCAGCCAGGGGGGGGGCAGCGGGTGGCCAGGCTCGGGCAGATGCCCGGTTTTGCCGTATGTGCGGACGTCCATGTGTATGGGCCCCTTTAGTTTGGTTGAAAAGTCCAACCAATTTTCCAATGAAAAGGGAAATGAAGATACCAGTAAAAAACTGTAATACTAATATTATTATTGTTGCCTTTCACATTCCTGATATTTAGGTTTAGTGTTGTATTCTGTCTATATAAATGATTATTTTGTGATGTATTAAGACAAATACTCGTTCCAGACAGAGGTGCGACGTTAGTCTTCCATTTGTATGGATTTCTTAGTCATTTTATCCTCACACTGGGCAACAGCCAGACATTCTCAAAAAGGTTTAACCTTTTAACTGCCTCTTTTTTTGTATTTTTTTTCCATTTTACACTGCAGCGCCACTTCTTCACCCAATTGCAGAGTGACGCAGAGAGAGCTCGATATAAGCTCTCCTCTTCCACCACTGCAATGCCGACATCATCCTCCGGGTCCTAGCGGTCACATAATATGATGTGATTGGGACCCCAAAAAGTATATCAGCATTACAAAGCTGATCTCCTCTTCCACCACCTAGTAGCTCTGGAATGCTCACATACTCCTGCGGGTCCTGATCGCATGTCAAATCATGTGATTGGGACCCGGAGGATGATGTCGGCATAACATCGCCGCTCAGTGGTGGAAGAGGAGAGCCGTTCGTGCGTCAAAAACGATAACTCGGGCAGGGCAGTTAAAAGGTTAATAAACATCCCCCAGGTTTATTGGGATGTTCAAGTAATTTTCTTTTTCCTTTTTGTTTCATTAACCTACCACCCATATTATGAAGAAGTAGCTGAATAAGGAGCAGAAAGGGCAAAAATCTCTAAAAACAGAAATAAACATTTAGGCAGGGAACACACTTGTATTTCAGTTTTCTGTGCACGTTTTTCTGCATACTTTTCTGCACACCAAGTGTGTTTCTCTGCAGAAAAATGCGTGTGTTTTTTCACAGCAGCTGATGTAATTGATAGAGAAAACTGACAAAATGTGCAGTCACCATGCAGAATGTCAGTTGTTTTTTTTCCCGCATGCGAAAAATGCATTAAGTGTGAACTAGCCCATTGATTAACATGAGTTCTCAGTTTTTCTGTGCAGAAAACGCGTATGAAAACAGTCAAGTGTTCCCTGCCTTAAAAGCAGGAAGTGGTTCAAGTCTTAGGTCATGCGGGGTAAGACATATTATATTGACCTATGAATGAGGAAAATGTTATAATATCTGCTTAGTGTTGCTCAATCGAGTGCCATAAAGTGCCCATAAAGGTTGCCACACACTGACTGTTTGTAATGATTGGTTGCAGGCACAGTTCATCATCACTGAAACTGAAATTGGATGAAACAAATTGTTACTGGCCTCTTTTTCATCCAATCTCTCAATTTCTATGTAATATACTGTAAGAAGGTAACTGCCTATATTATCTATTCAATATATTCACTCAGTTTATTACCATTATGCTACCAAGATTTACTAAAATTGGATGAAAAAAATTGGATAATTAGTGGCCACCTTTATTAGAAGGATGTTTTTTTTTATGTCACTGGGTTTGATGCACAAAAGTGCAGTATATTGCCTTGCACAGACAATTCAATGTGCCCTCGCAACAGGTGCAGCCACCATTCCCTTCCCCTCATAACAAATAATGAGTACTACCACCGTATCACCCCCCCACCCCCCATTATAGTGTGTGACCAACATAACTCCTCTTCAACCCCCTTCCTTAGCAAGTGTGCGTAGTTAAGCACATCTCTCCCACCACACACACTTCCTCTCCTTACTTTGCAGAGTAGCAGAGTAGGAGTTTCCCTGATCCAGCGCAGGATCAGTCCACTCTGATGTTTACCGCACTCGTGCTGTACAGCATACCACCACTCCATATGGCTCCCAGTAAATTCAGGTGATAGCTAACTAGATCGATTGGTTTCTGTGTTTTATGAATTTTAGGCTAGGTTTATAGTAGTCAGTTGTATAACGCATGCATTATAATGTGTTAAAATGAGCGTGAACTGTAATGGAGACTAGACATAGGGCTTGATTCACAAAGCGGTGCAAACTGTTTAGCACAGGTGTGCTAAACAGTTAGCACGTGAAGTGCTTTTCGCGGACTTTTGCGCGCGCAAAGTGCCGCGATCGCGCGAATCGCGGCACTTTGCACGCGCAAAAGACCGCGAAAAGCACTTCACGTGCTAACTGTTTAGCACACCCGTGCTAAACAGTTTGCACCGCTTTGTGAATCAAGCCCATAGACTTTAATGTAAAGCCTACATGCAGCAAGCTAGAATAACCCCATCAGTTACAGTGCTATACTGTGAACAGGCCCAGAGAATTGTTTGGGCAGTGAGTTGACATGCACAATTATTCTGCAACACAACTGAGCCATGTGAGGGAATATTTTTCCATACCTTATATGCTTATATTGTTTATTTGGTCTGGTAATGTATACTGGCGATAAAAGCAGAGTTAGTAGGATGTTCATACTGTTCATCCTCTTCATATCCACTTGCTACATCTCAGTTATGAATTTACAAATAATTTTTGCTTAAAGTGTACCAGAGACCAATTAAAAAATGTTTTATACATACCTGGGGCTTCCTCCAGGCCCATGCGCACAGATCGCTCCCACGCCACCTTCCTCTGTTGCCTGCAGCTCCGGTATCGGGTCCCATTAGTTCTGCCAGTCGCGGCCAGTCTGCGCAAGAGGAAGGGCACTCTCCAAGTATCTCTCCGATCATCTTTTTGAGTGTAATACTATAAAGCTATGTTGATATTTTTTAAATGATTTATTGTAACTGTATATGTAGTTGGGATATTCTATATTTATTAAGTGTATATGGGACACTTCCTACAAAGACATAACTGTGTAAAAATCTTATATTCATGGCAGCAGCACGCGCTTACCTGTTGATCAAAGGGAAGATAAATGCCAAGTCTTATTTAAAAAAAAATCTATGGTTGCTATTCTTTCCCAATAAATGGCAGTCATCCCTCTTCTGCATCTCATTCACTATTGGCAATGCCAATGGTAAAGTTTTAGGACCTGATCAGCTAATATAAATGCTCCTCCTTTCCTTGCATCCGGTTTAGGCATGCATGAATTACTGCACATGCATGCCTATAGCCTTCTTATGCAGAATCCACAAAGATCAGCACACTCGTTTATAATGCAAACTTCTCTGCTTTTTATTGCAAACAAACATCCACAAAGTATAACAGGTGCTTAGACAAGTGTCAGCTACTTGCAGTAGATAGGAGTCGGAGACCCCTACACAGGCCCGTTTTTAGCGCCGTGCGGCCCGTGCCGCCGCCCGGGGCGCTGTTGGGAGGTGGGCGCTGAAATGGAGGGGGGAGCCGGAGCCGCTGGGAGGGCAGCCCGACCTCTCCCTCCCTCTCCTGGGCCGCCCTCCGTGCTCCCCCCTCAGATGCAGAGCGCAGCAGCAGCAGCCAGGGAGGAAGCGCTGTAAACAACATACCTCCCTGCGTTCCAAGCGCTGCTCTCTCGCCGCCGGTCTCTTCCTCTCTGCCGCCTATACGATGATGCACACACTAGTTCCGGCTAACAGGAACCAGCGTGTGCATCATCGTATAGGCAGAGAGGAAGAGACCGGCAGCGAGAGAGCAGCGCTTGGAACGCAGGGAGGTATGTTGTTTACAGCGCTTCCTCCCTGGCTGCTGCTGCTGCTGCTGCGCTCTGCATCTGAGGGGGGAGCACGGAGGGCGGCCCGGGGAGAGGTCGGGTTGCCCTCCCCGCGGCTCCGGCTCCCCCCTCCATTATGGGGGACAGCTACCTATCTAACCTACGCTGGGGGGCACCTACCTATCTATCCTATACTGGGGGGCACCTGTCTAATCTAGCCTATACTGGAAGGGGGGGGGGGGCAGCTACCTAATCTAACCTACACTGGGGGGCACCTACCTATCTATCCTATACTGGGGGGCACCTACCTAATCTAACCTACCCTGGGGGGCACCTACCTAATGTAACCTACCCTGGGGGGCACCAACCTAAGCTAACCTATACTGGGGGGCAGCTACCTAATCTAACCTACGCTGGGGGGCACCTACCTATCTAACCTACACTGGGGGGCACCTACCTAATCTAACCTACACTGGGGGGCACCTACCTAATCTAACCTACACTGGGGGGCACCTACTTAATCTAACCTACGCTGGGGGGCAGCTACTTAATCTAACCTATACTGGGGGGCAGCTACCTAATCTAACCTACACTGGGGGGCACCTACCTAATCTAACCTACACTGGGGGGCACCTACTTAATCTAACCTACGCTGGGGGGCAGCTACCTAATCTAACCTATACTGGGGGGCAGCTACCTAATCTAACGTATGCTGGGGGGCAGCTACCTAATCTAACCTATACTGGGGGGCAGCTACCTAATCTCACCTACGCTGGGGGGCACCTACCTATCTAACCTATACTGGGGGGAACCTACCTAATCTAACCTACACTGGGGGGCACCTACTTAATCTAACCTACGCTGGGGGGCAGCTACCTAATCTAACCTATACTGGGGAGCAGCTACCTAATCTAACCTATACTGGGGGGCACCTACCCCATCTAACCTATACTGGGGGGCAGCTACCCATCTAACCTATACTGGGGGGAACCTACCTATCTAACCTATGCTGGGGGCAACTATTCTGGCTACCTATATTAGAGGCACCCACCTAGCTAACCTGTACTGGGGCACCTACCTAACTAACTTATACCGGGGGCGCCTGCCTATCTAACCTATACTGGGGGCAACTATACTGGCTACCTATACTGGAGGCACCTACCTGGCTAACCTATAGCGGGGGCAACTATACTGGCTCACCTATGCCTGGCTACCTATACTGGGATACCTATTCAGGCTACCTATACTGGGGGGACCTATACTAAGTGCAACTAGACCTGGCTAACCTATACTGCGGGCACCCATACCTTGCTTGGGGGGGGGGCGCAATTTTTACACACTCGCCCTGGGTGCATTTTAGCCTAGAAACTGCACTGCCCCTACAGTCCATCAAATGCCTGCCAACAATCTTGTCAAGATAGCCATTAGAGGGGTAGATTCCAGTCCATAGTTCTAAAGTCTATGTATCTCAAAACATGGTGCCAGACACTGGCCTAGAGCTGTTTCTGGCATCCTGCCTGTCCTCAAGCTCGAAAATTGTGCACTCCTGCACTGGGAGTTCACATTTTTTGGCTTAATTAAGGGCTATGGACTATGATTGTCCTGCCAAGTTTTCTGGTGGCTTGATCGATTGCACCTTGTTTGTGGGAAGGGGAGTGCGGCCAGGTACCCCCACTCTGTTATAGCCACCTTATGCTTCATTGGCAAGAGTCTAGAAAACCTGTATGTGAAAGTATGGTATGAGTATGTGAAAAAACACAGGAGAGAACAGGGAGCCCCTTATGGTGTAGTAGGTTCATAAAATGTGGGGGTGATATAAATGAGGAATATGATACTCACAACCTCACAACTCACAGACTAATGGTTAATTTGCACTCCAATAAAAATGAATATAGTGAGGACCAGGAGGGTCTCTTTGGTAAAAGAGGGACAGAAACTGGCCTTAATAAAAACCACCCCTTAGGGGAGGTCTTGGCAGAACTAAGATGGGAGAAGGTACCTTAAAATAATAAAACAATTAAGAATAGTTTAAAAAAGTAAGGCACAATTACCTCACTAGTAACACCTGCGCATAAGCCTAATTTTTCAGCATAAAAACTGTGCTGAAAAGTTACCCCCTCGGCTTATATGTGAGTGAGTGGAGCAGAACAGATGGTGGAGCAGGTTTTGTTACTGGCAGAGGAGCGTAAGGAGGGGGGCTGACTTGTACTGGGTGTACATCTGGCTACAATGCAGGGGGATATATTGGGGAGGGGGCTTATAAGCGAGGCAATCCCTTTTTCCTGGTTTCTGAGGGGGAAATGGGTACCTCGGTTTATACACGGGTCGGCTTATATGTGAGTATATACGTTAACAGGAAAATTACTTTATTGGGAAAAAACACACTGGACAATGTGTTTCGCGAATAACAACCTGCTTCCTCAGGTCAGTATCAGTGTCTGGAGGAAAGTGAAATTTCACAGGCACTCCAAGCCCAATTGCACCTCCTTCGAAACACTGATATTGACCTGAGGAAGTGTGTTGTAACCTATGAAATGTGTTATCTGGTGTGCTTTTTCCTCAATAAAGTAATTTTCCTGTCACTAGTTAGGTAAGCGCTCCTTACCTTTTTAAACAGTTTTTAATGGTTTCATTACTTTGGGCCTCCTTCTACTCCCACCTTAGTTGACCCTTACGGGCCGGTTCAGACTGTTTGAAAGGAACATGCTTTCCAAGTGGCATATCTTGTAAATAATTTTATCCAAGCAGTTGATTGGACTATGTAAACAATGACCAAAAGAAGAACATACAATCTGCATATGAATTTCCTCATGTTAAATGGCAAAGCAGCCATGTAAAATAGGAAAGTACCAAAATACTTTCACTTTATGGTAGCAATTTCACATGTGTATTAAGAAGAAATGTCCTAAACTTTTCCTTTATATGGAATAATAATTTACGTATTCACTGAGGTGTGATCTCACCACTGAGCTCATAATGCCTGCTACAGAAAGGCAATAATCCTACATATTAGTGAACCCTGTACTTCATTTTACTACAGTGCGGTATTGTTGAAAGGCCCATAAACCTAAAGGCTATTCAGTGTTTTACAGTACAGCATTGTTATTGGGTGGAAATGGCCTCCCTTAGTTCAGTCTGTTGTTACTAATGTGATGTGCTCTAACCTGCATATACAATAATACTGAAACAAAGTGCGCTGGAATTCTCACAGTCCTACTGATTAATTTCCTGTCACAGACTTTTTTTTGTACCTATGCCAGAAACTATCAAAAACTTCCTTGTTACCATGTGGCCGACACTGGATTTTCTCTTCAAAAAGTAAAGTTTGTATGCCGGAAGATTAGGCTGCCCTTCCTAAAGGAAACAGAAATGTTTCAATATGAAACACATCAAAAGTAAAAGTAGGTGACAAATGTTTAAATCCTCTTTGATCAGGGATTTTCTTTTTTATTCAAGAGTTTGACAAATGTGCTCCGTCTGCATCTCAAACATCTTGTGTCTGTCTGCAGGGTACTTAAACCACGTGGAATCCATTTGATCGTCCACTTGCTGTGCTCTTTGCACATACAGAACTTGGGCTTCTACTTACAAGAGTTCTGTTTCATATACTGAAAACCGTTTAGTGAACTAGAAGTAAGCCTTATGAGTTGATGGGCAAAGGAAACAATTGGAAACTTTTTTTTAACTATATGCATAACTCCCAACTGTCCCTCTTTTGGAACTAAATCCCTCTTTGTAAACTAAATCCCAACTGTCCCTCTTTCTTCCCCAGTTGTCCCTCTTTTAGGACTCATGCAGAGATCCAATATTTTTCTACTGAAAAATGTGTTTGACTCTAAACTTTAATCCCATACTTTAAATTGATACAGTTCTCATTTTCATATGGTATACCGCAATATGGAGGAAAATGAACCAGGATAGAAAAAATAGTGTGGTTTGAATTATAAAACCACAAACTTTTCTTATGAAATCTATATGGTATGTGTGACTAGGGGTGTGTCTGAGGTGTGGCTTAAGTGTCCCTCTTTCTTATCTCAAAAAGTTGGGAGATATGTACATGTATCCTGTTGGGGCACTAAATTTATCAAGAGAATAAAGCTGACCTCTCCAGGTTTTCACCATTATGGCAGGTAGCTTTACAGAGGATATACAGTATGTCCATGACAGTCAGCTTTGTGAAATGGAAAAGAGGAATGACTTGTAGTATGAAACTATTTGGGCACCATGACTGCAGACTTGCTTGTCACATGTTACTTTTCACCAAACCTCCATTCACAAATACTACCATATTTCTGGTCACATCCCTGCAATACCGCTAGTCTCTGAACCTCCAGCAACACCTCGCCACAACTCGAGTCATGCACTAAAGCACCTTTGAATACATTTCTCCACCCCTCCAGCCACACCTCCAAATACATCTCACCACACCTCCAGCCACACCCCACCACACCTCCAAATACATCTCACCGCACCTTCAACCACATCCTGCCACACCTCCAAATACATCTCACCACACCTCCAGCCACACCCCACCACACCTTCAAATACATCTCACCGCACCTTCAACCACATCCTGCCACACCTCCAAATACATATCACCACACCTCCAGCCCCACCTGGCTACCTATACTGGGGCAACTATACCTGACTATCAAACTGGGGGCACCTATACCTGGCTACCTATGCTGGGGCACCTATACCAGCCCACCTATATTGGGGCCACCTATAGCTGGCCACCTATAACAGGCTACCTATACTAGGGGCACCTACACCAGGCTGCCTACACTGGGGGCACCTATACCTGTCTACCTATACTGCAGGCACCCATACCAGGCTACCTATACTGGGGGCAACTATACCAGGCTGCCTAGACTGGAAGTATGTTTTCTTTTCTTTTTTTTCAATATCCTGCCTTTCCAGTTTCCGTTTTGGAACAGGGGGCCCAGTGCTTTCTAGTGACGCCCTGTACTATATGCTTATACACACATTGGACAATCCTGCACTGTACATTCTCCTACACCGCGCACTATCCTTCAACTTTAACTATGCCCAACGGATATTCTGTTGTCCTCCGACTTTCACTGTGCCCAACGGTCACCAATCTGCTAGTAAGAATAAATAGGAAGGTGTGAAAAGTCACTTCCCTACATACTGTATACACTGACTTTTCCCACATGTAATTGTTGTGCTTTGAAGTGGTCAGTAGGTACTTAAGTGATGTGGTGAGCAATTCTTACGTTACCAATACAGAGTGCCAATGATGCCGTTACTTTATATCAAGCCATTCTGCAGCTTGTATGTCCAGATAAGACAGGCATTCCTGCTAAATACCAACCAGATGACCTCACAATGGAGGAAGGAGGGGGAGGATTTCAAGGACATTGCTGCCAAATTATAAAACATAAGCAAGTGAATATACGGTAAATCTAACCCTTTCAGTTACCACAGTTTGAAGATTTTTTTTTATATTTACAATTTGAAAAAGCTCTGCAGAAATGTTTTTTATAAGTTATTTACAATGAAATCCTATTTGCTATGACAAGTCATTTTTGTAATTCAAAGTTCTTAAAAATGTTCTTTACATTTTTATGGAGAATCAAAGTAAGAGTGATCTTTAACTTTTGGATTGCCTGGTTAGCATCCTTATTACTTGTTTACCAGATAAAAATAAATAATTGATTTTTTATTTTATGCCTGACAGTTACACTTTAAAGGTCCATATCAGGGGTCTTCAAACTTTTTTGGTCAAGGGCCAGTTCAACATACTTCAAACTAATGGGGGGCCGGAGTATACATAATATAATGTAGAAAACATTACGTTGAACTTAGGTAGTGTAAACTATTACCTGTTAACATGTGCAACCCTTATGTTCACATTTAACCAAAGCAGATATTATGCCCCCAACACAGCATGTGCAGATAGTGTGCCCCCAACACAGCATGTGCAGATAGTATGCCCGACAACACAGGATGTGCAAATATTATGCCCTCAACACAGCATGTGCAGTGCAGATAGTATGCTCCCCAACACAGCATGTGCAAATATTATGCCCCCAACACACATATGCAGATAGTATGCCCCCCAACACAGCATGTGCAGATAGTATGCCCCCCAACACAGCATGTGCAAATACTATGCCCCCAACACAGCATGTGCAGATAGTATGCCCCCCAACACAGCATGTGCAAATATTATGCCCTCAACACAGCATGTGCAGATAGTATGCCCCCCAACACAGCATGTGCAAATATTATGCCCCCAACACAGCATGTGCAGATAGTATGCTCCCCAACACAGCATGTGCAAATATTATGCCCCCAACACACATATGCAGATAGTATGCCCCCCAACACAGCATGTGCAGATAGTATGCCCCCCCCCCAACACAGCATGTGCAAATATTATGCCCCCAACACAGCATGTGAAATTATTATGCCCCCCAACACAGCATGTGCAAATATTATGCCCCCAACACAGCATATGCAGATAGTATGCCCCCCAACACAGCATATGCAGATAGTATGCCCCCCAACATAGCATGTGCAAATATTATGCCCCCAACATAGCATGTGCAGGTAGTATGCCCCCCAACACAGCATGTGCAAATATTATGCCCCCAATACTGCATGTGCAGATAGAAAAAAAAACTATTTTCTTCAGACAGTGAAGTATACTCAGGGGGAAACTCGTCGTCCAATTGGACAGCAGTGTCACCTGATGCGGAATTGGATTGGACGCCAGTGATTGACTGCTCGCTGGCTTCTACAGTATGTGGATGAGTGGTGTGGTGCCAGCACTGCCATTCTTTAAGCGAGACACCAATATTTAAAGATGTAGTGGACCGCATCTATAAATAATACATTTTGTGAGTGGGGGGCCGGTGAAAAAACCTCGCGGGCTGCATTAGGTCCGCGGGCCTTAGTTTGAGGACCACCGGTCTATATAGTAATATTAATACGTTGAAGTTTTATTTTGCTTTTATGGGCAAATGTGAGAGGAATGCAAAACAAAACATGCAAATGCAGCCCAGAGCTTTACTGGCATTGCTGTTTTTTTTTTTACTGTATTCATTTATTTATTTAGTCAAATTTTTTCTGAACAAATAATAAAACATTTTAGTCAGTGTTTGCTAATAGTAAAATCTTACAGACCTAGATGTAATTTATTATAATTATTAATTTATAAAGCACCAACATATCCCATGGCATTGTACAAAGTAAGAAACAAACATGGCGTACAAAATAATACAGACAATGGCATATACTAGTATAAAAAACAGAAGTTTTTACAGGAACCAAGTCCAAGGAAGGCTTATTATTAGCCAAAAGCTTACTCTTTATTTATCTCTAAGTTAGCCAATAAATGGTACCATCCTGATTCAAACCTTCTTGCTTTTACTGATGGCTAACATGGTCCAACACTCTACAGCTTAGTACAGCAGTGAGATTCTTTCACTCTGCACAGAAGTCAGTAGCATGAAGAACACAATATCAGACACTTAAACCTGTGACGGCTACTGGCAGCTGGGGGAAAATGAAAGGACAGAAGTGAGTCATTTCTCGCTCTAGTGTTTAGGTTTATGAAGCCAATGTAAGCACAGATATGTGACAAATCACCTTATCCTAATGCTGCAATCTATTATTTTAATGAAGCAGATAAGAATGGTGCTGCCCGCCTCAGGAAATATCTATAAATGAGGGGGGAGGTGGGAGTGCAGACATTTTTGGTAAATGTTTTTTCAGGTACTTCCTGAAGAAGCCCTTTTTTAAGTATACTTCTCTAAAGTCCACAATGTGTTCCCTGGGGAGGTTGTGACTGTAGATTTCCCTAACATTGCACCATTAGGCCTAAGTACCTGGAGTTCAAACACCCTCTTCTGTGCAGGTCATCAGCAGTGCACCATACATCACCACTGACCTAACTGCTGCTGTAATGTATTAGTCTGAGCTGTCCTGCAAGCAGGGCTATGTATTGTTCTGCCCTCCTGGAATGTCTGCTGCTCTCCCTTTCATTTTCTTCTAGCTTGTAGTCAGATTACAACATCTCAAGTCCTTTCTGCCTCTGTTCCACCTTTGTCACAAAAGTGTTTCTTCTGGCTTCAAATATTTACAACGAACTAACATGGCCCACCATCTTCAATGCAGGATACACAGGAAAATGTATCAGTATGGATAGAAGGTTAGTTCTGTGCCTCTTTTGAGGCGAGAAGCTTTGCACTGGCTTTGCACAGGCTGCCCATAGGAATACAGTCAGTTATCACATGATCTGAATATACATTACTTGAATAAAGCATCCATTCCAATTTCCCACTATTAATGCCCCTATAGATAAGATGAGCCTAGATTTACTTGATCTGTTGTTTGTACCAATCATGCGGTCAAGCTTGTTTTTGCACTGTATCTTAGGTCTATTAAAATGTACCTGAGATGGGGACTTATATATAAACTATACATACCTGTGACTTCTTCCAGCCCCCTCCAGGCTTATAGCTCCCACACCGTCCTCCTCCGCCTCCTCGTTTGCCTGCAACTGGCCCCAGTAAGTCGTCCAGTGTGGGCAAGTTAGCAGACCAGGTGCAGGTGCAGACCAGCTGAGTGCGCTCCCCTGTCTTCTTGCCGCCGCCTAGAGCATTCTGCGCTCGTGCAGTAGTACTGAGCAGGCACAGATTGCTCCCAGCGATGGTAGCGAGACAGGGGATCGCATGCGGCCGGGCCCTGTATGCACAGTTAGCCCCAGACTGGAGAGTTTTCTGGGGCCAATTGCAGACAAACGAGGAGGTGGAGGAGGACAGCGTGGGAGCTATACGCCTGGAGGGGGCTGGAGGAAGTCACAGATATATATTTTTAACAGAGGCGGCCTTAGAGTATGCGGGGCCTGGGGTGAGTGTCAGACGCGGGGCCTAGAGCCATAAGTGTAGGCCATGTACTGTACCACCATGCTCACAGGCTTTTCCACCTCTAAAGCTCTGTCTACACCAGGCATGGGCAAACTTGGCCCTCCAGCTGTAAAGGAACTACAAGTCCCACAATGCATTGCAGGGGTCTGACAGCCACAGTCATGACTCATAAAGGCAAATGCATTGTGGGATTTGTAGTTCCTTAACAGCTGGAGGGCCAAGTTTGCCCATGCCTGGTCTACACGGAGCGATGAGCTAGGGGTGTGTACCTGACTGGCTGGAGATGGGTGCTAGCAGGGCCGGGCCGAGGCATAGGCTGGAGAGGCTCCAGCCTCAGGGCGCAGTGAAGGAGGGGGCGCACAATTCATTCAGCTGTCATTCCTAATTTTGTTTGAAGCAGAAAGAAATAAGAAAAGGGGATACATGGCAGTGACTGCAAGCCAGATAACTCGATATTAAGGTGTTGGGGAGGTTGTGGGCCCTGTGGCCCTCTTAGTCTAATATCAATCAGTGTGTGACGGCTCGTGTGGGAGGGATGGAGGGGCGCACTTTGGTGTCTCAGCCTTGGGTGCTGGAGGACCTTGTCCCGCCTCTGGGTGCTAGGCTGACTGGGGAGTGTCTGGATAGAGATACAAGGTTTGGAGACCAAAGTTTGTCTCTCTATCCAGACATGCTCCACAGCCAGCCTAGTACCCATCCCCAGCCAGCCTAGTACCCATCCCCAGCTCCTCAGTCAGCCTAGAAACCATCCCCAGCTCTCCAAGGTAGCCTAGCACCCATCTCCAGCTCACCCAGAACGGGGTTCTCAGTGCGAGCGGCGCAGCAAGGCATGACCATGCCACTAGCCATTTTGCCACTCCAGGCGAGAAAACTTGTGGCGCCCCCTATTGAAAAAAATCATATTGCGGCAGCGCTTTATCAGAAAATACACATACTGCGGCAGCGTTTCACCAGAAAATACACATATTGTGCAAGCGTTTCACCAGAAAATACACTTATTGTGGCAGTGTTACACCAGAAAATAATCGTAATGCAGATATCATGCTCCTCACAGGTCAATTGCAGATATCATGTCCCCCACGTATCAAATGTAGATATCATGCCCCACATAGATCAAATGCAGATATCATGTCCCCCACATATCAAATGAAGATATCATGTCCCCACAGATCAAATGCAGATAATGTTCTACAGAATATGCTTTTCCACATAACCTAGAGTGAAAACATCACACTATGGCTATGATAATTATTGGACTGTAAGCTTCTCTAAGGACAGTCAATTACTGACATCTCTATGCACTCTGTACAGTGCTTCTATGATAATATGGTAGAACATTTAGACTATGACTATGGTAGGATTAGATTGTGAGCTCCTCTAAGCACAGTCAGTGACATGACTATGTACTCTGTAAAATGCTGCAGAAGATGTTAATGCTATATAAATACCTAATAATAATATGGTAGGACATTTGACAGTGACTATGGTAGGATTAGATTGTGAGCTCCTCTGAGGACAGTTAGTGATATGACTATGCAGAAGATGTCTGTGCTATATAAATACATAATAATAATAATAATATGGTAGCTCATTAGACTATGACTATGGTAGGATTAGACTGTGAGCTCCTCTGAGGACAGTCTGTGATCTGACTGTATACTCTGTAAAGTGCTGCAGAAGATGTCACTGCTAAATAAATACATAATAATAATATGGTAGGATATTTGAATGTGAAAAGATTAGATTGTGAGTTCCACAGGCACAGTACAGCTGTGCGAAAAGGAGCGGGACTGCTCAGATTTCCGACACTCCCTTGTCGGAAATCTTTGGCTGTCCACAAGCAGCGCCAGGGGACCAGAGGACGCCATGGGAAGTCCCCAGAGAAGGCTTCCCTCTTGTTAGGTAAGTACTGTAAATCTTCCACATTCCAATGTGCTGTACAGGGCTGATAGCTGGCTTGAAAATAAAACTAACAGATTTTCTCAGTGTGCGTTTCCTATATACATGGGTGGTCTCAGTGGGGAGGAGGGAATTTCTGGGGCCATAACATGATACTGATAAGCAGGCAGCTTATCAATATCATGCTATCAGTTATGTTTAGCCCCAGAAATCCCCTCTTTTCCAACACCACACATGTATAGAAGAGAAACCCACTCAGAAGCAATGCAACAGCATCAGCATGATTGTTACATGCTTATCATTTATTCCTACTGCTGCAGCTGCTGCATCAGACACACAAACAGTGTGTGTGTCTCTTTGACTCATGTGTTGTCACCTTATCTGTGTCCACCACGGAACCCTGGTAATTCTGCAGCTGCTGAATTTGCCTGTGTCCTCAGAGCTGTCTGGTAGTGCCTGTCTCTCTCACATATCCACACTCTGGTGTGTGCCATCCTGCCTGTGTCCACTCACTGCCTGCAGCTCCTGCTCTGGTCTCACTCTCAATGCCTGGGGGAGTCAGGGGGACCCAGCCACACAGGAGAACATGATCTCTCTGTCGCCCTTATGCCTGGCATAATGAGCGGGGGTCGGAGTTAGAGGCAGGGCCTCACAAAAATGGTAAACACTACTCTGGAGGCTGTTGGCTGCTGCTATGGGGACGGGGCAGGTTTAGAGAAGGAGGCTGAAGCAGAGAGCAGTGTTGACTGCCTCTATTGGCCGGGAGTAGAGGGGGGTGTGTATGGAGGCAGCGTTGGGCTCTCCTGAGCTCATGGCATGGTTGCCGGTTAAAGGAAGTATACGCGCTGAAGGTAATATCGGCAGGCAGTAGTACTAAACTTTCTGACCGCGGGGCCCCCTTCAGACGCGGGGCCTGGGGCGACTGAGCCCCCCCCCCCCCCCCAAAGGCCGCCTCTGATTTTGAATATATAAGTCCCCTCTCAGGTTTCCTTTAAGGCTTGATCATTCGTAGGAGGACTCTTTACCAGCAGGGATTGAGACTCTATTCCTTCACTGACAATTTGGAGCCAGGGCTGTACAGATGTTTCGCTAGCTTTGAGGCAGACAATGTTTCTATGGAGGGAGGAGGAGGTGACCTGCAGCGCATGATTGAGCAGTTTTTGGCAGTGTGTGTGAAAGAACAATGTTTCTGAAGTCTCTATAGATCTGGATATTTAGGCAACTCCGTGCGCTCCCATTCAAATGCTATATTCTTGCCAAAGCAGGGTTTATTGGCCGCCCCGTCTGATATTAACCACTTTATCCACCACTACAGTATATCTACATCTTCTGTGACTTAATCTAAGCCATGAGGACGTAGATATGCGTCTTGTAGCAGAAGCTGTGCACAACTGGGCTTGCTCCTGTGCACACCTCCAGCACCATCTACTGCAGCACTAGTTAATAAAAAGGAATATATGTTCCCTGAGCCAATAAGATTGATTTTTACCATTAAAAATACTTGTATTTTCTTAGTTCATAGTGAAAAATACACACTGTAGCATTATTTCACAATCAAATATCTTCACCAAAAATTGTGACAGGAACATAATCTAAGTTTGGTGATAACGCGTAGGAATAGCCAAACAAAATGTGTGTTTTTTATCTACAGTAACTCTTTTTATTTTTAAACTGGAATTGGTAAAACTGAGAAATAAGGTGTTTTTTTTTTATTTTTTCCTCTTTTTCCCATTAAAATGCATAGAAAACAAAATTGAGGAAAAAAATGTCATACAATGAAAGCCTAGTTAGTCTTTTAAAATGTTTTATATATTTCATGTGTCATAAGAAGGGATAAAATTATTGCTGATTAAATAGGGACATAGATAAAATGTCAAAGCTGCTCTGGACCATAAGGGGGAAACAAGGTCTGGATGTGAAGTGGTTTATCTAGCGTGTGTATGTAGCTTACGCCGCGGTCCCTTTGATAAGTATCAGCTAAGCAGGAGGAGCCGTTGTGTTGCAGTCACAATTACATAGATTCATGCATGTTTTGTAAACTTATACCTGGCTTTAACCACTTTATGACAAGCTGACTTATTACAACGTCCTGTTTGAACCTTTTAACGGCTCCAGGACGTTTTAATAAGTCGCTTGCCGCCGCTCTGCACATGTGCGCACCCCCCCTGCCGCCGTTAACCGTCGGGACACCGCGATCTGAGGTCCTCTACCCAATCGGAATGCCTGGAATGAATGGACAGGATCAGCGGAACAGTCCATTCATAAAACAGGAAAGAGTCACAGTTAAATGTAAAAAAAAAGTTAACACTTCCTATAAAACAGGAGAGTGATCACTAGCGCCATCTTGTGGCCAAAAAGTGAAATTACACATATAGGCACATACATACACATACACTTATACATTACACGATATTAATAAAATTAATAACGTGCACTTCCAAAGCCCCCGAACCCCCCCCCCCCCCCCCACACACACACACACACACACACAAACACTTGTAAAAAAAATCAGTTTAAACAAAAATTACATAAATAGTTGCCTTAAGGACTCACCTTTTTTAATCTATATTTTGAGGGAATATTACTATAACTTTACTACATAGGGGCTTGTAATTAAGGACTGGACAAAGAAAACAAAACAGAAAAATAACACCTATATTTCTAAATCATATATTGTCGCCATACATTGTGATGGGAACATAATTTAAATGGTTTAATAATCGGAACAATTGGGCAAATGAAATGTGTAGATTTTATCCACAGCAGAACATTTTATTTTAAAAATATAATGGCTGAAAACTAAGAAATAATGATTTTTTTCCCATTTTTTTTCTTATTTTTCCCGTTGCATGCATTTAGAATAAAAAAATTCTTAGCAAAATGTACTACCCACAGAAAGTTTAATTGGTGGCAAACAAGGTATAGATCATTTTTTTGTGATAAGTAGTAATAGTGTTATTGGTGAATAAAAGGGAGGAGCACTGACAGGTGAAAATTGATCTTGTTCCGTTAAGGTGGCCATACACTGGCCCGATTCCCGGCCGTTTCGACAGCAGATTCGATCCTGGGATCGAATCTGCTGCCAATCGTTCGCGGTAAACGCCGCCGACGATCCGATTTCCTCCCGAAATCGGATCGGTCCGTCGATCGCGCCGTGCGGGAAATTACCCTCGATCGCCCGCGGTTAAGTGCGCGTCGCTAGCGGCGGCCGATCCGATGAAAAATACATTACCTGATGCGGGCTCCCGGGCGTCTTCTCTGCATCTTCTCAGCGCTGCACCCGCTCCATCCCGGCGCTTCCTGGGTCACTGCAGTGACCCAGGAAGTTCAAATAGAGGGCGCTCTATTTGAACTTCCTGGTCACGGAGTGACACAGGAAGCGCCGGGATGGAGCGGGTGCAGCGCTGAGAAGATGCAGAGAAGACGCCCGGGAGCCCGCATCAGGTAATGTATACGGGGGGGGGGGACAGGCGGCAGGAGCAGCTGAACAGATTGTGATCGGTTTCAGGCTGAAATCGATTCACAATCTGTTTGCAGTAAAGGCAGCCATACGATCCCTATCTGATCAGATTCGATCAGATAGGGATCTGTCAGCTGGTCGATCTGATGGCACATCGACCAGTGTATGGCTGCCTTTAGGGTGAAAACCCCTATCGGGTGAAGTGGTTAATTTAGGAACAGGTGATTTTGAACACCCCACCCTCCACATAGCAATAGAATATTGTGCTTGGCTGTAGCCTTGAAACTTGTCTGTATGGCACTCAGTACAGAAGACCAGACCAGTCTACTGTTTCTGCAGACTAATGTCTAATGAAACAGGCGGTTTTTGCTTACCACCGCCGGTAAGTAATCGGTCTAGATTGTAAGTTCACAAGGGCAGGGTCCTTTCCCTAGTGCTTCTTGTTTCTGCGGTACGTCATCTATAAAATAATCTTGTATCTATATATTGCTCAATATTTTTGAACCATACATGAACTATGTATGTGTTTTGTAATTTTGTTGCTAGGTGATCTGATTGTACTGTGTGGTGAACTATTTATGTATCTATGTTTCTGATTATTGCTTGTTTTATACTCTGTGGTGCCACAAAAGCTGATGGTGCTATACAAAATTAATAACACTACTGTAATATTGACCATTTCACCTAATGTACTAAGGCCAGTGGTGCATAGCTGCAACGGTCAATTGAGATCTGCTATTCATCCTCATTGGGTTGCCATGGTTGCGTGACACCCTCCTGTCCTGATCCTAGGTCACAAAGAATGTGCTCATCATCAGTTTCTCAAATGATTCATATCAGCCATTTCAGTTGACTGAAGTATCATGTCTATGGGTAACTTTAGCATGCAGGTGAATACATAAATCTAATACTTAAGTCTATAAACAGTCTTATTTATATTCTAGTTCTGAGCACTGGAATTTCTCCAAATCTCTGACATCCTATTCTACAAATAGCTGTGGTCTGGTCGTCTTATCTGTGGAGACACATGCAGCCCAGAAAGGTTACACTCACCTAGCTGTTTGAGTTCAAGGGAGTGGAATGTTTGTACTGTTCCTCTGAAGATTTTCACTTCAAAGAGCAGGTCCAGGCGATTCCCCTACTCAGTAGTCAATAGTTGTGTGGCTTGAGAGCAAGTCAAAAGGTTCAATGAGTAAAGCATAAAAAATGTAAATACTCAGGAGACACTGTTGTAATATGGTGAAGACAGTCTTTCAAGTTAGGTGGAAATTAACTAGCATAAATAAATGCTGTGTTTGAACCATTCATGTTGCTTAAAAGATAACTTTAGAACAGCAAACTCTGAACAATACATATTCATACTGTCAAACTATTTTACTTATTTTTGTTCAGATGGATGGATGGCTGCCAGTACCCATCCACACCAAATACATTGTGTCCCACAATGAGATGAATGGCAGCGTCCATCATCATGCCGGCAATTGCGTAAATGCCGCAGTCAATCAAATTTTCTGAGACACTGTGTGTAGCTATTAGCGTCAGTTGCATTCACAGTTTTGTATCCCCATAGGGGCTCAAAATCTGACACAATGATGAGAACCTATGCCAAATGCTTTTCATCTTGGTAATCGAAAACCGTTTAGCATAGCCGATTCAAGACACTCAGGGCCGGATTAACCATGAGGCATCGACAAGAACCTGCAGATGAAAAGGCGGCTCACTACCCCCTCTAGTGCCATCCTCCCTCCTTCCCTATATACAGAGTCCCGAGCAGAGCGTAAATGAGAGATTACTCACCCAGCTCTCCACCGCATTCCACTGACGAGATCTCTCTTAATTTGGGGGACTACTAGCTACTTAATACTGAGGTTCCTCTAGCTACCTAATACTTAGGGGCACCTCTAGCTACCTATGACGGGCAAGGGAAGTAAGGCAGAAGTGACAGCGGGGACAGCCAGCACACTTAAAGGTGTGGTTCCGCGGGGGATTTGTATGTTCGTGGAGGGCGACGTCTAGGGAACCCGGACATCTTTGCCTATAGGCTCCAGTGATGTAAATCCGGCCCTGTAGATGCTGGCACTGGCAGCCAGCTGTGTGATCTGGTCCTAACTCTCTAGTGTTAGGTTAGTTCACCATCTTTTCTGGTAAATTATCCATTATTATCATAAATCTGCACCAGCAAAATTATTATTATTAGTGATTATAGAGGCATCATCTTTCGTGGCGCTATACCATGCATTTCTCTTTCCTAGAATCTTGCTCTGCATGCTTCTCAGTTCTCACTAAAATGTATAATGACTAGCAATAGTACTTGTGTACAGTATGTAGGATGTCCGTAGTGTGGTGAGTAATAGTCCTAAGGTTTTATTTTCTGTATTTCATGTCTCTCTGCCTGAGTCTATCATATTCCTCCTGTCTCCATGGCTATTATTAGCTACATCTCAGTAGTAGGCTTCATCACAGCTCAGCTCTGCTGTTTTAACTCTCATGGAAATATCATTTCCTAATATGCTTTTCTTATAGGTGATTTCTAAAGATAGCTTCAACCCGAATTCTGAAGTCCCTACTCCCTAATATTTCACTAGTATGTATTTATCTCTTTATACTTATCTCTTTATAATTATTATTATTATTTAGTATTTATATAGCGCCGACATACAGGATCTTCTCAAAAAATTAGCATAAAGTTCATTATTTTCTGCAATGTACTGATAAACATTAGACTTTCATATATTTTAGATTCAAATACACACAACTGAAGTAGTTCAAGCCTTTTATTGTTTTAATATTGATGATTTTGGCACACAGCTCATGAAAACCCAAATTTCCTATCTCAAAAAATTAGCATATTTCATCCGACCAATAAAAGAAAGGTGTTTTTAAAACAAAAAGAGTCAACCTTCAAATAATTATGTTCAGTTATGCACTCAATACTTGGTCGGGAATCCTTTTGCAGAAATGACTGCTTCAATGCGGCGTGGCATGGAAGCAATCTGCCTGTGGCACTGCTCAGGTGTTATGGAGGCCCAGGATGCTTCGATAGCGGCCTTAAGCTCATTCTGAGTGTTGGGTCTTGCGTCTCTCAACTTTCTCTTCACAATATCCCACAGATTCTCTATGGGGTTCAGGTCAGGAGAGTTGGCAGGCCAATTGAGCACAGTAATACCATGGTCAGTAAACCATTTACCAGTGGTTTTGGCACTGTGAGCAGGTGCCAGGTCATGCTGAAAAATGAAATCTTCATCTTCATAAAGCTTTTCAGCAGATGGAAGCATGAAACCACTTTTGAACCAGAAACAGCGGCAGAAGCGCCTGACCTGGGCTACAGAGAAGCAGCACTGGACTGTTGCTCAGTGGTCCAAAGTACTTTTTTCGGATGAAAGCAACTTTTGCATGTCATTCGGAAATCAAGGTGCCAGAGTCTGGAGGAAGACTGAGGAGAGGGAAATGCCAAAATGCCTGAAGTCCCGTGTCAAGTACCCACAGTCAGTGATGGTCTGGGGTGCCATGTCAGCTGCTGGTGTTGGTCCACTGTGTTTTATCAAGGGCAGGGTCAATGCGGCTAGCTATCAGGAGATTTTGGAGCACTTCATGCTTCCATCTGCTGAAAAGCTTTATGGAGATGAAGATTTCATTTTTCAGCACGACCTGACACCTGCTCACAGTGCCAAAACCACTGGTAAATGGTTTACTGACCATGGTATTACTGTGATCAATTGGCCTGCCAACTCTCCTAACCTGAACCCCATAGAGAATCTGTGGGATATTATGAAGAGAAAGTTGAGAGACGCAAGACCCAACATTTTGGATGAGCTTAAGGCTGCTATCGAAGCATCCTGGGCCTCCATAACACCTGAGCAGTGCCACAGGCTGATTGCCTCCATGCCACGCTGCATTGAAGCAGTCATTTCTGCAAAAGGATTCCCGACCAAGTATTGAGTGCATAACTGAACATAATTATTTGAAGGTTGACTTTTTTTGTTTTAAAAACACTTTTCTTTTATTGGTCGGATGAAATATGCTAATTTTTTGAGATAGGAAATTTGGGTTTTCATGAGCTGTATGCCAAAATCATCAATATTAAAACAATAAAAGGCTTGAACTACTTCAGTTGTGTGTATTTGAATCTAAAATATAGGAAAGTCTAATGTTCATCAGTACATTACAGAAAATAATGAACTTTATCACAATATGCTAATTTTTTGAGAAGATTCTGTATATATTGTCTTGTCACTAACTGTCCCTCAAAGGAGCTCACAATCTAATCCCTACCATTGCCTTATGGCTATATTGTGTAGTGTAAGTACTGTAGTCTAGGGCCAATTTAGGGGGAGCCAATTAACTTATCCGTATGTTTTTGGAATGTGGGAGGAAACCTGAGTGCCCGGAGGAAACCCACACAGACACGGAGAGAACATACAAACTCTTTGCAGATAGTGCCCTGGCTGGGATTCGAACCAGGGACCCAGCGCTGCAAGGCGAGAGTGCTAACCACTACGCCACCGTGCTGCCGTGTGCTTTTTCTATATTATTGTTATTATTATTATTCCTTTATATATTACTGACATTTAACACAGCTCTTTAACAGAGTGCATTGAATAATTCATGTCGCTAGGTAGCCATCTTCTAAGGATAATATTTAGGGGTGAAACCAATTACCTTACCAATATGTTTTTTTTTATGTGCGATTGCGATTGTGATGGTGATTTTGTATTACTTTTTTCTGCAGTTGCGTTTTGCGATTTTCAGTGAATGAGAATCGGGAAGCAATCACCAGGAAAATGCTGCATGCAACATATTTGCAATCGATGATACTCACTGCACAAGCGTTGCACAAGTAATCCTATGGTATTAGTCTCACTGCATCGATTATGGTGCGTAATCCCTGCAGTGAGACTTATCCCATAGGATTACTTCTGCAACGCTTGTGCAGCAACACTTTGCTGATCGCCCGCGGTCAGTAAAATGCAAATCGCAGGAAAAAAAGTGGGAATGGACCATTAAGCAAAATCATTCCAGACTCCTGCACTACTAGATATATTTAATAAATTTGCCCCACTGTATCAGATGTGTAGCTATCTAAGTTCCCCACCTCTTGCCCTGGGGATAAACTTTCTGCATCCTAGACACTTGGATATAGAGGTGGATATAGAGGTGGAATCTCAGTTATCAATCAAGTATTTATGTTACACTGAAAACACATTTTATGTATATTAGAAGCATAAATTAATTACCAATCACCATTGTTTTCCCCTGAACAGTCTGGCTTCCAGGATTTCTCTCCCTTTCTTTTCTTCCCAGCAAAATTGTCAATCACAATGGATTTGTTAACCTGTTTAATCAGCATTCACCTCAACAATACCCGGAAAGAAGTGTCTGCATAAACAAAGGCGTTCATAAATTTAACACGCCTTCCAGAAATTTTAGTTTGGAACAGGGTAAAAATATAGTTAAAATTTTTGGTTATTAGTCCTTATTGGAAACAGTTTCTCTTATGCTGGAAATACACGATGAGATTGTTCAGCAGATTTACTGTTCAATCGATTTTCCGAACATTTTCCGGATCATTTTTCATTTACTTTTATGAGAAATCTATCAGAAAAACGATCGAAAATCAGATCGGACATATTGGAAATTATCTATCGAACCATCTATCTGCCAAAAAAATCTCATGGTGTATTCCCAGCATTACTTCCTATCAGTGGGACCTTAAAGTGAACCTCCGCAGAACTCAGCAGAACTGAAACTTTGTTTTTCTTACCAAAGCATCATTTTTAGCTGCATTTTTAAGCTAAGCTCCACCCATCAAAGAAAACTGCCCAGGCTTTTTTTTCCCTGATGCTGTGCAAAGCATGATGGGATTTCCTATGTTGTTGTTCACGTTGCCTAGCAACTGAGAGGTGTGATCAGCACAGTTGGAACTGTGTCTCATGCTCCCTGTCACCTCTTTTCAACCAAAAAGGTGGCTGACCTCATGAAATCAAACATTTGCCTGTTCTTTTAAAACAGGGTTGGTAAGAGATTATATTACTGTAACGATTGTGGAATTCTCTCCGTGATCAGCGCACAAGACGTGCGCTGACACTGTGGAAATCCTCCACAAGCGTATAATTTGAGGGAACCCAGCAAAAGGTGCAATGCACCTGTAGAGGGAAATTCCTGTCGACAGGTGGAGCTGTGGAGTGCAGAGGAACAGCTCCTCTGCCCTGCCACACACGCCAGACAGGAATTGCACGAAGGGAAGAAACGCAGAAACCCTGCGACGATGAATACACAACCAGGAAGATAAAGTGAGAAGGCAATCGCCGGAGATGGCGGTTGCTAACAGCGACACAAGACCGAATAAGCACAGATGAGGAATGTATGTATGTCCACCAATCTAGCCGCCAACCTGCGACGGCGGACACACAACAAAGGAAACTGAGTGAGAACGCAATCGCCTGAGAAGCGATTGCGAATGAGATTGAGCAAAGGGACAGATTGTATGTGTGTGCACCAAACTAGTCGCCAACCCGCGACGGTGCATACACAATAGCAAATATGAAGTAGGAACGCAATCGCGAGAGAGGCGATTGCCAGAGGTGACACAAGGCTACAGCAAGGCAGAGCACGAGAGTAGCAAAGGCACAGCAAATATACAATGAGAAGATAAGGAAAATAACAAACGCTAACTAAACGCGAACATCGCACTCATTCGCAACAGTGCACGCGTTTATGCGCGGTCTCCGCGTGTTAAGCACAACAGAGACAAGCACGCCTAACTAACCACCGACAGACAAACATAAAACAGAGGACACGAGCGCTTGCTTAACGATTACCTCACCTAGCCTCCAGCAAGTGTTCGTAGCAGACAAGACAGATACACGAAAACAGGAATAAGTGAGAGATAGGATCCACAGCACTAGCTCAAGAGGCTAGTGCGATCCAGGAAGACAGAACAGAAGGATCCACAGCACTAGCGCAAGGCGAGTGCGATCCAAGCTAGACAGGCAGATGAGATAGCTGGTAGCAACCGCTGCTCCAGCTATACTCCAAGAACAAAGATCAGAACGATCTCCTGTCGACCACCGCAGGGACAGGACAATCGCAACAGACAAACAAAACAGATAAGCAATCCTAACTGCACTAGGGAACCTGCCTAGTGCAGTCCCAGGAATTACTCTAAGCTAATCTTCAAACAATGAGCAAGGCTGACACTCCAGGAGTGTTTCACAGGACTAACCCTTATGACCCGCCCAGATCTGTGATATCACATGGTATATATAGAGCAAGCCTACAAAGGATGTGGCTAGGCAATCTGCATGACAAACGCATGCAAATTCCTCAGCAGCAAGCTGCAAAACTGACAAAAGGTCTCTTTTCCAGAGACCTGCAGAGTGCAGACCAGAACAGTGGTCAAAAAGCAGCCTGCCTGCGCAGGCAGCTGAGCGGATCCTCACAATTACCCATCTATTTTAATTAACATAGCTAATGTAACTCAATGACAGTATGTTTGTTTAGGCTGAAGTTCCTCTTTAATAGAGTTTTGTGTTTTTAATATGAAAACTGGTAGTAGTCTCAGGGATGGGATGTATGCAATAGTAAATGAAACTTAGCAGGAATTTTAACTCTACATTTTTTTTATATTCTGCTGTCTCTGTCTCATTGTAAAGCTTCTTGTCTGGACAGGAAATGATGAAAATTCTTATAGATGAGGACACGGGACAGAAATATAAATTAAAGGACTTCCGAGGCCAAAAAGATGAAAATTACACAATACCTTTTATATATCTGAATCCACGGAGGACTTCCAGCGCGTCCTCCGCACCGTACCGCCGTCATTGCTGCCTTTCTCTTTCCCCCCTGGCTCGGCCCGACCCCACTGAACGGGTCGCATAGGCTTCCACTACTAAGATGGCCGCCGCCTTAAGCCGCGGCTGCGCAGTACGCTTTGCCCTTAGTGCGACTGCGCAGCCTTCAGCCCGCCTCCCGCAGCGTACGCTCATACGCTTGGGCAGCATTACGGAATCCGTACGCTGCGGGAGGCGGGCTGAAGGCTGCGCAGTCGCACTAAGGGCAAAGCGTACTGCGCAGCCGCGGCTCAAGGCGGCGGCCATCTTAGTAGTGGAAGCCTATGCGACCCGTTCAGTGGGGTCGGGCCGAGCCAGGGGGGAAAGAGAAAGGCAGCAATGACGGCGGTACGGTGCGGAGGACGCGCTGGACGTCCTCCGTGGATTCAGATATATAAAAGGTATTGTGTAATTTTCATCTTTTTGGCCTCGGAAGTCCTTTAAGTAATCTTAACTGCTACCATAGGTGTACAAGTGCTGTGGCAGCCTTACCAGCCTTACTATCCTGGTGAAGAAGGAAGGAGGGGGGGAGTTATAGGAACTCTTAAAAAAATGTCTTAATCTATCCAATAGTATGTTTATAGTTACATCAAGTCTTTAAGCGCATTGAGGTAAGGCTGTGGTACCTAAGTTCCAGTTATGAGTTCTCAGGTAAAATGGAGGTAGGGAGTACCGTATCGATATTCTGTGATGTGCAGTTGTATCTTATAAATGTCTATGAAGCATTTCATTTATTCAGCTCATTAAAGTTAACCAGAGATCACAAAATGTAAAGAATCCATACTGACCCGGGGCTTCCTCCCGCCCCATAAACATGTGTGAGTCCCATGCCGTCCTCCCGCGGTCTGCCATACTGCCATTTAGCTGTGATCAGTAATAAGCTCAGTCGCGTCAGACCGGGTCTACTGCGCATGAGCAGGAGGTCTGCGCATGTGCAGAATACCCAGACTGGACGCGACTACGCATATTACTGGGGCTGATCGCAGCTGAACAGCAGACCGCGGAAGGGTGGCGTGGGACTCACCAGTGTTTATAGGGTAGTACAAGGTTTAATAGGGAATTTGATCAAGACCAAGTGATACAAGTGGTTAAATTGATAATCACTACTACCCAACTTATTTCCAGTCAGAAAGTAATTGATCACTTGCCAGACTGGTCTGCTATTGACCTGTGTATGGCTAGTTTTTCATTGCAGTGACTTTAAAATGTAACTGTCGGGCATAAAATCAAAAATCAATTCTTCATTTTTATCTGGTAAACAAGTAATAAGGATGCTAACCAGGAAAGCCAAAAAGTTAAAATCACTATTACTTTTTTTGTTGATAAATGATCATTCCCCAGTTTACCTGACTCTTATTTGGTACACACAAAATTTGGTACACAAAAAGGAAGTTGCAGGGCATGCTGGGTTGTCCTTTTTTGCTTCTTTATTTCCCCTCAGACCTCTGAGATAGTATGGCTGGCAGTGGCAGCTCCTCTTTAACACACAGACAAATACAGTATTTATAAAGAGCTCTAATACTGTATTTCATGGCAGTACACAGTGTTTCCACTTTCTTTATATTGAGTTGGCAGCAGCTTCATCTTCTGTAGCTAAATAAACACACATATAATTACTTTATCTCATATTATAAAGTAATGTGTTTGCCCATTTACTATGCGCTACAAGTGATTTCCTGGATCTTATCTCTCTATCGCTTACTAGTACGGTTTGTTTATACTTTTAGCAGCAAGGATTTCTCGTTATATCTGAAACGATACAAAGATAGGCAGTCAACTACAATGAAGAGGAAATATCCACTTTGTAATATAATATTATCACATACTTTTATAGAGCTAGTATGATCTCTGATAGCATTGATAGTATTAGCCTGTTACAGGCGTGGCCTATCACATGGAATAAAGGAGTCACATGGCCAGAAATGGACACAATTTTAGTAGTAATTGGCCTAGTTATGAAAACGGACAAACCGGCAACCACAGACAAGACAACATTGTTGGACCTCTCTCCTTGAGGACCCATTTTATAACTTGTAAAACTTTAATGAAAAGCTCTATCTCAGAGCTGCAGGAATTGGGTGTCAGCTGCAGTAACTCACCTGCTTCCTGTAAATCATTAGATATCTGAAACTCTGCCCCCTCCATCGGCAAGACAGCCATGGCTATTTTTATATGAAGTGGTCCAAAGCTCTTAGACCACAGAGCTTTGTAACACTTTAGAAAAAAATGCCACAATGGTTTTGCCATTGAGGGGGGAGTTTCAGGCAGCTAATGAGAGTGTGTGAGTTACTGTTGTGGACTCCGCCAATCCTTGCAGCTCTAAGATAGAGCTTTGCAATAAAAGTTTTACAAATTATAAAATAGGTCCTCTTTAAGTCCCCATTTTAGAATTATGTCTCTGGACTCCTCTGAGATATACAATAAAACTGTTATATTGGCATTATAATTTAACTCCTTTTGAGGTCCATGCAGGGATGATAACCTCTGTGTGCTCCACAGTCCACACCACTTTTCTGTGAATATCTAAGCAAACTGAAAAAAAAACCATCTACTTACTCGGGGCTTCCTCCGACCCCTTGCAGCGAAAATGTCCCACGCCGCGGCTCCGCTCTCAGCTGCCGGCCCGGGGTCCCTGCCAGTGCAGAGGCCGACCTCGTAAGGTCGTCCTCTGCTGCGCCCACAGGAGCGCCGCTGTCAATCAAGTGCACATTGTCCAGCGTGTACTGCGCAGAACACTTCAGCTCTTGTGCAAGTGATTGAAAGCGGCGCTTGCACAGGCGCTGTAGAGGACGACCTCACAAGGTCGGTCTCTGCAGCGGAGGGGACCGGATGCCAGCGGCTGAGAATGGAGCTGCGGCAGCACCAGGGATGCAACCTCATCAGCCGCAGGGGGGCTGGAGCCCCTCTGGTGCTCGCCAACTGTGTGTGGGGGGGGGGGTGCGCTGCCGCCCGCCCGATTCTGGGGCCCCCCCCCCAGCCAGGTGTTGAACTGGCCATGGCATCTAATAGATGCTGTGCCAGTTCATTCCCTGTAGCCCGCAGTCTCCTGGGAGGCAGAGCAGGGCTACGGGAAGATGGCTGCCGAAGCCCTGCACTGGAGACTATTTGTGTCTCCAGTGCAGGGCTTTGGGCGCCATCTTGCCATAGCCCGGCACTCTGCCTGTCAGCGCGGGAGATGTGCTGCAGGAGGATCGTCTGGGTGCAGAGGCCGGCCGAGAGCGGAGACTTCTGCCAGGTGAGTGAATTGGTTTTTTTACAGGTGCATTTTATTCTAGTGACTGCTGCCCACTGTATTACTTTCTGGTGACTGCTGCCCACTGTACAATTTTCTGCTGAACGCTGCCCACTGTACGATTTTCTGGTGACTTCTGCCCACATTGCGATTTTCTGGTGACTACTGCCCACTTTACAATTATTTTCTGGTGACTGCTGCCCACTTTACGATTATTTTCTGATCACTGCTGCCCACATTACGATTTTCTGGTGAATGCAGCCCACATTACGATTTTCTGGTGACTGCTGCCCACATTGTGATTTTCTGGTGACTGCTGCCCACTTTACGGTTATTTTATGGTGACTGCTGCCCACTTTACGGTTATTTTATGGTGAAATGTTGCCCACTTTACGATTATTTTATGGTAAAATGCTGCCCACTTTACGATTATTTTATGGTGAAATGCTGCCCACTTTACGATTATTTTATGTTGAAATGCTTCCCACTTTACGATTAATTTCGGGTGAAATGCTGCCCACTTCATGATTATTTTATGGTGAAATGCTGCCCACTTAACGATTATTTTATGGTGAAATTCTGCCCACTTTATGATTAATTTCTGGTGAAATGCTGCCCACTTTACGATTAATTTCTGGTGCATTACGATTATTTTATGGTGAAACTCTGCCCCATTACAGTTTTTTAATAGTGAAATGCTGTCCCATTACGATTATTTGGCACCTATGGGGGGCCCATCCAAATTTTCGCAGGGGGACCCAGTGATTTCTAGTTACACCCTGTGCGGCAAGGGACATTTCGATTGCAAGGGGCTGTAGGAAGTCCAGGGTAAGTAGATGTTTTTTGTTCAATTTGCTTGGACATTCCCTTTAAGAAAAAAACGATATATATGTATACTATACATTTTACAACACTAATGTAACTTGTAATGCGCATCAACGGTAGGATCCAGACTGCTCAGAAATGTGATTTTTATCCCCTTAAAACAGGCCTTAACTTTGATTTTAAAAATAGAGTAGAGACATAGGGACGCTTGCCATGGCTGTTTCTTCTCTTTGTCATTTAATGCACCAGAAGCTGAATGGGAAGCAATGGCGCAGGTCTGGTAGGCACCATACATTGGTTGGCACTGTGAATACTGTGGTTGGTATTCCATTTCTCTGCGTTCTACAGCCCTCTTCTTTGTTTTAGGTTGAGTTAGAGGCAGAAGCACCGTACCTCTAAGGCTGTGTTCCTACTAGAGTTGAGAATGGCCATTTTTTGCTAAACGGACAATAAACAGCTCCTATTTTATAAATAGGAGCCATTCGCACTTGTCACTCTGCAGGGATCCGTTGCAGTAAGCGGACCGCACTTCTGTGCAGTCTGCGATAATCCCAAGCAGATGGATGCATCTGCATCTACCCCGGGTTATGCCAATCACCGCTGCTTGCTCCCTGTACACAGGGAAGTAGCATAAGGATCCCCTATTGGGCTGCAAAAGTTCAATGGGAATCCTTAGTAACAGTGATAATTCTCATTGGTTCACCAATGAAAATTCTCAGTTGCTAGGGAGAATTGGCCTAACGCAGCCTTTGGAGAGCCCCATGCTTCTGTCGGCCTCCAGACTGAGTACAGAAAGGTACCGAGCGGCAGCAAACAGGTGAGCAGCGATTGCTTTGGACAGCGGGCGGACGTGAAGTGGATGCAAAACGGATGGAGCGCATCTGCTACCATGTTCATTTTGCATCCACTCAAGTAGGAATGGAGACTAAATCTGCACTTACTGAGTTCTTGTAAGAGATCTACCAGCCACTTATAATACTACCTCCTAGCACCAGTACTATCAGGGGTGTAACTATAGGGGGCCAGAGCTTGGGGGGAGGGGGGGGGGGCAACTACTATCCTTTCCTTCCTCCGATACAGGGGACTATAGTTCAGATCAAGTTTTTAGTGGCTACACTTGTTATGTGTGTGAGGATCATGATTGCCATACTAGTTTTATGACCTTTGTGAGATGGGCCCCAAGGATGTGAAGGGCACCAAGAGGGGGCAAGGAAAGGGTGTGAACATTGGAAGCGGCCCCATAAAAGGTTTGCTGTTTGGGGGCCATACATTTTAGCTATGCCACTGTGTACTATGGCAGATTTTCAGGATGGGAGTTTTTCTAACTAAAAAAACTGATTTTGTGGCCCAGAAGGACAGTCTTATTAGGTCTTTGGAGCAGAAGGGAGGACTGCAAACTCTTTACAACTAATAAGGAAATGGTGCCGTCTTTGTTCAGACTATACAAATTTCAGTTTATTTCTGTTAGTAATGTTCACGTACTCTATCCAAAACAAAGCTATAATGTTTTCAATGTTTTTTCCTACTTTTAATACCCAGTTGGGTGATGTTTATTTACTTGTCTGTTAAATGAGGCAATGCGTGGCTTCTGCAGGAGGCTGAGCATACACGACATTCCATCTTTATTTACTACTCACCGTGTTTATATCCTGGCCTCATACTCACATTACTAGCTTTCGCCAAACAGAGTCCTCGAACCTTTCCCCTATAAAGTGAAATAAATTACCAATGTCACTTGTAGAAAATGCTCCATCCTGCAAACTTAAAGTAACAAGGTCAAGGAGGCGAGCGGCTTCCGTATCTAATTAAACACTTCCTGTAAGTCTGTGCCAATTGTGCATCTTGTTAGGCTGGAGTATGAACTGCAAGGAACCCTTTGCCTTAAAACCTGCTTCCTGTGAAACAAGATTTTACAAGTCTGACCAAACATATGCAATAAAAATGAAATCTTTATTAACTTTTGCACCTTTTAGTCCCAGTGAGTCAATCAGTGCCTTTATACACAAGGCAAGGTGAGAATGCTCTTTACTCACGTGGAGTTGGTTGAGGTCTGTCCCAGGTGGTTAAAACGAGATGTAACGAATAAGGCTAAGTTCACACTAAGTGCATTGCATAATGCATGCACTAAAATGTGGGCATAACGCAACACACATTGCGCACTTTAATGCCTGGTACACACCATGCCATTTCCCTTCAGAATGACAGGTTGAATTTTTCAGACAAGTCCGATACAGTTTCCAATAGGTTTTCCAATCAATTTTCCGATCACTTCTGTACAAAATTGATAGGAAAATTGATCAGAAACTGATCTGACCCGTTGGCAATTATAGATTTGATCTTTTGATCTGACAGGAAATTGCATGATATGTACCAGGCAATAAACACACACATAATTTCCATAGCATGAACAATTACTGTATTATTATTTAGTATTTATAGAGTGCTGGCATCTCCTCAGCACTTTACAGAGTACATATTCATGTCACTAGCTGACCCATAGAGGGCCACACAATCTAATCGCTACCATAGTCCATCATAGTCTAGGATCTTAGTAAGGGGGCTTTTAGGACCATTGTAGTCCCTTACACACCCCAATGAGTTCTGGGTCACCATGAGCTTGCTGGTTAGCCTGTGCCTCTCGGATTTACAAGCCCTACTCCATAGAGCCAAATTAATCCATGCCATGTACTGATGAGGATCAAACAATCCGAAACAGTCTGTATGCATGTTGGATTATTATGGCTCTGTACTTATTAACAAGCTGACACATCATTGCATTCCAGCGGTTCTGGAGGTGTGTTTAGCTTCTAAGGGTACAATGGTTAATTTGCATATATTCAGCAGTGGTGCCTGGGAGGCATCTCGAGCTCACTCCAACCTGAATTATCGCAAATTCTTTCTGTTTTAGGAAAGCAAACTTTTGTTTTTAATAGTCTAGGATCAATTTACTGGAAAGCCAATTAACTTTCCGCTTTTGCGCATATACCTCGTATCATCCACCATATGTAAAAATCTTTAGTTGATTTGTTAATTGCATTAGCTGTAAATCACCATTGTCTTGTATTGTTAATTGCTGTATTGTTTATATTGTATTAGCTGGCGCTAAATAAATCAATAAGGGTATTATTATTATTTAGTATTTATATAGCGCCGACATCTTACGCAGCACTGTACAGAGAATAGAGTCTTGTCACTAACTGTCCCTCAGAGGAGCTCACAATCTAATCCCTACCATAATCCTATGTCTATGTCGTGTTGTGTATGTAGCACAGTCTAGGGCCAATTTTTAGGGGGAAGCCAATTAACGTATCTGTATGTTTTTGCACTGTGGGAGGAAACCGGAGTACCCAGAGGAAACCCACGCAGACACGGGGAGAACATACAAACCCCTTGCAGATGATGACCTGGCTGGGATTCAAACCAGGGACCCAGTGCTGCCAGGCGAGAGCGCTAACCACTATGCTACCGTGCTGCCCATAGTATGTTTCTACTAGAGGTATGCAATACAATTTTCAGATGCAAATTTTCACATATTTGCAATTTAAAATGCAAATTTGCTTAATTTTTTTATATCCATTTTTCTTTTTTCGTGCAAACATGAAAATGCGTTAAAAATGCACAAAAATGCAAAAACACATATAAAAACAGCATGCAGTGTCCTAAAATAGTAACACTGCTGTCCTTTTTTTCTGGATGTCATTTTCACATATAATGTATATTATAATTGCTGTGCAAAAAAAACAAAAAACAAAACAAAACAGATACTCACCTAAGGAGAGGGAAGGCTCTGGGTCCTGCAAGTGCATCTTCGGGAGCACTGGGGTTCCTGAAGATTGCCGAATCCTCCCGCAGCGGTGGAAGACTGCTAACGGAGGATCCAGCCCTGGACCCAGAGCCTTCCCTCTCCTTAGGTGAGTATCTGTTTTTTTATTTTTTTTACTTTACACTTCAACTTGCATTATTGGATAAATCATGGGTTTTTTGTCTGTTTACTTGTAAAAAATAAAATAGGAATCAGTAGTGATTTAATATTTTGTTAGGCATCAGCACGGTTTGAGGCCTCTTTCACACCTCATATCGAAAACGCAAATGCAAGTATTTTGCGTTTTTGTGCACTTTTTTTTACCTCCTCCCAGCATTCCACTGCGTGCTGCATTTCTGGTTAAAGCGCTTTTCTAAGCGCTTTTCCAGTGCGGTTTTGTAATTCACTCCCTGACGCAAGTCAGGAAGTGAACTCTTTAACCCAGAAAAGAATAAATACAATGTATTTATTCCTAGAAATGCTCATGCACAAAGCGATTTTGTGAGCGTTTTGCGTTTTTCCTATACCTTCCATTGAGTCAAAATCGCCTAAAAATGGTACAGGCACCACTTTGCTGAGCGGATCGCAAATGAACCGCTCAGCTGTGAACTATCTCATAGGGAATCATTGCACAATTGTTTTTAGGGCGATTTTGAAAATCGCCTGCGCTTGAAAAAAGGGCAAAAACGCCCTTAGTGTGAACGAGGCCTAAAAAAATATTCTCGCTTACAAAATAAATGCATAAGCTGCAAGCCTGTGACACCAGCTGTTTACTAGGGAAAACTGCAGCCATTGCCTGGAGCATAAAGCTCTGTAGCAATGGCTGAGAATCACATATTAAATTTTTGGTCACATTGCAGGTGGTGTGCATGATTGTTGTTTTTTGTTTGTAAATCCACGATTGGTATTTATTCTTCTTGGTCATGGGTCATCATTACTGCTACATGTGGTATTAGTAAATAAAGTTTAGTGTATCAATATATTTCCAAAACAGTTTGTATATATTGTGCTCTTCTTATCTTAGGGAATTAGCACACTGTAAGCTACACATCCAGTGCTTAAGAAATCCTATACTTTATGCTTGACCAAACATGTTGTATAGGTGAGGGGAGGGTTAGTGTTAGGCGCAGGTAGCGAGGGTTAGTGTTAGGCATAGGTGGAGGGGGTTAGTGTTAAGCATAGGTGGGGGGTTTGTGTGAGGCATAGGTGCGGGTTAGTGTTAGGCATAGGTAAGGGGTATTCATGTTAGGCATAGGTGGGGGTGGGTGTTAAGTGTAAGTAGGTGGAGGGTTAGTGTTAGGCATAGGTAGGGGAGGTTAGTGTTATGTGTAGGTAGAGATGGGTTAAAGTGAGAGTAGGTCAGGTGAGGTGATAGTAAAGAATCTGTAATTACCATTATTCTACTATCAGCGTCTTCCGGCGCCAAAATGAACACACCAGTGACTCATCAGGGGCCAGTAGGAGTGTTGCAATTTGCTCCCTGGAGAAAGATGCTGATCTATGTGTATGCATGTGTTTCTTTTTTTACATTTTAGTAAGAAGACTTTTTGGACCTTTGTAGTCCCTTGCACACTCCTAGGAGTTCAGGTTCACCATGGGTTTGCTGGGTAGTCTGTAAATCTGGGTGTTTAAAGTCCTACTCCATAAAGCCACAATAATCCATGCCAAGCACTGATGAGGGTAAACCAGTCCAAAACAGTCAGTATGCATGTTAGATTATTGCGGCTCTGTACAATTAACAAGCTGACACATCCCTGCATTCCAGTGGTTCTGGAGGTGTGGCTAGGATACAGGGACAACAAATTTGTATATTAAGCAGTGATGCATTGTGTGAGATATCATATGCTTACCCCAACCTGAATAATCACAAATACCTTCTGTTTTAAGAAGGCTAACTTTTGTTTTGGTTTTCGTTTGTTTAAAGTTTGAGAACCAGAATTGCCTCAGTTTGAATTTAACATTCTAGATCATGAAGTGGCCGTTTGTGTGCAGAAAATGCGCGCAGAATAACATGCGCAGAAAACTGATAGGCAAGTGTGACCCTTGCCTCAAACCTTCTCTCCAGCTGTCTCTGGTCCATGTGCACTAAACTTTTTTCTCCTGAGCCTTCTCCTAGGTGATATTTTCAAGCCTTGTCAATACAATGCCTTTTAGGGGTAGTTCACACTGGGCGCTTTTTCAGCAAAGCGCTGCTCCTAATGTATCCCAATGGATACATTCACACTGGGATGATCGCACTGTGATGATCATTCTATTGAATGGGAATCACGAGATTTCACTCGCCGAATCGCAATTGCCAGGAAGCGCCGAGTGTGAACCAGCTCTACAACCAGGGGTCAAGTCGGGCGTGAACGAGGGAGGACGACGTCCACCTGCTTTTTTTAGAGGGTGGACGTCGTCCACTCTGGAATGTGTGGAGGGAGAGAGCGCAGTGGAGGGGGAATAGTGGACACAGTGGTGGGGAAGTGGGGACGTCTCCCCCCTCCCCTCACCTTGGGGCTCCCCCTCCCTCGCACTCCCCTCCAGAACTAAAATTTGCGGTGGCTGGCAGCGGGCGTGACTTACCTCTTCCTCGATCCAAGCGCCGGGTAAGATCTGCGTGCCGTTCCTCTGGTCTACACCAGACCAGATTAGCAGCAGACCAGACTCGCGCCTGAAAGAGGTAGAGGTAAGTTCTGCCCGCTGCCAGCCGCCCGCACATTTTAGTTCTGGAGGGGAGAGTGAGGAAGGGGAGCCCCAAGGTGAGGGAAGGGGGGGGAGACGTCCCCTCTTCCCCACCGCTGTGCCCACAGCTCTCCTTTACTGCGCTGCTCCCCTCCTGCTGGGGGGACACCTGGCTACCTATTCTGGGGACATATACCCCTGACTACATATACTGGGCACTTATACCCTTGGCTACATATACTGGGGACATATGCCTCTGGCTACCTATACTGGGCACCTATACCTCTGGCTACATATACTGGGGACTACTATACCCCTGACTACATATACTGGGAACCTATACCCCTGGCTACATATACTGGACACCTATACCTCTGGCTACATATACTGGGGACTACTATACCCCCGACTACATATACTGGGAACCTATACCCCTGGCTACATATACTGGGCACCTATACCCCTGGCTACATATACTGGGCACCTATACCTCTGGCTACATATACTGGGGACTACTATACTCATGGCTACTTATACTGGGGACACCTATAGACCTGGCTACCTTTCAGGGCCGGATTTCAGCCAAGGCTACCTAGGCCATGGCCTAGGGCACCAAATGAGCAAGGGCACCAAATCAGCAGGCTAAACTGGTGCAGCATTTGCAAGCTTGCAAATGCTGCAGTGCAGGGAGATTAGGCAAGTGCCTGATCGCGGTACTCTGCTGCCAGCCACCTGTGCAGTGGCCGCCCGGCTCTCTCTGCACGGTGGAGCTGTGGCCGGCGGCTATGGACTTGGGCAGCATTTCAGAGTTACAAGGGGAGGATGTGGAATAGCAGTCGCCAGTAGTTCACATCTATGCTCGTCTCCAACGTAGAAGCTTCCTCTTCCCGTCTGACTCCCTGGTAACATGCTGGCAAGTCACAAGTGAAAGATGCTAGTTGAAGGGACAGATGTACAGCAGCAGCTGATGGAGACAGAGGGGGAGGGGAAGAGAAATCTTCTGCGCTGGAGATAAGTGGAGAGGTGACACTGATGGCTACTGCGGTGTGGAGGCAAGGAGAAAGGGAATGCTCTAGCTACCTATACTTGAGTGGAGGGGTCATCAGGCTACCTACACTAGAGGGAAAGGGAGAGGGATCATCTGGCTACCTATACTGTGGGGGGGCTGGTGACAGTGGCCTTGGGCGGTAAAAAGTACAAATCCGGCCCTGCTACCTATGCTGGGGGTACCTATTTGGGGGGAACTGCTGTCAGATTATCTGCATTTTTGTGGAACCGCTGTTAACAGACTAAGTTTATTTTGGGGAACAGCTGCCAGGTTATGTGTATGTTAGGGGAATGGCTGCTGCCAGATTACGTGTATTTTGGGTGATCCGCTGCCAGGTTTCGCGTATTTTGGGGAACTGTTTCCAGATTATGTGTATGTTGGGGGAACTGCTGCTGCCACAATATCTATTTTGGGGGAACCACTGCCATATTATCTGTATTTTGGAGGAACTTCTACCAGATTATGTGTCTTTTTGGGGAAATGCTGTCAGGTTACATCTATTTTTGGGGGATACACTACGGCAGAGCTCAAACTTCCCCGGCAGACCTTTTACATCACTGCTAAGGTCAAGTATATTTGGCCCCACCCATGACCACACCCATGTTATGCTTGGCCACGCCCATTTTTTTGGGGGGGGGGGTGAGTCCACTCACCTCTTTTCCCAGGACTAGACCCCTGCCTACAACCATCACAAAGTAAAAAGATATTCAAAATAATTGTGATAGTTGTTTTTCGACTACTTTTTGTTATTATTTTCACATGCAAATGCAAAGAGCTGAAAGTTATTATAAAGATAAGATGAAAAAATATCACCGATTGGAAAATGTAGGGAAAAAAGTGAATTGAATAGGGACCACTGGGCCTGGCCAAATTCACTTATAGTCCTATTTTTTTCCTAGAAGATAATTTTTCATTTTCTGTTTAAATAACTTTTCACCACTCTACAATTGGAAAAGTACCAAAAAGTAGGTGAAGAAATACTGTCAAAATTATTCTGAGTATTTTCTTTCTTGCTGGCGGCTTAAAGAGACTCTGAAGCCACTTAAAAATGGGTTTACCTTTCATTTAGGTTAAGCATGTTTGCCCCTGCTAAAGCACTGCTATCCCTTGGCAGAACGAGGGTTTTATACCCCCCAAATCCTAGGGCAAAAATCAACATTCCTGGTCATGGATTTTGCTGTCCGGGGAGGCAGAGCTTTGGGCTCTAGCTCTTCCTCCATTCACGTCAATCTGCCCGCGGATCTCCGCCTCTCCCGCCCCTCTAAGGGAAAGAAAACTAAGAGGGGCGGGGAGAGGCGGCGATCAGCGCTGATTGATGCGCATGGAGGCAGAGCTACAGCCCAAAGCTCTGCCTTTATGCGGAAGGAGACCCGCAATGTGCCCCAGGGGATTTGGGGGGTAAAAAAACCCTTGTTCTGCCGCAGGATAGCGGCGTCTTAGCAGAGGCAAACATGCTTAACTTAAATAAAAGGTAAAAAAATGTTTTTTTAAGTGGCTTCAGAGTCTCTTTAAAGGGAATTTTATTAAGACAATGTGAGAATATCACTTAGGAGAAAACTTTGGAGAAAAGGTGAATTGGATCAGGCTGAGACTGTCTGGTCCACAAGCTCAGAGAAGCTGTTTTGCATAGATAACAACTTAAAGTGAATCTCCTGCTATAAAATAAAAATCCATCAGCGCTGCTGCAAAGAAAAGTTATATTTACCTGCAGAGTACCGTCCCATGAAGCTGCCCAGGAGACACGCATCACTCCACGTTCGCTGCCTGGCCCCGCATCCCCTCTCTCCTTGGAGAAAAAACGCCAAGCTATTTACTGCAGTAAATTTACTGCAGCGAGGCCAGGTAGCGGAAGTGGAGTGATGCGGGATCTCCAGGATGGCTTCGTGGGATGATACTCCGCAAGTAAATATAACTTTTCTTTGCAGCAGCACTGATGGATTTTTATTTTATAGTTTGAGATTCACTTTAAGCATTTTACCTCTTCCTGTACTGGAAGACAGAAAGGGACTTCACGTAATTTCCTAGTAGGGATAGTATTATATGTGTAAATGTTTGCCTCACCATGTCACTTCAGGTTCACTTTGAGGGCCCGTTCACACTACGGCGATTAGCAGGCGATGCCCGCTAATTGCTGAAGCGCTAGCGATTTTTAAAGCACTAGTGCAATAGAAAGTATATGGCAGTGATCTCACTGCCGTGATTGGTGCCAATCACAGGCGTTTTGTGATTAGCTCCAATTGCAAAATGCATTACATGCAGCATTTTGCTGCGATTCTGGAGTGATCGCGGTACAGTGCTTAGTAAAGCACTGATCACGATCGCTCTGAGGTGGGAGCATTGATTTTACCGTGCTAATCACGGTAGAATCACCAGCGCAAAACTTTAGTGCTAAGTGCTACCGTTTTGCGATTTATAGTGTGAATGGGCCCTGAAGTAAGTTTTTACGTTGCATACTTTTGGCTTGAGATCTATATACCGTATGTAACCACTTTGTGTCACCATATGCGCTTTACATAGTTACAAAGAACAACTTTTGAATGAGGTGCAATAAGGTAACAAGTATTCAAAAACTGGACACAAAGAAAACAATCTCTGAAGAAAGGCAACAATGAATTGAACTAGTACTATAACTTTATAATGTATAATAGTGGTATTATATATTATGTTACCTTTTTAGAGTTTTTCGGTTGTTAGTGAGCAGTGCATTTATTAGACATTCATGTTGCTGCAGGTCACTTTAGCTTCATTAGCCAGTGTTTTAGTTAACAATGTGTCTAAACACGGTCTCTGCAGCCAGCCCTAGTCATAACAAACAGAAGGACATTGTCTGCTGAGAAAACAATTGTGTGCACATATCACAATCTATCTACAATCAAGGTCATAAATAACTAGGTTTATTGTACATTATTTGCAACATGTTGCAAAATACACTAGGAAAATACTGTTATCACTTCTGACAAAGTACTTGAACTCTGTCAAGAACAGGCTGGCTAACCTCTGCTTTTCTGGGTGTTCATGATTACACTGGGATTTTTTTTTATAGAAAAGCTATGAAGGCTGGGGCATAGGCCCCCTATTCATTTAAAGCGGGGGTGTCACCATAAAAATCTAATTACAACAACAATTGGTCTGAATGTATTAAGTGATAAAGATGTTAATCCTGCATTCAAAACTTTCAAAACTTTTTCTGCTGTTATGATTTGGAGTTATCGCATACACTTCTCAACCACAGGGTTTTTTACCTAAAAACCACAGCAATTTTAACATTTTAGGGAGGCAAGGGTTAATGGGGGTATAATTTATTTTTAATAAAACCTCACTGATGCTGATCACTCACTAATGCTGTGTTAGTTATCTGAGATCCTCTCACGAGTGATCTCAGTAACTGTAAAGCTAAGTACCCACGGGGGTACAATTGTAGCTGTCGCCGCACACGGGAGCGTGTGCGCGACAGTTCGGCGGCAGTTCGGCGACAGCTCGTCGCCAAATCCCTCTGCATCCACACGGCAGCAGAGGGATTAGCGATGCGGCGGAAGCTGTCGCCGAGTTTCCTCCCCCCCGCCGGAAGCTCCGTGTGGTGTGTGTGGGTAGCTGTCGCTAGCCCGCATACACATGCGGGGGTAGCGACAGTTCCGGCGAGGTTGCGGCGACGACTGTAGCCGGCGATTGAACATGTCAATCGCCTGGCGACAGCTCCGACGGGCGACGGTTCGGGGCGCGCGCATCATACACACGGGGGAACTGTCGCCGCAACACGCGCGTGCCACGCGGTTGCGGCGACGGCCGTCCCCCGTGAGTATGGGCCTTAACAGTATAGTGACTGATACAATGTTTACACACATTCTGAATGAATGAGCACTGTCATTGGCTTTGGCAGTGTTCATTCAACTTGCAAGCACTTTGATTGGCTTTCTGAACACATGTTCACATCAGTCAATCACCGACCAGCGGGTGCCCAACGCGTACGCGCATCCGCATGCACGCGATCGTGCACAGCAGGAAAATAAACTGGAGTTGCTTATCTACGCCCCTGTGACTCAGGTGAATTTTAAAGGGGCGTAGATAAGCGTGGCAGAGGTTGCTAAGTGGTTAAAGAGGAACTCCAGTGAAAATAATGTAATAAAAAAGTGCTTCATTTTTACAATAGTTATGAATAAATGATTTAGTCAGTGTTTGCCCATTGTAAAATCTTTTAAATGCCTGATTTACATTCTGACATTTATTACATGGTGACATTTTTACTGTTGGCAGGTGATGTAGCTGCTGCATGCTTTTTTGGCAGTTGGAAACAGCTGTAAACAGCTATTTCCCACAATGCAGCAAGGTTCACAGACTGGAAACTGCCAGGAGTATGTACTCAAGAGTTTCTTGTGGGAGGGGTTTCACCACAATATCAGTCATACAGCGCCCCCTCCCTGATGGTCTGTTTGTGAAAAGGAATAGATTTCTCATGTAAAAGGGGGTATCAGCTACTGATTGGGATAAAGTTAAATTATTGGTCGGCGTTTCTCTTTAACCAGTTCACCCCCAAGGGTTTTTATCCTAACGGACCAGAGCAATTTTCAGTTGTCAGTGCTCCTCCCTTTTATTCCCTAATAACTTTATTATTACTTATCACAAGAAAATGATCTATACCTCGTTTTTTTCGCCACCAATTAGGCTTTCTGTGGATAGTACATTTTGCTTAGAATTGGTTTTATTCTAAATGCGTTTTAATGAGAAAAACAGAAAAAAAAAAGAAAAAAAATCATTATTTCTCAGTTTTCAACCATTATAGTTTTAAAATTAAACATTCTCCTGTGGATAAAACAAACACGTTTTATTTGCCAAGTTGTCCCGATTATTAAACAGTTTAAATGATGTCCCTATCACAATGTATGGCGACAGTATATTATTTTTAAATATAAGTGTTATTTTTCTGTTGTGTTTTTTTTTATTCTGGCCATAATTACAAGCCCCTATGTAATAAATTAAAATTAATTTCCCCCCATAAAATATAAATTAACAAAGCTGAGTCCCTAAGGCAACTATTTTTTTATTTTTTTTAGCTGATTTTTTTTTTACAAGTGTTTTTTTTTTTTGGGGGGGGGGGGGAGGGCTGGAAGTGTAATTTTATTAAGATCTGTATGTCCTTCTCCTGAATGTATTTTGTAGGTGTAATATACTTTTTGGCCACAAGATGGCGCTAGTGAACACTCAGGAAATGTTCACTTTTTTTTTTTCTTCACTTTATTTAATTGTTACATTTCCTGTTATTGTGAATGGACGTAGCCGCTGTTCGCGGTCACGTCCATTCACTCCAGGCACTGCGATTGGGTAGAGGACCGTTCGGTCCTCTTCCCCAATCACCCAGCACGGAAGCCCGACGGAAACAGCGGCGGTAGCGGCGCACACACGGCGGTAGCATCGCCGGGAACGCGGGACGTATTAAAACGTCATGTTGCTGTTAATAGCGGTGAGCATGACGTTTTAATACGTTAGGATGTCAGTAAATGGTTAAAGAAAATCTGTAGCGAAAAAACATCCCCGGGGGGGTACTTCCCTCGGGTGGAGGAAGCCTCCGGATCCTATTGAGGCTTCCCCCATCCTCCTCGGTCCCACGGTGGCGGCGAAAATCCTCCCGGAGCGGCGGCGATGTAAATATTTACCTCCGTGGTTCCAGTGCAGGCGCAGTATCCGCTCTTCCCACGGAGATAGGCGGAAATAGCCAATCTCCATCGGGCCGCTCTACTGCGCAGGCGCAAGTTTCCTGCGCAGTAGAGCATCTCCTGCGCCTGCGCAGTAGAGTGGACCCGATGGAGATCGGCTATTTCCGCCTATCTCCGTCAGAAGAGCCAAAAAAACACCCCCGCTGGAGCCTGGAAAGGTAAATATTGAACAAGCTGTCAGATCTGTTGGGCTGGCTTTGAAGGGCTGCAGCGAGACCCCCGTGGGATAGAGAAGGATGGGGGAAGCCTCATTAGGATCCTGAGGCTTCCCCCTCCCGAGGTAAGTACCTCCCAGGGGACATTTTTTTCTCGTTACAGTGTCTCTTTAAAGGTGGCCATACACTGGTCGATTTGCCATCAGATTCGACCAACAGATAGATCCCTCTCTGATCGAATCTGATCAGAGAGGGATCGTATGGCCACCTTTACTGCAAACAGATTGTGAATCGATTTCAGCCTGAAACCGATCACAATCTGTGGAGCAGCTGCTGCTGCCGTTCCCTTCCCCCCCGCATACATTACCTGTTCCGGCCGGTGCGAGTCCCCGCTGTCTTCTTCTCCGCTCCGGCTACTTAACGTCCAGGGGAAGTTTAAACAGTAGAGGGCGCTCTACTGTTTAAACTTCCTGCCAGGACAGGAAGTTCTGTGTAGCTCTGGAGCCCGAAGCGGAGAAGAAACGGTCTGGAGCCCGAAGCGGAGAAGAAGACCAGGGGACTCGCGCCGGCTGGAGCAGGTAATGTATTACCACTGTATTGCGTCAGTCCTGGGGCATTCGAACGCCGCTAACGACGCACTCCCGACCCGCCGGCGGCCGAGAAAAATCTTCTGCGCGGATGGGTCGACGGGAATCGACGGGAACGATCGATTTCGGACGGAAATCGATCGTTCTGTCAGCGGTGTGCGCGGCGATTACACAGCCGTTTCGATCACTGTAATCGAAACTGTTGTATATCGGCGGAAAAATCGTTAGGTGTATGGGCCCCTTTAGGAGCACTGACTCTTTAGTAGTCAGTGCCAAACAGTTGCATGCTGGGGGTTCTTTTTCTCTATAATATAATCCTCCTCTTCCCATTTTTTTTCTATCTAGCTGCTTATCTGAAACACAATCCCCTGCTCACTTGTGTTTACAAGCAAGGCTGAGGTGATTAAGCGATTGTAGGAGAAAAGAAAAAAGTAAAGGGCAGAAATGACATCACTAGTTAGCCTAAACTGTGGGCAAAAGACATGGCCCCCACCGGGAACAGAATTCTCTTAATTTACAAGACAAGACAAGACAAGACAAATAACATATATATTGCGCTTTTCTCCTTGCGGACTCAAAGCGCAAGAGCAGAGCAGCAGCCACTAGGGTGCGCTCTATTGGCAGTAGCAGTGTAAGGGAGACTTGCCAAAGGTCTCCTACAGAATTAGTGCTGGCTTACTGAACAGGCAGAGCCGAGATTCGACTATATAACATTCACTGAAATCAAAACATGGACAGTACAATGCATGTGTTATGTAAGTAGATCAAGTATTTATCTACTTATATATGTGTTTTTTTTACCCCTGGCATAGTATGGCTGATCCTACTGCTTTAAAGTGGACCTGAACTCAGAACTTCTTCTCTGCTCTAAACGATAAGCAACAGCGTGATAACATCTAAAGAAGAAAAACATTCCTGCAATAAATCTGCAGGGAGTCTACTTCCTGTTTTCATAGAAGCAGACTATACACTTATAGATTTGCAGCAGATTTGACCATCAGATAGATTTTCTATCAGATGCCTGTCAAGTCGAATGTGACAGGAATCTATCTGATGTGTGCCACACACTAGAAACATATTTCCAATAGATTTCAGAATGAAATCTATTGGAAATCTATCTGAATGCATTATTGGACCATTATGCTGGGAATACAAGGGTCGATCTGGCGGCCGATTAGCCGCCGGATCGACCCCAGCCGCGTCCCCACTCGTCCGCGTGTGCGCGCGGATCGATTACCGCTCGTCTCCGCCGGCGCTCCTTATCAGCGCTCGATTCTCTGCCATTGTCCGCCGGTGGGGATCGAGTGATCGGGTCAGCTGAATATTATCAGCTGGCCGGATCAGTTGGTCGATACACGGTACAGAAACGTACCGTGTATCCCCAGCATTAGATCCAATGCAACTCTATGGGCCATCGATCTGCTGCCAGCAGCAGATCGACCTAGATCTTCCATCCTGTCAGATAGATCAAATCCATAGAAATCGATAGAAATCGGCCACAAATCGATCGATTGATAGATTTGAAAGAATCGATTTCTGATCAATGGATCGATTATATAGAATTGATTGATCGAATGATGGCTGAAATCGACCAGTGTATGGGCCCCTATAGGGTTAATATCTTGTGTTTACAAATGAGCTGCTCTGCCGAGACAGCAGAGATTCCTGAGCTGACAAAGTTGATAGATCAAATTAGAGCTGTGATTAATCACAGATGAAGGGGAATTAGACCGGTTAAACTCTTTAAATACATCCTGGGTGCATTTCTCTGTTTTCCTTCTGTCCTGTAGACAGAATGCATTTGTGGAATGCACGAGTCGGATATCCCTTTCTACTCGTGCTCGTGATCATGAGTCAATTTGTAAGTGGATGGAGTAGAATTGGTGATCACTCAAATTCGTGATTGGGGGTATCCAAGCACCACTGGCTATGGACGATGTTAGTAATATATTAAAAAATATATAATAGAGCTGCAAATGACAGGAAAATATAATTAGCGTATCATGTTTCTTAACAAAAGCTTACGATTATCAAAAATAATAAATGATTCTTGTTTCTTTTTACATGCATATTATGCATAGAAGTAAAATTATTATCTCACTACCTATCCATTTTTGGTCACATCATGTAACCATATTATCATTATAGAACCAACAGACAGATCTGCTAGAACTCATTTCTCTGTCTCTGAATACAGCAAAGTCCCCGATATCTGGAACTGGCGGGGATTGCCTGATGCTGCATACACGTGCTTGAAGTAGCACTTACCTTCCCCCTGAAATACTTACCGAGGCTCCAGCGATGTCTGGCAGTCTATCTCCCTCTATCTCCCCATGGTCTCGGAACAGCTTTCCGGTTTCCCCAGTGCATGGAAGATGGAGTGTCAGCTGACCCCCCTTGGGTCATGTGACACTCTGGCTTCTGTACACAGATGTCGGAAGCCACTCAGAGCACGCAGGGCAATAGAGGGAGGTTGCGACGCATCACTTAATGCTCCGTAAGTATTTTCCTGCCTGTCAGCACCCACAGAAACCCCCCAAAAGAAGTCCCCATTATCCCTCAGGCCTGCCGGTTAGTTGAGACCGGGGGTGTTGCAATAGCCATAGCAGCGGCTATGGGGCCCTGGAGCAGAGGGGGCTCAGTAGCTACTTGATATATTCACTATTACATTTCTTGTGTTCTTCCACCCTCTGACTATCAGTGCCCATGGACTATATGCAGTGTAGATTGCACGAGAATGTAAATTGCTGATTAACTCATATCCATAGGGTAGGGGCAGGTGGCATAGCTAAAGCGTGCCTACTTCTGAGGGCCCCACAAAAGTTTTGCTAAGGGACACCATAATCTCTAGCTACGCCACTGGTTGAGACTTCCGGTTGCCTGAATTCCAGATAAGGGGGACATTTCTGTAATTAGTTGAACAGGTTACGCTGGGCATTCACTATCAAGATGTGGTAAATGATCCATATCTACCTCATTTGCCACATTGACCCACTACACATTAAAGAGACACTGAAGCGAAAAAAAATTATGATATTATGATTTGTATGTGTAGTACAGCTAAGAAATAAAACATTAAGATCAGATACATCAGTGTAATTGTTTCCAGTACAGGAAGAGTTAAGAAACTCCAGTTGTTATCTCTATGCAAACAAACCATTAACTCTCCGACTAAGTCTAATGCTGGGAATACACGTTTCGTTTTTGCCTTCGTTTAAACCTTCGTTTCGATTGTGCCTTTTGTCCTTTTCGATCCCGAAATAATCGACCGTACGGTTAATATCACCACCCACGGTTTCGTTTTTTTTTCCGATTTTGATGGTTTCGTTTTTCCAATGATCGAAGGCTGCAAAGAAACGAAACGTAGTACAGGGACGGACGGCATAAACGAATATACAGTATAATCGATCTGAACAGCCATCAAGCCTACCAATGGCTCGATTAGATGGATAAAGAGAGATAATATCAAACATGTTCGATCACTAGTCGTTCGTTTTTGGGGTCTATTAATCGAAACTATAATGAGATTATGACTATTTTCACATACGTTTTCAACACTCGATTCGTTTACCGAATGAATCGAAGGCTAAAACGAAGGCTAAAACGAAACGTGTATTCCCAGCATTAAGGTAGCCATACACTGGTCTATTTGCCATCAGATTCGACCAACAGATAGATCCCTCTCTGATCGAATCTGATCAGAGAGGCATCGTACGGCTACCTTTACTGCAAACAGATTGTGAACCGATTTCAGCCTGAAACTGTTCACAATCTGTTGTGGTGGTGGTGGTGCTGCTGCCGCCACCGCTCCCCCTCCCGCATACATTACCTGCTCCGCCGGCGCGAGTCCTCCCGGTCACCGCTGCTCTGTCTCCGCTCTGGTCTCCAGGTCCGGCATGCTTTGCTTCTTCCTGCCGGGCAGGAGGAACTGAAGCATGCCGGAGACCAACGCGGACACGGAGCAGCGGTGATGGTGGGGTAGTCGCGCCGGCGGAGCAGGTAATGTATGCGGCTCTATTGCGTTGGTCATCGGGCAATCGAACGCCGCTAGCGACGCGCTCCCTACCCGCGGGCAATCGACGGTAATTTTCCGCACGGAGCGATCGACGGGATCGGATGAAATGGATCGAAATTCGGCGTGTAGCGCGAACGATTGGCAGCAGATTCAATCCCAGTGATCGAATCTGCTGTCGAAACGGTGGCAAATCGGCGTACGTTAAAATGGGGCGCTGGGAAAAAAGGGCGCGGGGTTTTAAACGATAAGCATGGATAACGTTTAAAAATGTATTGTACTGTATTTCGTTTAAAATTAATGTTTTATAAAGTTATAAATCATTAAATAATGTGCATTAAATCGGCAATTGTAAAAACGTTAATCTTTCGTTTAAATAGTGAAACGTATAATAACGTTTAAAAAAAAAATTACTAAGTAACCCTCCCTGTACCTACCCCTAACCCCTAGACCCCCCTGTTGATGCCTAAACCTAAGACCCCCCCTGTTGGTGCCTAAGTAACCCTCCTTGTACCTACCCCTAACCCCTAGACCCCCCTGTTAGTGCCTAAACCTAAGACCCCCCTGTTGGTGCCTAAACCTAAGACCCCCCTGTTGGTGCCTAAACCTAAGACCCCCTGTTGGTGCCTAAACCTAAGACCCCCCTGTTGGTGCCTAAACCTAAGACCCCCTGTTGGTGCCTAAACCTAAGACCCCCCTGTTGGTGCCTAAACCTAAGACCCCCCTGTTGGTGCCTAAACCTAAGACCCCCCTGTTGGTGCCTAAACCTAAGACCCCCCTGTTGGTTTTTTCGTTTAAAAATAATTTAAAAAAAAAATTGTACTGTTTTTCGTTTAAAAATAATGTTTGAAAAAAAAATATTGTACTGTTTTTCGTTTAAAAATAATATTTAAAAATGTATAAATCATTAAATAATGTGTAATCATGAGAAGCAGTAATAAAACATTAAGTCTCCGGGCGCCGCTTTTAAAACGTTATTTTTCTCCGGCGCCCTTTTTTCCTATCGGGCGCCCATTAAACGATATTTATTATGGGAGTGAATGGCGGCGCCCGATTTGTCCACTAGCCTCCTGCGCCCTTTTTTACTGTTACCGGCAAATCGGGCCAGTGTATGGCCAGCTTTAGTCGTGGAGAGGGCTGTTATCTGACTTTTATTATCTCAACTGTAAGTGAACTGTTTACTTTTTCTCTGCTAGAGGAGAGGTCATTACTTCACAGACTGCTCTGAAAGAATCATTTTGAATGCTGAGTGTTGTGTAATCTGCACATAATATAGAATGATGCAATGTTAGAAAAAACACTATATACCTGAAAATAAAAGTATGAGAATATTTTCTTTGCTGCTAATCTTCTAGTAATTATTCATAATACACAACCAATTGACTATATCATATTTTTTTTCCCGCTTCAGTCTCTCTTTAAGTCAGATCTCAACAGAGATCCCTAATATGCCTCTTGCATCCGCAGCAGCAATCTTTGTACTTCTACTACAAATATATGGAGCCTTGCTCTTATGCTGCTCTTGACCATACCATACAGAACCTCCACCCATGCTCTGCCTGGCTCAATCTCCCAAAGAACGACCTTTCTCAATTAACATACTTTTTGGTAAATTTTGGTTAGAGTAATTTTTTTTATCTATTAAATCTATTAAAATTTTATATAATGTATGCCCAACATTAAGACGGTTATAGTAATTTTGGCTACTTTAATTATTTACATCATGGATAATCTGTGCAAAAAAGTGTTCAAATAAAAATCAGACACGGGTGGTTTTGATTGTTTTTTTATTATTGGCAAGAAAGCAGGTGATAGACAGATATGACAATGCAACATAGTCATAACCACATGGATGGTTTTGATTTAAACAAGAACTAGGTTAGTTTTATATCTTTCTGGTAGCAATATCCAAAAGTGAATAGACTTTCACTATTTACTATTTACCTCCATGTTCCCTCTGCATCTTCAAACATTCGGTCAAAGTTTGTCTGCAAAAATAAAACCATTAGTCGTGGTTACAGCAAACATAAGTCTACAATTTATTTATATGGATGCTCTGCAGATGTCAGGCTGTCCAAAGGTTCTTGCCAGCCTACCATGAGCAGATAACAGCAACATGTGAGTAAAATCCAACTAAACTATGGCCTCGATTCATAAAAGTGCTGTCGGGAAGGTAACGTCGAGCGGGGAAACACCGCTGTCGGTATTTCCGCCTTCAGGGTGGTAATTCATAAAAATTTTCCTAGTTGTGACAGGCGTGCGGAGATATTCCGCTGTAGGCAAGCGTTAGGCTGTCGGGAGACATGCGGAAACAGGAGAAGCAGGCGGAATCCCTCCGTGCGGTGTTCTCTCTGCAGCTGCTTGGGAGGTCTGTCCCATTCACTGCAATGTATTCCGCACGCTTCTCGCCACATCAGAGGTAGCGGTAATACCCGTCCGCATGCCGCTACCTCTAATCTTTATGAATTGACTACTTGTTACTTTTGCTATGATAATCACCGCGCAAGGCGGTGATTTATCACTCTGCTCGCGAAAGTCGGCTTTTCATGCGGAAAAAGCCTTTATGAATAAAGATTCTGCTGTGTGGTCGGTAAAGTGTGCCGTTTTCAGCATTCCCGCATGCGGGAATGCTTTATGAATCGAGGCCTATGTCTCAAAATTGCCTAAAGGTAAACAGGTGTCACCTACTTAAATATTTTCCTTTATTTTGTCACTTTAAAAGCTGAGCACGGCACAGAAGAAGGTATAAAATAAAGGTCCATACACACGCCGGACTGGAGGCACGACGGGTCCGTCGTCACCTCCCACTGGGTGGGCGTTCCAACGACAGTCCGGCGTGTGTACGCACTGTCGGCGGACTGATACGGCTGCTTCTGAGCGATCCGCCCGGCGGATCGCTCAGAAACATCCGTATGAGTCCGCCGATAGTGCGTATGTAATAGATTGATTTTTGTGTAGTAAAATCTGTAAGCAGTCATTTCCCATTTAGCTATTGGAGAAGAATCCTATTCTTTGAAATATCTATGGAGATAACAGGCTAAAATACAGGATCAGGATTTGGGCTATCTATTGCCTGAGTCTATTTATGTTTAGCAACTTGTTGACCTGGGGAAAGTACCTAAGGGGAGGCTCATGGTCTGGCTGCCTCATTCTCATCAGACATGATGCAGATTAGAGGAAGCATGCTTATGGAGTTCTTATTTATAATACCCTTTTTCAGGTATTTTATCCATATTTTGAACTCAAAGTGAATTAAGTGATTGCTAGACAGCTATTGTATGTTATATGAACAACTTATGAACATGTTTAATGTATGTGAAGCAGATATTTGCTGTGGTTAAACTGAGCAGTGCTGTATGTGTTATATATCAGGCAGCTAGCCATTCAGCCATTTTAGTGTATAAGTGTTATATGTTAGGCAACCAGCGCTCAGCCATGTTAGTGATTTGCAGAAGAAGAGAAGATCAGGCCTCACAGCCAGTATGTAATGTGTGTGCACTGTTCACATGAAGCCTTATAACTCACAGATCAGTAGGAATAATGTGTTTATTGCAAATGCATTTGAGCTAGTGTGCAGCCACATGTGTGTTTAGTGACTACCTGCAGTCAGCCATGCTGGAACCACGTGTCACAGTGAATCTATGCAGTTTTTAAGATCAGCCAGCAAAGTTAATGCATCTTTATCTGTTCAGCAAGAAATGCTTTTGTATTTGCACTTTTATATGACTGTTATTATCAGGGACGGATCTAGGGGGGGGGCAAGCGGGTGGACAAGAACTGGATGTTATTGTGAAATAGTTCTCATTGAAAACCTTTTTCTATGCTATATAAGATTTTGTTTGAATAAATTCTCATCAGGCATGATGCAGATTAGAGGAAGCATGCTTATGGAGTTCTTATTTATAATCCCCTTTTTCAGGGTGTAACATTTTGGAGGACCCACCGAGATGAATGTGATGAGGATTAGCTGCCCAGACAGACGTCCCTAATCATCATTCAACTTCGCATACGCTGATTGCCAGAGAGGTTGTGGTGGTTCAACAGCTGTGGAAGGAGAGACTTGCATGTGATCTGAGGTTAACGAATAGTGCCAGGAGAGCTGCGCTGTCTATCCTACAGGAAAAGGTTGAACATCAGACTAAACTTGTTCCAGGGCTAGGAATCGAGATGGAATCATCGGTTGTTGAGGACTTGAAAGTACAAGTGGGCGGTGCCTTGTATGCATTATCCAAAGATGCTTTGCTGGAAATATGTGACTTTTTATCTATCGCTGGTCCATCATCTAAAAATGTAGTAGATAAAAGTCGGTCCTTTATAATGTTGCATATTATGAGTTATCTGGAGAGGGAAGAGTTATGTGAACTAGAAGATCAGGGCATGTCTGAGTTACTCATGCTGGAGGATAAAGTGAAAGAGTTGCAACAATCTTATAGGGATAGTGTACAAAAGCAGGCAGCTTCAGAGGAGACACAGGTAGATGGGGTACAGGGACCTACAGTTCCTCTCTCAGAAGCAGAACGGTTGAAAAAAGAGATAGAAGCACTACAATTGAAATTAAAGTTATCACAGCAGGAGCAGAGAAATCAGATCAGTGAAGTAAAAAAGTCAGTGAGGGGAGGCGATAACCGTTTGAATGAAGGCCATGTTTCCGCTCAGCAGATTTTTCAGAACCATGTTCCTTTGCAGTGGGGTAGAGAATTTAAAATATCAGGTCAGATAGGTCAGCCAGGCCAAAAGGACAAACTGACTTTTTCTAGCTTAGCCCACCAAATTGAGCAGGGAATCAGCAAGGGGTTTCCTGAAATAGAAATGGTTGATGCAGTAATTAGGGCAATAGCACCAGATTTGCAGCTGCGCAGCTACCTGGAGGGTAAGACCAACCTTACTTTGCCCACTTTGAGGAGAATTCTCAGATCTCATTACCAAGAGAAGGGTGCAACAGAATTATACAAACAACTGACATCAGAGGTACAAAGTAATAAAGAAGATCCACAGACTTTCTTGATCCGTGCCTTTGATTTAAGACAAAAAATCCTGTTTGCTTCCCAGGAGGCAGAATCTGGTCTAAGATATGATCCTGTACTGGTACAGAGTATGTTCCTTCATACTGTCTTAACAGGTTTGCAAAATGACAACATCAGAAGTGACCTTCAACCATTCCTGCAGCAAACAACAACAAGTGATGAACTGTTTCTGGAGAAACTCAACATTGCCTGTGCAAATGAAGCAGAGAGACAGAACAAAAAGAAGCTACTCACCCCACAACGACCAGCCACAGTGCACTCAGTCCAGTCAGAGACACCTACAGCTTCAAAAGGTAAAAGTACTCACCTGTGCCAAACTAGTAACACTCAATCTGAGGTACTAAGTGAACTGAAAGAAATGCGTTCTGACCTAGCTTTATTAAAAAACCTGGGTGCGGAAGTTGCACAAATCAGAGAATCGATTCAACAACCCTACCACTGCACAGACACAGTATCAAACACCACCTGCAGTAAAGGAGTGTATACCCCCTCAACAGTTACAGTATTCTCCAGAAAGTTGTTTGTTTCCCCAAGAACCGAGACAGATGTCCGCTACCCCCTATCAACAAAGGTTTAGACCTCAACGCCAATATCCTCCTTCATCATATGCCCCTTTGAGAAAGTATATTTGGTGTCAGCAAAATGGAAATGAATATTGCAGCCATTGTTACCGATGTGGAAGTAGTAAACACTTCCTTGCAGGATGCAAAGCGAGAGGTACAAGGCTAAACAAAGATAATCCTTTAAAGGGAAGGTTCAGGGAGGGGAGTGAAAAAATAAAAATCAATTTCCACTTACCTGGGGCTTCCTCCAGCCCGTGGCAGGCAGGAGGTGCCCTCGCCGCCGCTCCGCAGGCTCCCGGTGGTCTCCGGTGGCCGACCCGACCTGGCCAGGCCGGCTGCCAGGTCGGGCTCTTCTGCGCTCCAAGGCCCGGCACTTCTGCGTCCCACGCAGCCGCGCTGACGTCATGGGACGTCCGCCGGGCTGTACTGCGCAGGCGTACTGGATTAGCTACAGATAACGATGACCTCACTGAACTTGTCGTCCCCATATTAGTGATGAAGGGTGGAAAACTCTCCAAACCTATTATAGGCTTTAATGTCATTGAGCAAATAGTTAAATCTAGCGCCACAGCACAAGTATCAGCAACAAAAAGAGAGCAACTGCATGAGACACTAAGAGCCACCTTCCCAAACCTTGAGAGAGAAAGTTTCACTGCATTCATAGATATGGTGACAACTGAGCAACCATGTGACTATGTAGTGAGAATGACCAAAGAGAAAGTCATTGTGCCAAGACACACCTCTGTTCAGATAGATTGTAAGGTGCAAACACAATCAATAACTAAGGACACTACAGTTCTCTTTGAGCCAGATATAAGACCCCAGTGGCCTGAAGGACTTGAGTTTTGTGAGACGTTAGTAATGCTGAGAAGTGGTGTGTTGCCTTATATTGTCCTTACTGTACAAAACCCAACTAACCATGACATTGAGATATTAGGAAGAACTGTAATAGGTACTGTACAGCAAGTTCAAGCTGTGTATCCAGATACCATCTTGGAGAAACCCAACAAAAGCCTTCCAGTGTCAGTGAGTCAAGTAAAAGCAGAAAGCGAACAAGTTGCTGATACTCCATCTACCAATCTACCTGAGCCACTTGAGTGAACCAGAAAAAGAGGTGGTACAGAAACTACTTCGGGAAGAATGTTCCTCTTTCTCCAAATCAGATGATGATATTGGAAGCATTGAGAAGCTAAAGATAAGAATCTCGTTGAGTGATATGAATCCTGTAGTGCGCACATACAGTACATATCCACACCGAAGCCACTCTATAAAGAAATGAAAGTGTGAGAAAACGTGGAAAAGCTGCCGCGTGCGCTCAGAGTAAGGCGGCTGTTTCTGTGTCCAACGCGGCGGTCTGCACGCGTGGGCCTACACCTGCTAGTATGGCCGAAAGCGGAGAAACCGCCGCATGCCTTGATAGCGGTGTGGCGGATTCCGCGTCCAGCGCGACGGGTGGTACGCAAGTCATGTCTGGTGTGGCTGGGACTGATAGTCCACACAGGTTCAGAAGGGCGCGCGCGCGCGTTGAGAGGCAGAGCTTTTATGACAGCCAGAAGGGAGTCAGCTGACCAAGCCGGTCAGCTGACGATTGTACCAGTTCCCATTGGTCCAGCACTTAGGGGAGGCGCTGGAGAGCGCTGGGCTATATATACTGGGTGCTGGTCATTCACTGGTTGTCTGCCGTTGCGATCACTACGTGGAAGCACTCAGACCTTATTGTCAGAATCTGTGTTATCATTCTGTTATACTTCAGACTAGTCCCAGGGTGTTGATGAAGGACCTCACACCCAAAGATTAGGAATCTATGTTATCATTCTGTTATACCTCAGACTAGTTCCAGGGTGTTGATGATCAAGGACCTCACACCCAAGATTGGGAATCTGTGTTATCATTTTGTTATACTTCAGACTAGTCCCAGGGTGTTGATGATCAAGGACCTCACACCCAAAGATTAGGAATCTGTGTTATCATTCTGTTATACCTCAGACTAGTTCCAGGGTGTTGATGATCAAGGACCTCACACCCAAAGATTAGGGACTTGTGTTACCATTCTGTTATACTTCAGACTAGTTCCAGGGTGTTGATGATCACGGAGCTCACACCCAAGACTAGGGATTGTTTATTATCTGTTATGACCTTCTGCTTTCCTGACCACTCTTCTGTTCACTGATTTGGTACTTCGCTATATCTGATACTCTGTTGCCAAACCCTGCTTGCCTTAGGATTACCAAATCAGCCTCCTGTCTTTGTACCTTGTATGTCAGTGTGTTGCCGACCTGGCTTGTCCGACCTTGAGAGTTATCTCCCCAGTTAAGAGATAGTTCACAGATCAGTCAGTGGCATCCTTCCATTGGTGTCACTCACGCTCTGGTCCTTCCCTCTCCCAGTCTGACTCCTCCCATGGGAGAGTCTCAGGCTGTTGAAAGGTACTACTCCAGCAGTATTCCTTACTGCCTTGTACCTGTCCTCCTGGTATTGTTCTCAAAGTATTACTGTTGCACCAAACACTCATATCTCTCAGGTGTCCAGAGGTTAGTAATATATCTGATTGTCGGTGATACTGCAGATCATCAATAATCGGGTATATGTCTGTATTCTTGGTGATACTGCAGTTCACCAATAATCAGACCCTCTCTGTGTTACACCGATCGTTACAGAACGGCAGACTGAAAAATGCAAATGGACGCACTCACCAGCCGTCTGGGCACACTTACCACTTCTGTGGAAAACATCAATATTGTGCTGGGCAGTCACCAGACGGTAATGGACGCTTTGTCTGGATCTTTACAAACCCTCCAGATGGCTGTGAAGGATGTGCGATCTCCTCTTAGCACAGACATACGTATGCCTGTACCTGAAAAATGTTCTGGTCACAGATCTGACTTCCGAAATTTTAGAAGTAGAGTGTTATCTTACTTTGAGTTAAGACCTAATTCTTCAGGAACTGTGGCCCAAAGGGTTACCTTTATTAAAACCTTGTTATCTGGCGATTCTCAGACCTGGGCGTATAGCCTTCCCACCAGTCACCAGGCCCTGACCTCTGTAGAGGAATTTTTTAAAGCTATGGCTATAATTTACGACGATCCAGACATTGCCTCGACTTCTGAACAGAAGCTCAAACTTTTACGTCAAGGCAAAAGTCCAGTTGAAGATTATGCTGCTGAATTTAGGAGATGGTCAGTATTGGCCAGGTGGGACACATTTGCCCTTTTAGATTGTTTTTTATCAGGGTTGTCAGACGAGGTCTCCGATCTTATGTTAAGTCAGCCAGAACCTAAGTCCATCGATGAAGCTATTTCATCGGCCATCAGGATAGATCGCCGGTTGCGATATCAGAGACAGACCCGGGGTAAAAATCATGTAAGAATGGTGTCCCACGCTGCTCCCCCAGTAACTCCACTTCCACCCGCTTCACCTCCACCAGAGCCAATGCAGATTGGTCGGTCAAAGTTGTCTCAAGTGGAGCGGAAATGCAGAATCTCAGAGCGTCTCTGTCTTTATTGTGCAGAGGGGGGTCATAGAGTACAGAATTGCCCTAAGAAGTCGGAAAACGCTACTGCCTAGGTGTAGTCGGGGGTAATACCCTAGGCAAGCAATTGTTACCCCTAGATGATAAACGTTTGCTTCTTCCCTGTACCATTTCATGGGGAGATAGGTTTGAAGTCACTGAAGCCTTCATTGACTCAGGCTCAGCAGCAAATTTTATGGATTCTGAATTTGCAAAAAATTGGGTATTCCGGTCACCCCGGGAGAACCACAGATACAGGTTACTGCAGTAGATGATTCCCCTCTGCAGAGTAACAGTCCTCTGTCACAGACTCCAGAAGTAGGGGTCGCTATCAGGGTGTTGCATAGGGAAGATTTGGGTTTTTTTTGTGTTACGTATGACAACCTCCACAATCATTCTTGGCATGCCTTGGTTACAACTTCACTCACCTCAGATTAACTGGGCTTCTGGTCAGCTAACGAGCTGGTCTTCCCAGTGTTTTCATCATTGTTTAGCGAAGGTAACCTTAGGTGAGACCAAGATTCATGTGGAAGGATTGCCAGATCAGTATTTTGAGTTTGCGGACGTGTTTTGTCCCAAATCGGCCGATAAACTTCCTCCACACCGCCCTTTCGATTGTCCGATTGATCTCCGGTCTGGTTGTATGCCCCCTAGAGGTCATCTCTACAATTTATCTGGGCCCGAAAAGTTGGCCATGCAGGAATACATCCGGGAAAACTTAGCTAAAGGGTTGATTCGCCCTTCCCGGTCGCCTGCTGGTGCAGGTTTCTTTTTTGTTAAGAAAAAAGACGGAGGCCTTCGGCCGTGCATTGATTATCGGGGCCTGAATAAAATCACAGTAAAAAATCGCTATCCATTGCCTTTGATAGACGATTTATTTACTCAGGTCACCAATACTAAGATTTTCTCAAAGTTGGATTTGCTGGGTGCATACAACCTGGTACGGATCAGAGAAGGCGATGAATGGAAGACGGGGTTTAACACATTGGTGTACAGTCAGTCATTTGAGGAACATGTGAATCATGTCAGAGAAGTACTTCAGAGGTTGAGGAAGTATGGAATAAAGCTGAAGCCTAAGAAGTGTGAACTGTTTAAACGTGAGGTGCGCTATTTAGGAAGAATTGTTTCATCTGAAGGTAGCAAGATGGATCCAGCTGACACTACTGCAGTAAGAGCTTTAAAGGAGAAGAGACCAAGCACTGTGGGAGAATTACGTGCCATCATGGGCTTGTTAAGCTATTACAGACAGTACATACCAAACTTTTCTCGTATTGCTGGACCACTTTATGATTTGTTGAAAGGGACCACAGAAGACCATATACCACAAAGCAGCATGAGAACACGAAAAGTTCCAATGAAGAGAAAAGGAGTGTCATCACGTAAATTGATTAACTGGACAGAAAAACATCAATGTATCTTCGAAGAATTAATAGACTGTCTAGTTGAGCCACCAGTCCTTGGTTTTCCAGATTTTTCCCAGCCATTCATCCTCCACACAGATGCCTCCAATCAAGGCCTCGGTGCAGTTCTATATCAACAACAAGAGGGAAGACTTCGTGTGATAGCCTATGGCTCCCGGACTTTAACTGCAGCTGAACGGAATTACCATCTTCACTCTGGAAAACTGGAATTCCTTGCTTTGAAGTGGGCCATTACAGAAAAATTTAGAGACTACCTGTATTATGCACCAACGTTCACAGTGTACAGTGATAACAATCCACTCACATATGTGCTATCGAGTGCCAAGCTAAACGCCACTGGATACAGATGGGTAGCAGAACTTGCAGATTTCCATTTCACCATTCGTTACCGACCTGGTAAAGAAAATGTGGATGCAGATTCGTTGTCAAGAATGCCATTAAATATTGAGAGGGTGATGGAACGATGTACTGAAGAATTATCATCTGATTGCGTGGCAGCAACAATCCAAGCTATTGAGGCTCAAGACTCTAACCTACCGTGGGTTTGCCTAGCAGTTACAGATACCCAAAATACAGGAGTGATTGGTGAAATAGGTAAACCATTTTCAGTTGATGAAATTCGACGAGCACAGCAAGATGACAAGCACATTGGCCCAATAATACAGTGCAAGGTGAAGAACCATAAGCCATCAGGTTATGAACTGAATACTCTTAGCAAGCAAAGCAAGTGTTTACTTCGCAACTGGGAAACTCTTTATATTGATGAAAAAGGAATTCTCTAAAGAAGAACATTGAACAAGACACAACTTATATTACCTGAAGAATACTAGGTTACCGTGTTAAAGGAATTACATGATGAGATGGGTCATCAAGGTATTGACAGAACACTATCATTGATCCGGGATAGATTCTTTTGGCCTTACATGCAGAAGGAAGTTGAACATTATGTGGCAAGAACTTGTACCTGTTTGAAACAAAAGACGCCATGCAAAGAAACACGAGCACCTCTTACAAGTATTGTGACAACACAGCCATTTGAACTAGTGTCAATAGATTTTCTCCACTTAGACAAATGTAAAGGTGGATATGAATATATCCTGATAATCATTGATCACTTTACTCATTTTGCTCAAGCTTATGCCACCACCTCAAAGTCTGCTAAAACAGTTGCTGATCGAATCTTCAACGATTATTGTAACGATCGGTGAGCACAGAGAGGATCTGATTACCGGTGATCTGCAGTATCACTGGGAATACAGATGTATACCAGATTATACGTGATCTGCAGTATCACCGATAATCCGATATACTAGCTAACCTCTGTTCACCTGAGTAGAGTGTAGTGTTTGGTGTAACAGTAACGTTTAGAGGACTAGGCCTCAGTGCAGCAAGGAGTACCGCACAGATTCCTTCCGCAGACCTGAGCTCTCCAAGACGGGAGGAGTCAGACTGACAGTAGGAAGGATGGTCTGAAAGTGACACTCAGGAGGAGGTGTCACTGACAGGACGGGGAACCGCCTTCAATAGTAAGGTCGGTTCTCGAGGTCGGACAAGCCAGGTAGTACACACACGGAAGATACAGTACAAGATCAGAAGACAAAGGCGGAGTCTAAATACAGGCGGGGTTCGGCAACGGGGTATCAGATATATCGAGGTACAGAATCAGGAGGCAGAAGCGGAGTCTAGGAACGAGCCGGGGTTCGGCAACAGAGTATCAGAAGTATCGAGGTACAAGATCAGAGTTCAGGGGGATAGTCAAGGCAGGCAAAGGTCATAACAGATAATCACAATCAAACTAGTACTTTAGCTATCAACAGAATCTAGCTAAGTGTAGGATTACAGCTCCAGCTGGTTCCGGCACACTTGCGGGTCTGACTACGGATCTGGGTGCTCCCACGTATGTGATCGCAACGCCAGACAAAGAGCAAGTGAACAGCCAGCAGTATATATACACAAGGACCTTTCCAGGACCTCCCTAATTGCTGGACCAATGAGAGTTGTGGAAAATGTCAGCTGACCCTCCTGGTCAGCTGACTCACTTCTGGCTGTTATTTAAACTCAGCCTCTGTGCGCGCGCGCGTGTCACTCTGAATCTTGGTGGACTATCAGTCCCAGCCACACCAGTACTGTCTTGCAATGTATCTTGTGAACCGCTTGCGGGGGCCGCCTCCAATGCGGATTCTGCCGTTCTCAATGCGGATTCCGCCGTTCCCAATGCGGATTCCGCCGTTCCCAATGCGGATTCCGCCGCTCCGCCTAAGCGGCATGCGGCGGTTTTTCCGCGTTGTGACGCCCTGCTGGACGCGGAAACAGCCGCCTCACTATGAGAGACGGCGGCTTTTCCACGTTTTCTCACAATTATGCTCTAAAGTATGGAATGCCAATGCGAATTCATCATGAACAAGGCGGTGAATTTAAAAATCAGCTTTTTGCTCAGTTGAAAAAGAACTGTGGTGTACTAGGATCAAGAACATCACCTTATCACCCCCAAGGAAATGGACAAGTGGAACGGTTCAACAGAACATTGTTACAGATGCTTAGGACTCTTACTGAGAAACAGAAGACAAATTGGAAACACTCTTTGAATAAGCTTGTCTATGCATATAATTGCACACGATGTGAAGTAACAGGCTTTTCCCCTTTTTACCTCCTTTTTGGAAGATCTCCAAGATTGCCTATTGACCTCTTGTTTGGACTTACCTCAGAGACAGGAAAACCTGATCATCGAGCATAAATGGAAAAATGGAAACAAGAAATGCAGGATGCATACGAAATAGTGCGAGAGAATATGAAAAAGTCAACAGAGAGAAGTAAAAAACATTATGATGGAAGAATAAGAAGCTCAGTATTGTGTCCAGGTGACCGTGTCCTAGTCAAAAACCTGACGCCTAGAGGAGGTACTGGAAAGCTCCGTAGTCATTGGGAAGAGAATATTCATGTTGTGATTCGTCAAGTTGGAAAAGATCTCCCAGTCTATGAAATCAAACCTGAGCAGGGTAGAGGAAGATCAAGGATCATGCATCGCAATCTCTTGTTACCATGTGATTATTTACCACTGGAAGTTCAACCAAAACCACCAGTTAAACAGAAGGAAAGAAAGAAAGAGCTAGATCACAAAGACACAAATCAAGAGGAAGAAGATGAGGAAGAAGAATATGTGTACTATTACCATCCAGTAATGCAGCCTCAAGAGTTCAATGATGATAGAATTAGTGAGACTACTAATGCACAAGTGGATAGTGAGCAAGAGATATCTGCACTTAACAATGAGCTGGATGAAGAAGCACCTTTGACTGATACAAGTGAGCCTGAGATACTACAAGAGACTGTTGAGCAAGAAGAAAACCCAAGGGAGGATGAACAATCAGTTGAGATTCAGGATGAGATTCTGGTCTCCCAATGTCCAAATTCAGTTGAAGATCACACACAAGTCCATAACTTACCCAGGAGAAAAAGGCGAGCTCCTAAAGTCTTTACTTATGACCAACTGGGAACGCCAACATGCTATAATGTAGTGAATGCCAATGAAATGCTTTACCAGTATTATCCCATGCCAATTAGAGGGGTTGAACCGATGACAATGTGGTCAAATCCATTTCAGATCTACCAACCATCATACCTACAGGCATACTAGAAGTCAAACTGTATTAGTTATAAAGCCTAATTAGAGATTTCAGACCCTAAAGAAGAGTTCTAAGAATATGTATGAGGAGTAGTTATGTGCTGCTGATATAGCTAACCAAATTGATCACTGTATAGTGCAGATAAGTTACCAGAATGCCCGGGGTTGAGAAATTGTCAGGTTAAAGTATGTGCAGATGTCGGGACGCCATCTAATTTTGCAGGGGAGAGTGTAATAGATTGATTTTTGTGTAGTAAAATCTGTAAGCAGTCATTTCCCATTTAGCTATTGGAGAAGAATCCTATTCTTTGAAATATCTATGGAGATAACAGGCTAAAATACAGGATCAGGATTTGGGCTATCTATTGCCTGAGTCTATTTATGTTTAGCAACTTGTTGACCTGGGGAAAGTACCTAAGGGGAGGCTCGTGGCCTGGCTGCCTCATTCTCATTAGAGATGGAAAGTTCGGATCTTTTCAATGATCCGGATGATTCGAATCGGATCATTGAAAAGATCCGGATCTTTGATCCGAATCTCGAATCATTTTACTACCGAAGCATTCGGGGGTGAAATGAAAAGCAGGACAGGTCTTTCCCTGCTGTGGACAGGAGAAGGGGAGGGGGGTGGACACACAGAGAAGGGGAGAAGATGGACAGAGGGCAGGGAGTGGACAGAGAAGGGAGGAGGGACGAGCAGAGAGCAGAAATGTTTGCTTGCACACAATACCCACATGCTGCAATCATATGCTTTACATGTATTTCACCTATCTGCACATCTGTGTACTTTGAATGCAAACGTCGCACAGTGAAAGAAAGCATCCCCCAAAGCATTCCCAGAAGTAAAGCGCAGCAGCTGTTTAGAGCAGTGCAGGAGGATCATATTGCGCTGCAATCACAGTGCCTGCAAAGTTACTGAGCTGTGCTGAGCTAAGCCAAAAGCTTCCAATGTGTTCACTGTGCACAACTACGGAACAGACAGCCTATAATGAGCAGCACGTTATAGCCAGTATGTGTGCTCTACACATATCTGGCAGTGGCACCCATGTCCCCTCTCTCTCATCTAACTGTCTCCCTGCAAGGCTGGCTCCCATCCAACAGAGCGATACATCTCAGCTCTGCTTTCAGGACCCCGCTGCCCGCTGAGAGGGGGCGTGTCGCTCCTGGCCCCGCCCCTTTTGCGATCCGAATCACTCATTTTGATGATTCGGATGATTCGACTCACAAAATAGATTCGGATCAAAGATCCGAATCGTTCATGATCCGGACAACACTAATTCTCATCAGACATGATGCAGATTAGAGGACGCATGCTTATGGAGTTCTTATTTATAATCCCCTTTTTCAGGTATTTTATCCATATTTTGAGCTCAAAGTGAATTAAGTGATTGCTAGACAGCTATTGTATGTTATATGAACAACTTATGAACATGTTTAATGTATGTGAAGCAGATATTTGCTGTGGTTAAACTGAGCAGTGCTGTATGTGTTATATATCAGGCAGCTAGCCATTCAGCCATTTTAGGCCCGGTTCACATTAGCGTTCGCTATCCGGATTTTCCGGATCTGATCCGGACCGCATACTGTACAAACGGAACGTACGTTCCGCATAGCAATGCAAAGTCTATGCGGACGTTCACACGTGTCCGTTCCATACAGTACGGAGCCGGACCGGACCCGGACTCCGGACTCTTTTCCAACATGCGCTATTTTTTGGGTCCGGCTCTCCGGCCCACGCACCCGGACTGGAGCCGGACCTGAGCCTGACAGCACCATCTGGAACACAGGAGCCAATGGGAAACGGAAGGAACAGAACACACTGCCTACAAACTCCTGACGTTCTACCCCACTTCCTATGCGTATCCAAGCGGCCATTTCGGATGGGGACACATGGGCCAAGCATGTCTGGAGTGGAGCAGCAGTAACAGACGTGCTGGAGCTGTTTTGGTCGAATGTCGGAGGTGAAGGTGAGGCCTACAGCGGAGGAACCTGATTGTACAGGTGCACCAGGTGCACCTTCTGCTGACCCCAACATTTTTTTATTTAATTTCGCTATTTTTGGCCCACGGATCCGGATGACAGCCTGATGCATGCCTGATACAAACGGTCCGGATCGGATCCTGATCGGAACCATACGGTTCCGATCAGGATCAGGTCCTGATCCGATCAGGATCCGATCAGGATCCGGTCCGTTTGCAAGGCAAAACGCAAGTGTGAACGGGGCCTTAGTGTATAAGTGTTATATGTTAGGCAACCAGCGCTCAGCCATGTTAGTGATTTGCAGAAGAAGAGAAGATCAGGCCTCACAGCCAGTATGTAATGTGTGTGCACTGTTCACATGAAGCCTTATAACTCACAGATCAGTAGGAATAATGTGTTTATTGCAAATGCATTTGAGCTAGTGTGCAGCCACATGTGTGTTTAGTGACTTCCTGCAGTCAGCCATGCTGGAACCACATGTCACAGTGAATCTATGCAGTTATGAAGATCAGCCAGCAAAGTTAATGCATCTTTATCTGTTCATAGGGCTGCCAGGTGTCCGGTTTTAGACCGGACACTCCGGTTTTTGGCCGCTGTGTCCTGTCCAAAAAGGCATGTTAAACCGGACAATTAAGATGTCCGGTTTTATGCCTTTTGCCACTTGCCGCCACCCGTCCGCCAGCGCTGGGCGACCGCTGATTCGCTGCCTGGCTGTCAGTCAAAGGCACAGCCAGCCAGCTTACGCGGCGTAAGTTACGCCAGCTTAAGTACCGCCCCCGAGCCCGCGCTTCCCGACGTTGCTACGGCAACGCCAACGCTGCGTTGCCAACGCACGCATGACGTGCGTCACTCACGTCATTTGCAATGCGATTCTGCATCTGCGAAGGAAGCAAGGTAAGGTCAGGAGTCTGGAGATATGGTGAGTGAGTGACCCATAATTCTCTGGTTGTATTTCCGCTCTTTGTGTGCATTGGCTCCGCTCTATCTCCCCTCCGTATAGTCCAGGCGTGACTTTCAATCTCATTCAATCTCGCCTGGGCCCGCTGCTTACTATACTTTACACTTGAATTCATACTATTGTACAACGCAATTTATACTGTTATACTGTTATATTTGTTATATTTGCTCAAAATGTGTACATACATGTATGCGCAGATTTATATTTTAACTTTATGCCTATGTATGTCCACTTTATTGTTCTCAATAAAAAATTTTGGTGGGAAAAAAAAAATAAATTTTAAAACTTCCCGCAAGAAATCGACCACTTCACTGTGCAAAAACGCCATAAATGTATTGCATTATTTGCATAGTTTTCCAGTTTTGTAATAGTTTTCTGCTCTGTCTCTTATTATGTGCATTTACTGGTGAAAAGCGGTCTCTTATTATGTGCATTTACTGGTGAAAAGTGGTCTCTTATGTGCATGTACTGGTGAGGACAGTTAGTGACATGGCTATGTACTCTGTAATGTGCTGCAGAAGATGTCAGTGCAATATAAATACTGTAAAAAACATTTTTTAAAAAGCCCATTGCTTAGCCCCACTCTACATAAAAGTGCGCTTCTGACTCCGCCCCTAACTCCACCCCCTGTCCGGTTTTCTCCATCAGCCGACCTGGCAACCCTATCTTTTCAGCAAGAAATGCTTTTGTATTTGCACTTTTTTATGACTGTTATATGGACAAGAACTGGATGTTATTGTGAAATAGTTCTCTTTGAAAACCTTTTTCTATGCTATATAAGATTTTGTTTGAATAAATTCTCATCAGACATGATGCAGATTAGAGGAAGCATGCTTATGGAGTTCCTATTTATAATCCCCTTTTTCAGGGTGTAACACGTACACACGCCGGACTGTCGTTGGAATGCCCACCCAGCGGGAGGTGACGACAGACCCGTCGTTGCCTCCAGTCCGGCGTGTGTACGGACCTTTAGTCCCAGCTGATTCTGCACAATGACAGACAATTGCATCCAGTTTGGTCATATTCCTGCTTCCCATCCACCTGTATTAAGATGCTCAGATAAGGAAGTCTGTACTGCAGACTTTCCAAGTGAACTGCAAAGCTCCCAAACATGGATATTATTATTATTTAGTATTTATATAGCGCCGACATATTACGCAGTGCTGTACAGTGTATATATATATATCTTGTCACTAACTGTCCCTCAAAGGAGCTCACAATCTAATCCCTACCATCAGAGCCGGATTAAGGCTAAATGGGGCCCTAAGCAAAGTAACTAATTTGGGCCCCCCATCATGTCGTAATAGAATCAGAAGATGCAGCTGCACAGCAATATGTCGCACACACCGGGCAGCTGAGCTACTGGTTGCTATGGGCAACAGCACGCTTTCCTCTGTGGGTGCACAATGCAGGGAATAGCAGCGGCAAAATGCAGAGTGAGAGATGAATGGCTGGGACATTTGCACTCAGGGGCTGGGGCACCCCTGTGAAGAGGGCGCCAGATATCACAGCAGCAGCACTTTCCCCCTGCATCTCCAGCCTGGCAATAGCAGAAAGCTCTGGACACCGCCAAACCGGAAGCCGTTCCCCAGACAGAATTACATAACCACTCCCACCACCGAACAACCAATTTCCTCCCAAACTAGACAGCCACCATGCAGCCTCCATCCCAGTGAATACGATAGTCCAGCAGAGAAGGCAGCCGCAGTGGGGGAGAATGAAAGCACCAGATGAATCACATTCACCTATTGCGATCCAAGCAATAGAGGTCCCGTCATCCGGAGCCCATCTGTCTCCTCTAGAGTGCTGCCGCTCTGTTACTACTACTATTACTACTTCCTACTTCCTGTCTGATCTGAGAATCAGGAAGTTCAGAGCGAGCGGCTGCACTGTAGAAGAGACAGATGGGTTTCAGATGACGGGATCTCTATTGCTTGGATCATGGATAGGTGAGTGAGCGTTTGCCATCTGCTGCTATCATTCTTGCTGCAGCTGTGGTTCTCTGTGGGAAGGGAGGGTGGAGTGGGCAGTGGCAGAGCGCACAGTAGCAGGAGGGGGACCTAGGAGGAGAGCCTGGCTCTGAAGACAATCAGCAGCGCACGGCATCATTTGACAAGACAAGACAAATAACATTTATATCGCGCTTTTCTCCTGGTGGACTCAAAGCGCCAGAGCTGCAGCCACTAGGACGCACCCTATAGGCAGTAGCAGTGTTAGAGAGACTTGCCTACGGTCTCCTACTGAATAGGTGCTGGCTTACTGAACAGGCAGAGCTGAGATTCGAACCCTGGTCTCCTGTGTCAGCGGCAGAGCCCTTAAAGGGACTCCAAGCAGTGCCTGTGGATATGCCTTTAAGCATACCCACAACTAATTCATTACATCCTCACACCTACCAGCATGATGTTTGTAATTATATCCCCCTGGGTTCCTTATATTTCATTGCATTCTGCTGAATCGAGCTGCCAACTTTGTAGAAAAGTCGTCCTGTGGCCGTGATTTCGATTGTGAAAATATCAAAAACTAAAAGGCATAGAGCAGCTGTTTGTATATCATTGGAAAGAGGAGAAAAAGAGCTTTAAAATGATATGCATCTTTCCATAGTTACTGCACTGCTCAGAGTCCCTTTAACCATTATACCATCCAGCCACCGCTGACTTTGGAGAAAAGTCATCCTGTGGCCGTGATTTCGATCGCGAAAATATCGAAAACTAAAAGGCATAGAGCAGCTGTTTATATATCATTGGAAAGAGGAGAAAGAGAGCTTTAAAATGATATGAATCTTTCCATAGCTACTGCACTGCTCAGAGTCCCTTTAACCATTATACCATCCAGCCACCGCTGACTTTGGAGAAAAGTCGTCCTGTGGCTGCGATTTCAATCGCGAAAATATCGAAAACTAAAAGGCATAGAGCAGCCGTTTAGATACCATTGGAAAGAGGAGAAAGAGAGCTTCAAAATGATATGCATATTTCCATAGTTACTGCACTGCTCAGAGTCCCTTTAACCATTATACCATCCAGCCACCTCTGACTTTGGAGAAAAGTCGTCCTGTGGCCACGATTTCGATCGCGAAAATATCGAAAACTAAAAGGCATAGAGCAGCTGTTTATATATCATTGGAAAGAGGAGAAAGAGAGCTTTAAAATGATATGAATCTTTCCATAGCTACTGCACTGCTCAGAGTCCCTTTAACCATTATACCATCCAGCCACCGCTGACTTTGGAGAAAAGTCGTCCTGTGGCCGCGATTTCAATCGCGAAAATATCGAAAACTAAAAGGCATAGAGCAGCCGTTTAGATATCATTGGAAAGAGGAGAAAGAGAGCTTTAAAATGATATGCATCTTTCCATAGTTACTGCACTGCTCAGAGTCCCTTTAACCATTATACCATCCAGCCACCGCTGACAGGATGGCAAGGGCTGGTTTATGTGCTAATGGGGCCCCTTTGACTCTGAATGGGGCCCCAAGCGACTGCTTTTGTTGCCTGGTCTGTAATCCGGCCCTGCCTACCATTGCCATATGTCTATATTATGTAGTGTAAGTACTGTAGTCTAGGGCCAATTTTAGGGGGAGTCAATTAACTTATCCATATGTTTTTGGAATGTGGGAGGAATCCGGAGTGCCTGGAGGAAACCCACGCAGACACGGAGAGAACATACAAACTCTTTGCAGATAGTGCCCTGGCTGGGATTTGAACCAGGGACCCAGCGCTGCAAGGCGAGAGAGCTAACCACTACGCCACCGTGCTGCCCTGATCATTTTTGTTAAGGCCACTTGTGAGAAAATATCACAAAAAAGTGGTTGAATCTGGAGGTCCCTTTAATAAAGTCACCCCACAGTTGTCTGTACCCCCTGTAAAATTAATATATTGATATATTAGTATACCTTAGCAATTCCTACAAAAGGTTATAAAAGTGTACCTGAGACCACAAAAAAATAAACATACCTGGGGCTTCCTCCAGCCCTCTCCAGTTTGATCACTTCCTCGCCGTCCTCCTCAACCACCTGAATTGTCCGCAATTTGTTACGGAATGTCCTCCAGTTGGGGCCAGTTGGCTCAGATGCAATCCAGCCACACGCACTTATCCATTGCGCTTCCGTCACTGGGAGTGTTCTGCACCTGCGTAGTGGTACTGTGCAGGTGCAGAACACTCCCGCCCGCTTCCCCGAAACAAATACTCACTTGCAATTCTCCTGCCACACAATGCCAATAATCGCCCTCTGCAAGGTGTTTTATCAGCACAGTAATGAAAAGCATCACATTACAGCTATCTAGGCAGCTGAATAAGAGTTAGGTTCCCCCCTCATAACAACACAACATGCTGCTAGCCAAGAGGCTAATGATGCATCTGTACAGTATTGGCCCCGTACTGTCGCCTGAGGGATTGAGCAATAATACCCCGCTGGCGACACTCCTCGTACGTGTGTACGAGGCTTTAGTATTAACTGTGGCAAATATATGACAGCAGTAAAGGTCAGTTGAGATTAAGGTTTTGCACTAACACGTGTTCAGGTTCGGAAGAGTGCATATATGTTCAGTGACAGTGTTACAGATGCATGTCATTCATTTAATGAACAGCAATGCAATTGCTGTCTGGAGTAAAGTGCGCTACTGTATGCTAATGGATACTCAAATTAAAAGGCAATTGACCCTTTTTACTTACCTAGTGCCGCGCTGTCCTCCTGGAGCTCTTCCTTAAAGGATACCCAAAGTGACATGTGACATGATGAGATAGACATGTGTCTGGTCAGAAGCACACACCTTTCACTCTCCTTGGATTGCAATGTAATGTGTTCTTGAGGCAGCCAGTATATAAGTCAGGTGAAACTGGTCAGAAGCACACACCTTTCACTCTCCTTGGATTGCAATGTAATGTGTTCTTTTTCTTGGGGGTGTTGTAAGTATACCGTTCATGTGTTCTCGCTCCCCCCCCCTTTTGGGGGGCAGTTGCGGTGCTCCCGGGCAGTAGTTGCTTTGTGGGGGTGCTTGCGCTGCCCCTCATTTCCTGGGGGTACAAGGAGGCCTACACGCTGCGCCCCTGTTGAGATGCAAGAATTTGCGTGGGCCAACTCTTGCAGGAATGTAAGAATGTAGCCTTAAGGTCTGTACACACGCCGGACTGCAGGCAACGACGGGTCTGTCGTCACCTCCTGCTGGGCGGGTTTTCAGCAGACAGTCCGGCGTGTGTACAGTCTGTCGGCAGACTGATACGGCTGTTTCTGAGCGATCCGCCGGGCGGATCGCTCAGAAACAGCCGTATCAGTCTGCAGACAGACTGTTCACACGCCGGACTGTTGCTGGAACGCCCACCCAGCGGGAGGTGACGACGGACCCGTTGTTGCCTGCAGTCCGGCGTGTGTATGGACCTTTAGATCCTGCGCAATCTGGTAGGCGATTGCAGCTTGCAACGCTTTGCCATTTTAATTAGACGAGAGTCAGTTTAAATTTGAATGAGGCATTAGACTTGAGGCAGCCAGTATATAAGTCAGGTGAAACTGGTCAGAAGCACACACCTTTCACTCTCCTTGGATTGCAGACAGGAAGTGACTACAGTGTGACCCTTAATGATAAGAAATTCCCTTTTTATCTCTTTCTTGCTCTCAGAAGCCATTTTCTGCTAGGAAAATGTTTTATAGTTGGAATTTCTGATCATTGAGGGTCACAATGTAGTCACTTCCTGTCTAAGTCAGGACTGAGTCAGCCACTTACATACTTGATATTTAACTCTTTCAGACAGAGAAAGAAAAAAAGGAACACAGCATAGTTATTTGTGTGCTAGGCACTGTACATACACATGTCTATCTCATCATGTCACATGTCACTTCGGGTATCCTTTAACCACCTGCCGACCGCATCACACCGATGGGTGTGGCCGTGGCGGCAGCCCCAGGAGCGCCTAACGCCAATCGGCGTAAAGTCCTGGGGCCAGCTAATGCAGGAGATCATGCGCAGGCTGCGCGCGCTTCTCCTGCTTGTGGGGCGGAGCTTTGCCCTGCCTTCAGTCTCTGAGCGATGGTGGTGGGGAGAAAGGGGGGGGGATCACTTGTGTGCTGTGTTGTGCGGCCCTGCAGCTTGGCCTTAAAGCTGCAGTGGCCAATTTTACAAACAAGGCCTGGTCTTTAGGGGGGTTTAACACTGTGGTCCTCAAGTGGTTAAACCGATGTGCGGTCTGGTAAAGTGCACAACTTATTTATACTGTCTGCACTACTGTGCATGCACTGAGCTGGCAGAACACCTCCTTGATTGCTTTTCCATAGGCTGGAGATTTCTGTGCATGCACAGTTATGAAACTCAAAGCACTGCTCATGCGCACAATGCTCCCGGTGACGGTTGCACAATCAAGAAGATGCACCACCAGGCCAGCATATGTGCAGTAGTACTTGACTCAGCAAAGGCGCACACTTTGCCTGGCCATTGAGCGGATCAAGGAAAATTAACGGGAGAACAGCGAGAAACCTACAAGACTAGGAGGGATGGAAGAAGCCCCAGGTAAGTAAAAAGGGACACTTTCTTTTCAACTTGGGCATCATTTAATGCTGTGGACTCCAACTGCCTGGATGAAAGGATCCATGTGAGATGCATTGAGCATTTCTGTTGTATATTTCCTGTCTGCTACAACAGCAACACTTTTACCGTAGTACATAGTGTGAAAGGCTTCCAGGAATGGGACATAAATCCCACTGACATTACTAGGTGAAATTATTTATACTAGTGTAAACTGGTGTTGCTTGTAAATATGTACTTTGGAAGACTGAAACCTATTAGCTTATCTTACCTGGTAATAATTACAGATCTCTAAGTAATGGCAAGTTAACATTGTTATAGTTTATGTTTTTCCTTCCCTGATTCAAGTTGCCCATGTTTTCTGTAATTGGCTGTTTTCTTTTGGGTTAGTGCTCAGTAGCAGTAAACAGCATTTTCACTTATTGTGTTTTCCTTTAAAATAGTAATTGTATTGCATTATATTAAAATAGTAATTGTATTGGACAGGTATTGTTGTAATATTGTCTTAACAGAGCTCTGATGTGCTTGTGATTTTTTCCATATAGTGATTTTCAAAGGTGTTTCTAAGTTTATTAGTGAAGATGACAGCCTTTATATTCCTCTCACTTCCCTAAAAGGTGGAATCTGATAACCATAATTTGCATAATTTATCTTGCATCTGTCATGTTAACCTCTTCTCTCCCTGCACCGCTTGTCACATAACTGCAGACTGCCAGTAACTTTTTGTTCAGCAGCATTAACATGAAGCCTTCTTTCACCCTACCTCAATTCCTCCAATCCATAGGTGAGAGGAGTGTGATGCTACTACAACAAAGGGCCAATGAGGATGCGACCCAGGACAGCAATGGGTAAAGAGCACGCATACATGCGTATTTTAGGGTGGCATACTTTGCTTGATAATTCCTTTAAATAAAGGAGGTGATTATGTGGAGAAATAATCAGAAGAATACAGTGAGATATTCACTAAACTATGGTAAGCAGAATAAGATGTGTATAGTCATACCACACCATGAGTAGAGTGTAATGTAATACATTAGATGCCCAATGCATCACACTCTAACCATGGTGCAGTAAGACTTAAAGTGTAACTGTTGGGCATAAAATCAAAAATCAATTCTTTATTTTCATCTGGTAAACAAGTAATACGGATGCTAACCAGGTAATCCAAAAGTTCAAATCACTATTACTTTTCTTATTGATAAATGATCATTCCCCAGTTTACCTGACTCTTATTTGGTACGCACAAAATTTAGTACACAAAAAGGAAGTTGCAGGGCATGCTGGGTTGTCATCTTTTACTTTTCTACTTCTACTTCTCTACTCGAGAAGCAAAAAAGGACAACCCAGCCTGCCCTGCAACTTCCTTTTTGTGTACCAAATGTTTGTGTGTACCAAATAAGAGTCAGGTAAACTGGGAAATGATCATTTATCAATAAAAGTAATAGAAATGTTAACTTTTGGATTGCCTGGTTAACATCACTATCACTTGTTTACCAGATAAAAATAAAGAATTGATTTTTTATTTTATGCCCGACAGTTACACTTTAAAACATGTTGTTCTGCTGGGAATATACCCCAGTGTGTCTAAAATAAAATAAATCTAGTACTATTTCCCTTAATGATTAAATTAAAGAGGAGCTTTCAGCCATACTATCTCAGCTGTTACTTTCTGGGTGAACCTCAGAGAAATAATAGATGAACCTTATACAATGAATAGATTTAAAAATTAAAATAAATTAAATTAAATAAAAAAAAACATACATCCCATTAGTTATTAAAATCAGTAGCTGACTGAAGCAAAGCATAGAAGGAAATATTTCATGACAAACATTATTTTTAATCCTAAACACGTATTAGGTGTAATGGTGTCAGCAACAGAGTTTGCATTGTTTGGTCGCTTGTTAAACTCCTGGTTTACTGGGTAAAGACGCTGTACCTGCTTCATAGGAGCCAGAAATAATACCCACGGCAACAACAGCTTTGTTGTTTTGCGTAAAGCCTGTAGAATGTATGATGTCTCCTCATGGTGTAATGTTACTAGAAGAATAGCAGGCTTGCACCACACAGGAACTGCTGACAGGAGAATTAGGAGACCTTGCTGGCTTGCACTCTTCCTCTGTCTCCTGGAAATCTTGGCATAAAACTCAACAATTACAATGCAAACTACGTTACAAGGTAAAGCAGAACATGTGGGGCTGACAAAAAAAATGAGTTATGTATTATTCTTGTAATAAATCTGTGTAACATTTTCCATGGGAAGTGGGCTGTAATCGGATGGATACGTATGAATGAATAAAAATAGCCACAGAACATTGAGAAGGTATTGTCAGAGACTGGCAACACAAACGTCGAGGACTCTCTATATTAGTGGTTCTCAACCTTTTCAGAACATATACCCCTTTGTGGTTCATCTCTAAGCAAATGTACACCCTACTGAAGAAAGCGGTGCACAAAGCGCACCGTGGTGAAAAAAGTGGGTGTGGTCATGACATGATGTGGGTGGAGTCAAATACTACCAAAATACAGGTTGTCCCTGGTTAACAAATGAGATAGGGACTGTGTCCATACTACACTCAGCAAGCAAGCTCCAGTTAAATTCAGCAGCGTCAGTTCAAAATCTCACTGCGCATGCTATGCTCCATTGAACTTACCTTTCAAAGTACCGGGCGCTCATGAAGGAGATGAGCAGTAGCACTGTGAATGGCTGACAAAGCTGCCTGTCACAGCTTCTATGTGTTCTCTCTGCCTAAGCCCGCCGGCACCACCATCGCGGCCAATAGCAGCGCGCTATTAGCATACTAGCTGTTCTGGATTGGGCAATGGTCCTGTAAATTTTATGCAAACAGGACCATTGCCCAATCCAGAACTGCCAGTATGCTAATAGCGCTCCTCTATTGGCCGCGATGGTGGTGCGGGCGGGCTTAGGCAGAGATAACACGTAGTAGGCGCAGCTGTGACAGGCAGCTTTGTCAGCCAATCACAGTGCTACTACTCATCTCCTTCATCATTGCCCAGTACTTTGAAAGGTAAATTCAATGTAGCATAGCGTGCGCAGCTGGAGTTTTTAACTGGAGTTGCTGCAGCGACATCCGCCATTTTGTCTGTGGCCCCTGCGGGACCCCCTGTCAAGTGCTAATGTACCCCTAGGGGTCCGCGGACCCCAGGTTGAGAACTACTGCTCTACATAGTGCATTTTCAACAGTCCACAATTAATTTTAAGGTGGATTTAAGGTGGGAGCACACTATACAATCTATGGACCAATCCAGAAAATTGTTAAAGGGAACCCAAACTGAGTAAAAATATTTAAACACATGATGTACCTGCAAATGAAATGAATATTACATACTTACCTCACCGTCAGTTACTCTCAGAAGCTCACCATTTTCTTCTAACAACGATCCCTTCCATTTCTGCCAAGATTTTGTCAGAATTGAAAGATATCAGTTGCTGTCAGTTATAACTGAAAGTACAACTGATGTGCAAAGTAATGTCCATGTTTCCCTTCGGCTCAACTGGGCAATATTTCAATTTAGCAGTGTGCTGACCCGGAAGCTGTTATGAGGTCATTGCCATTTTTAAAATGTAGTACTGAGAATTCCATTGATCACAGTGGACAAACAGGACGAGGGAGAGGAGAAAGTGATTGAGGGAGGAAAGTATGACGTGTATATGTTTATTTTGACTTTTAATTTTCAGTTCAGGTTTACTTTAAAGGGAACCTTAACTGCCGTGGAAAAATAAATTCACTTACCTGGGGGCTTTCCCAAGCCTCCTGCAGCCGTCCTGTGCCCGCGCCGGTCCTTCGGTGCCCTCCAGTCTCCCTCCGCCGCTAAGTTTCGTTTTCGGACGACTGCCAGTCGTCCTCGGGCCACTTCCGCATTCCTCGTCGTAAACTGCAGTAAAGCGCGTCCGCGTCATGCGGACATTACAACATTACAGTAACATTACACCATGAGGAGACATCATACATTCTACAGGCTTTACGCAAAACAACAAAGCTGTTGTTGCCGTGGGTATTATTTCTGGCTCCTATGAAGCAGGTACAGCGTCTTTACCCAGTAAACCAGGAGTTTAACAAGCGACCAAACAATGCAAACTCTGTTGCTGACACCATTACACCTAATACGTGTTTAGGATTAAAAATAATGTTTGTCATGAAATATTTCCTTCTATGCTTTGCTTCAGTCAGCTACTGATTTTAATAACTAATGGGATGTATGTTTTTTTTTATTTAATTTAATTTATCATGCGGACGTGCTTTACTGCAGTTTACGACGAGGAATGCGGAAGAGGCCCGAGGACGACTGGCAGTCGTCCGAAAACGAAACTTAGCGGCGGAGGGAGACCGGAGGGCACCGAAGGACCGGCGCGGGCACAGGACGGCTGCAGGAGGCTTGGGAAAGCCCCCAGGTAAGTTGAATTTATTTTTCCACGGCAGTTAAGGTTCCCTTTAAGTACTCTGTGATCAGAAATCAGTCAGGGAGCAACGACTGATTTACCACTTTGGACCAATTGGTTTAGATCAGATTTGAAAGGAAATTGGTTTGGAAATGGATCAGACTGCCGCCTTCGTATAGATTGAAGTATAGCAATGCTATGTGACCCTTGAACCTTCACTGCTCCTCCCTGCTAAAGAAATTATGGCTTTTCCCAGTCAAATTTTGATTGTAAATGTATCCAAAATGTGTGGGGATGCAATAACAATCTTCCTGAAAAATGTAACCTGGCAAATTGCTTATCGCCCAAGGAAAGGATTTCTGAAGTTGGTTTGAGTGCTGGCACTCAGCAAGAACATTGCCAATGCCAGACACTTTATTTGGGAGCCAGAGCTCAGCAGTAACAATGCCAATGCCAGCACCTCGGGGTTTCTGGTGGAAGGTACTTGGTTTGGGATCCGGTGCCCTGCAGTAACATTGCTGATGCAAGCAAATACAATATTTTTACCCTGAGGCTTGTATTCTGTGCCAGGGGGTGAAGACAAAAAAGTATTAATCAGTTAGGGTCAGTGGTTAAGGTCAATGCCAGCAATGAAATCATATACAGATGCTTTATCCAGAAATTGCTTCATACAGCACGTTAGGATAACGTGATCCTTTACAACGAGGAGCTGTAAACATGATGTAATCATACATATACATATACATGTACATATAATCTTATGTTATGGACACTGAGTTCACATGCAGTATTATTGTCCAATGCAATGAGCCCACCCTTACACTGTGTGTATACTGAGGGTAAAGCAGCTATAAAGTGTGTTGGACTCTACTTGAATGTGCCTACATCTTTTCCAGCTGCCTAAGTTGAGTCAACTTAACTCTCTGCACTCAAAAATATCCCTTTTTGCAAGTGACGATAACATGTAAACATTGAGAAGGATGGCTGCTAACTCATTTTTGTAATGTAGACAATGGCATGAGATAACGTTGTATTGTAGAACAGAAGCAAAATCAATAATACAAGTGCACTACATTATTGATCAAAGATCATGTTAAAGAAAATCTGTACCTAAAAAAAGCTCCGCTGGGGTTTACTCACCTCAGGTGGGGGAAGCCTCTGGATCCTATTGAGGCTTCCCCCATCCTCCTGCATCCCATGGCAGCAGCGATAAAGCTCCTCAAACGGCGGGGATGTAAATATTTATCTTCTCAGCTCCAGTGCAGGCTCAATATCGGCTCTCCGCTCGGAGATAGGCTGAAATAGCCTATCACCATCGGTCCAACAGAGATCGGCTATTTCCGTCTATTTCCGAGTGGAGAACTGCAACAGCGCCCCCGCTGGAGCCAGAAAAGGTAAATATTGCACAGCCTGACAAATTGTCAGCTGTGCGTTCTCGTGGGCTGCAGCGAGACCACCGTGGGACACAGGAGGACGGGGAAGCCTCGATATGATCCAGAGGCCTTCCCCCTACCGAGGTGAGTAACCCCCAGGGGAACTTTTTTTGTTACAGAGTCTCTTTAAAGTGGTATAAAACCCTGACATAATATTCAATAAAAACATGTTTTCCTACTTTTTATATGCCATACGGTTATCATATTTGCTTTTGTATTATTATATATTATATTATTATATATTAAGTATTATTAATTATTTAGAAATTATACATTACTAAAGTACAGTTTTTTTGCTCTGAATGCTGACTTTGCATTTTATTTATAACTGCTTTATTCATCTCCTAACTTAAGCAGAAATGCTTTCTGGTTGTATGGCTGTTTTCAGGAGAGCATGCGGTGTCAGCGAAGTGTTTGTTTGCATTCCTCACTTGATATAATTAAATACAAGATAAAATTATCTACACTTCGGGTGCATTCAGCTTTGCTGGCAGGAAACTTCTAAGTCCTGTGTGTAACCCTTTGAATGCTGTTCTAGTGGGAAAAAAATTCTGGTTGTATATAATCAAAAAAATACACAAAAAATGGAAAACCAAGAGCCCACTATGGTGTAGTAAGTTATGTAAGGTTGTAGGTTTTTAGCAAAAGAATAATACCCACAAGTTTGGGTTACTGCAAAGGTAACCACTATATAGGCAGGAGGGGAGAACAAACCGTACCCCACTCAGGTTAGGAAGTAGCTCTCTGTAGTAGCTGGTAGCAAAGGGAAACACCTCCACCCCAAGAAGATCGCAGTGCAATCTGAACAGCAAGACATGAAAGAGATAGGCAGCGTCTCCCTGCCCCATTGCCTGCAGGAAAAAGTACAGATTCAGTCCGGAATCGGGCGTAGTGGAAATAGGCCCTTAAAAAATAGAAGGTAGTGGTGGACTCACCTACCAACAGAAGACATGTTTGGTCCAATTCAAGAAAAATAATACAATCGTCATTGACATCACTCTGCTTTGGGACGTGTTTTGCGGATAGAAGCCCTCTTCTTCAGGCAATAAGATAGAGCAACTGTACTGAGGTCTCTCAGTGCTGGGCACCCCAGATTGTATTGTTTTTCTCAAATTGGTCGAAATGTGTCTTCTGTTGGGAGGTAAGTCAATCAATTTCTCCCGACAGAGATTGGAGCCAATCCCTAGGTTGATATTGCATGGTTAGGGCTCTGCAGACACGTCCCTCGCTTGCAAACAAGTAATGTGTTCTATGCTGATGGTGGAGCAGCAAGGGAGTATTGATCGTGTCATCAGTTGAAGCCCATTACTAGAGAAAGCAGCACGGAGGAGACAGAGGTCTGCACTCCTCGTGGGAGCATGGATGAGGGAAATCGGCTGCCACTGCACACACTGGGGGGCCAGGAGACACAAGGGGGAGGGAGCAGAGGCACACAGGGCATATAGGCAGGGAATCCCTGATGTGGTGTTGGGCCATTGGTTCGTATCTGCGGGCGTTCGTAAGCAAAATGTAGATGTTAGTATTGCTTATTTTCAAACACCAAAGGAATGGAAAAGAAGACAAAATTAAATTTGATTTGAAAAATTAAAAAAAATGTCTTTTAGTTTTGTTTGGTATGGATTATTCGGGTTTTCTGCAAGGGCGTGACTGGAGATGTGGACGGTGAGTCTTTTATCCAAGTTTTCTTACTAAAAGATGTTAGTCTGGTATGATTGCATAGACCAAGAATATAATAAGATAAGGTATAATGACACATGTGGTATGGAGAAGTATATGTGATGTGTACGTATCAATTAATATTTTGCTTTTGTGCAAGTCTTGTTGTGTGTTGTGTGTTTTTGGAAGTGTCTGTTTGTATCAGTGTTGTGTCTACATTGGTTTCTTTTTGGGTTTGTGTATTTGAATGTGTCAGTCTGTGCCTTTGTAACTGTAATGATGTGTGTGATTGTGTCTGTGTGTATTCTCCAGCCTCCATAAGAAGAAAAGGAAATGACATCACCTGTCTGCTTCAGCCATGCAGAAGGATCTGCACTGGGGACAGGAAATGCATCTCTCAAACAAGTACTATAGTCGAGTGGGATTATTTTTAAGTGTGAGAGAAGTTAGAACAGACAATGCTGAGGAATTCCCACCTGTTCACATACGAGCTTGCACATAATGGAGGATCTCCACATAATAAAGAGACTGTGAAGCCTCCAGAAAACACTGTTTTTATTTTACAATGCTGGTAAGCATGAATTCCCCCTCTGAAACACTGAATCCCCGCGGCTGAACACTCAATTAATCCCCTCAAAACCCTGGGGCCAAAATCCATGACTTTCCAGGTTGTGGATTTTGCTGCCCGGGGTGGCAGAGCTTTGGGCTGTAGCTCTGCCTCCAGTACAGTCAGTCAGCGCTGATTGCTGCCTCTCCCCGCCCCTCTCAGTGAAAGAAGACTGTGAAAGAAGCAATGATTGCTGCATGAGAGTAGTGTCATATGCATAAGCAGGCCTACTGTCAGTCAGGGCCTGATTTGTACTTTTTACTGCCCAAGGCCACAGTCAGCAGCTGCCTCCCTTCAGTATAGGTACCCAGTTGACTCCTGCATCCTTTCCTCCCCCCCCCCCATTATAGGTAGCCAGATGACCCATCTCCCTCCAGTATAGGTAGCCCACTGACCCTTTCTTTTAGTATGGTCAGCCAGATGACCCTTCCTCCCCCTTCCTCCAGTAGCGGTAGCCAGGTGACCCTTCCCCTCCAGTATAGCCTGCTGCCCACCCGCCCTAGATCCTGTGGTGCCCTAGGCCATGGCCTATGTGGCTTTGGCTTAAAGGGGAACTGAAGAGAGAGGTATATGGAGGCTGTCATGTTTATTTCCTTTTAATCAATACCAGTTGCCTGGCAGCCCTGCTGGTCTATTTCTCTGCAGTAGTATCTGATTAAAACCAGAAACAAGCATGCAGCTAGTCTTGTCAGATCAGACTTATAAGTCTGAACCACTGAAACACCTGATCTGCTGCATGCTTGTTCAGGGGCTATGGCTAATAGTATTAGAGGCGGAGGATCAGCAGGGCTGCCAGGCAACTGGTATTGTCTAAAAGGAAATAAACATGACAGCCTCCATATACCTCTCTCTTCAGTTCCCCTTTAAACCCAGCCCTGATGTCAGTTAGTACATTCTTCAATGCATACAAGACTATTTAATTAATCCAATGGTTTAGCACTTACAACAGCCTTCTTTGCAACACCGCCTTAATTACTTTTCATCAGAAATGGTAGGATAGGTGATTTACATGTTCCACTTGAGATATATTGTCTCACCACCCATCAGAATAACCATCTTCCTGAAGTCACTTTAGGGATGTATGATCCAAACTCCTGCAAGCTAAGAGGAGTTTGTGGCAGAAAATGTAGAGATAGAAGCAGACTGAGCGCCAGGTCTACACTTCTGCTGCTCTTATCTGATGCCTTTAGGTGCTCAGCCTCCTACCTTTGCAGTTGAAGTAAGAAGTTTTGAATCAGGATGACACCATTTATTGGCTAACTTAAAAAGTGTGCATGGAAAAAGGATGGCAGGAAAAAAGGGCCCGGCTAAATAACGAAATGACGCCGGTGGATAACGGAATCTTAATAATAACGATAAACATTGTTCACAAACTTGGTTAACGATAAATACCGTTTTTAAAACAGGAAAATAATAACGAAAAGATAGTAACGTTAAAAATCCTTATGTAATTCAACAATACAGCTTAACCCAACCCTACTCTCACACAGAACCCTCCCCTGGTGGTGCATAAAATTAACCACTCCCCTTGTGGTGCCTAACCCTAACACACCCCCCCCCCTTCCCCCCGGTGGTGCCCAACCCTAATCACCCCCCTGGAGGTGCCTAACTCTAACCCTTCCCCCACCCCCCAGTGTTGCTTAACCCTAATTAACCCTGGGGTGGTGTCTAACCCTAACCACTCCTTTTGGAGAAACACCCTTTTACACATAGAAACGATTATATGTTTGATAACGTAAAATCTGTACATACAAACGAAATAATATGACAAAAACTATAATGTTGCAAGCTTCTAAAAATATAACATACTTCAAAAACTTTAATGTTCTAATGTTGTTAACAATTTTTATCTGGCGCCCTTTTTTCTGCTTTTTTCGCAGTATTAACAATAATTGCATTAGAGTCTATGATGGCACCCTTTTGGTCCACTAGCCACCGGCGCCCTTTTTTTCTGCTACCCTTAAAAATATATAAGGGTAAGCTTTCGGCTATTGTGTCTTCATCAGACTAAACCCTGTATGCTTACAAGATGTTAGAACAGACAGCTAAACGATGCAGCTGAAGTAGGGAGCTCAGAGACAGAGCTCAGTATCTGCTGTTTTCTGGTGAACATTTTTCCTTTGCACATTTGGCTATGAAAGGTGATAGAAAAAGAGCAAGAATAGGTTAAAATTGCACTTGTTTGGGTATATATTTCTAGAAATTAGACAAATTCTGAGAGCATACAGTATATAAGCCATAATAATGTGACTGTTACCAAGGAGGGTAAACTATACTGTATGCCTCGAAGGAGGATTATAAAAGACCGTAACAAAAATGACTGAAGGAAGAACCAAAGAAATCAGCCAGTGTCTCCTGTGATCTGGACATGGCTAATTGGGGTGGTCTGACACACCCCAGACACCAGTGTAATAAATAGCTTTGTGAGGCTTGTAGATAGCAGAGTGTGTATTACAAGGGAAACCTTATGGTGACTAGAAGGGTGGTGACATGGGAAAAGCAGACTGGAGTCATTCCCTATTGGGACAAGTCACCTCATCACAGTTTTATCTGTAAGGTTGTATCATAGATGCATGTAATTCATAAACTACACGGAAAAAAAACACTTTTTATATATGCAGGGCCAAAGAAGATGTTGGTGCTGTCTAAACAAATTATTATGATAATAATACGATATATCCCCGAGCACTGAATTATAAGTCATATTTCATACAATATAATATACTGCATACTCAATAGGTTACATGATAAGTTGCAGGTAAGATTACTGTTCCATTGCAAACTAAACGTATCTGCTGTGATATTTCCATGATTATCTGCAGTGTAGTATGGAGCTCCTGCAGAAGCTGTGGTGTGGAGAGTGGCTAAACTGTATGTGCGATTTATGAATTTAACAACTTTATTTGAAATTGCACTGCTCGTCAGGCAGAATAATAAGAAATGCTTATGAATTGAGAAGAGACAAAGATGGAGAAATATACAGAGATTTATAGAATGTTTCAATCTGTTATAAAATTGGTATAATCATGTACTGGTATTTGTTATCTTGTACACACGTGTAACTTTTCCATCCAACTATCTTCCAAGCTTGGTCTGTTGGACAATAGTTGGGCATATATACGTGGGACAAACGACTAGACGAGGGACTGATAACAGGCGGTTTGACTGTTCCAATCGGCAGATCAACTCACATGACTGTTGGGATGATATCGTGCAGTTGGCCATGTGTGTACAAGTTGTTTAAATGACTTGTACCTGTTTTGAATGCAGCCATATCGTGCAGTCCTTCATTCCACTTCCGTGCACAGTATGCAAATTATTTGGTCATTCAGTTGGTTGGTACATGGAAAATACAAGTCATGCAATTTCTTGGTCATGCAGTTGGCCATGTGTTGGGTTGGTAGTGTGCTTTTGTTTCAGCCTGCCCCAGAAAGTCACCCCTTGCTGCACAGGTAATAATTATTTCTCATTTTCAGAACTTGGACTAATCCAGCATTTGTCATTACGTACATTATAACTGTCATCCATAGGGATCATAATTCCGTCCCTAGGGTGACAATCCTGTGCGTAAACTCATTCATCTCTTACTATTCAGACTACTTTTCCTGAGATTATTTTACACTATGTGAAATGTGCATCAAGTGCACGGTGCTATTTGGCTCTCCCCACTGTAGAGAATGGGAAAATGCATGATGCTGCACAAGTACCCCAACCTGCTATTATTATTATTATTATTATTATTATTATTATTGATTTATAATATTAAAATAATAGCAAGATGGAGTATTTCTGCAGCAACATGCTGCACAAATACCCCAACATACCCCATCCTGCTATTACTCCCCAGTCATTGTTAAAGCGGATCCGAGATGAAAAACTAACTATAACAAGTAACTTGTCTATATATCTTATCTAAAGTTTAGATAGTTTACACAGCAAATCTAGCTGCAAACAGCTTAAATAGAATATGATAATTTCTTTCTGTGATACAATGACAGCAGCCATGTTGTTTGTAAACATTACACAGAGGCAGGCTTATCTGTATCTTGAGCAAAAAACCTAATCCCCCCTCCTCCTCCCCTCTGCCTCTGAAATCTCTGGCTAGTAATACCTCCCCCTCCTCCTGCCCAGACTGATCTCCCATGAGCCCTTGCTACTGTCTGAGAGCCTTGACTCTCTGAAAACCTGTGGGCGTGGCTTATTTAGTTTATAGGTAATTAGAGTATTAAAACAAAAACAAAAAAGTATTTGGCTTGAGGAAAGCCCTATAAACAATAGGAAAGGAACACAATTATGCAATGAGTAAAAGTTCATCTCGGATCCACTTTAAAGAGAACCTGAACCTGAACTGAACTCCTGCCCAGACTGATCTCCCATGAGCCCTTGCTACTGTCTGAGAGCCTTGACTCTCTGAAAACCTGTGGGCGTGGCTTATTTAGTTTATAGGTAATTAGAGTATTAAAACAAAAACAAAAAAGTATTTGGCTTGAGGAAAGCCCTATAAACAATAGGAAAGGAACACAATTATGCAATGAGTAAAAGTTCATCTCGGATCCACTTTAAAGAGAACCTGAACTGAACATAAAAAGTAAAAATAACCATAGACAGGTCATACTTACCTCCTGTGTAGTATACTCCTCAATCCCTTTCTCCTCTCCTGCATCTCATTTGTCCACTGTGATCAATGGAATTCTACGTCCTCCATTTTGAAAATGGCAAATACCCCATAACGGCTTCCTGGTCAGCACACTGTTAAACTGTAATATCACACACTTGAGCCATAGGGAAACATGGACATTACCTTGCACATTCAGTTGTAACTGACAGCTGCTGATACTTAACTGACAGCAACTGGTATATTTCAGTTCTGCCAAAATATTGTCAGAACTGGAAGGAATCACTGTAAGAAGAAAATGGTGAGCTTCTGAGAGGAACTGACAGTGAGGTTAGTATGTAATATTCATTTGCAGCTGCGTCATGTGTTTATTTTAAATAATTTTACTCACTTCAGGTTCCCTTTAAGTGTACTAATCAGTGATTTGTTATATCGAAAGTGACAAATCAGAACCTTTAATTTACAAAAGTTCTTTACTAATATGATTAAATAATTGACATCCTAACAAACATTAAAGTCTATCATCTTCCAAACATTCTGGTATAAGGAAAAAATGAACTGGTATTTTTACAATAGCAATTTCACTTGGATGTGTGCTTCATGCTGTAAATTCAAAAAAATGATAATGGTACTGAGATCAACAGCAAAACTCACTGAAAAGATATAATAAAGCTTTAGTTATGATTAAAGATAAATGTCATATTGTTTTCTTAAAACAGAAGGTATTTGCGATAATTCGTACTGTAGACCTAGTTGCGTCTTATAGTCTTATATTTCAAAAAAATACAGTATATAAAAGTATCTCATATGTGAATATATTCATATGATATGCTTTGGAAGATTGCTGAAAAGAGTATTTATGTCAGTGAAATAGTGAGACAATTGATTTTTTTCCCTTGCAGAACACAATTAAATAGATGGAACATTTTAGGAAGTAAAATACATGCAAATGTTTTGTAAAAAGCGCCCAAAAAACTGAGCCTGATGTTTTTGTCAGCTGACGTATTTCTCATGAAAGGGTTTATTGTGATTCTATGTAGTACAAATCTGGCAGATCAAACAGGTATTTGACTAGTCCATATCCTCATGGGGGAATCTCTGGGTTTTCTTTATTTTCAAAAGCATTTACTGAACGGCAGTTGTTCAGCCCAACTACCAAATAATGTACAAGTGAGTAGCGAGGCCAACCAGCATCTTTGAAAATATTCTTTCCAGGTAGAACTTTTATAAATAATAAAGGAAACAGTGAGAATCCCCCATGATGATATAGACCACTCCAAAGCTAGAATTGTACTATCTACTATATGTGACAGCAGCAGGAAAAAAGTAATTTCTTTTGCATTTTACTCTGGGTCAAATATACATCTTATAATTACGTTTACACATTCATTTTTAATTTTACAATTTTACCCAATGGTGCTCCTCTTAATTTCTTCATAGCGCCTTTTTACCTCTGCCGAGTATTAAAAACGACTTCCCTATCCCCAAGCCTCACCTCATTGCTTTACATCATGTGGAGGAGAAGATAACTTTTTTCATATGTGGTCATGTCCAGTGGTCAACAACTTTTAAAATGAAATTGCTAATGTAGTATAATGCTGGGACTACATCATTAGATATTTTGGCAGATAGATGGTTCGATAGATCATTTCCAACATGTTCGATCTTATTTTCGATCATTTTTCTGATCGATTTCTCATAGAAGTGAATGGAAATTGACAAGAAAAGATAAGAAAATCGATCGAAAATAAGATCGGACGGTAAATCAACTGAGAAATCTCATTGTGTATTCCCAGCATAAGATGTCATTGAGTGACCCTTCTGAACAGATGCCTACTGTCTACTTATGAACCTACTAACATCATATACCCATTTCACAGGCTCACTCAATTTATTAAGATGTTAGCTGTTCTACTTTATGAATAACTTTATAGCCCTTTGTAGTTTGCCTACTATCGTTGCTCTCTTGAAAACAAATAATGATCCTAAATGTATTTTTTAACTGTTTTGATCAACACATTTATGTTGTTTTTCCACTCATTATATGTTTTTCCTTGCTGATATCTTTGGCATACGGACATTGTGAGGAAGTACAATTAAAAATGTTGATGTATCTTTAATACAAAATATTTTTTACTATTTTTCATGGAGAATCTATCCAACATTCACCATTCTTTGAATGTGCACAATTCATTCAGGTGAAAAATATAATCTTTTGATGATAAAACTTGATTGAAACCCACCCGTCTTTGTCTGTGATTCTGTAGGGTGATAGTTTACTCGAGGTGATGCACCATCTGATCCTATAACAGATCTTTTTGGTAGCAATCCACCATATCACCCTCGGAACACTACTACTGTGTATGTTGCCAGTGTGGGATAGCTACACCTCGCTTCAGTAAAAATTTGCTGGAACAGAGGGGGATCAGCAAAGACCCCCACGCCACCAACAATTCTCTCATTTGAAACGTACACAGGAGAACTTTCCAGACCTGTGGAAGGCTCATCTTTTTAACATTATATCTATAAATAAAAATTATTATGTTTTTATTCATGTACTGATAGGGCTATGTCCTTCTGGACTTCAGTGTTTGATGATAAAACTGTAAATTTATCTGACATAAAAGACAATTAAAAGAATCAATCATTCTACTGGTGTCAATGTGCATATCTCTTGTGATTGCCCTACCCCACACGCACACAGGTAGACAGACATGCGCACACACACACACGCATTTATTTTGAAAACCCATTTTACATCATTCATACCCCACAGCGTTTTGAGATAAGAAAGAGGGGCACTTAAGCCACACCCTTGTCACTTCCCTAACCACGCCCCTGACATGCTCCTAGTCATGCATAACATGAAGATTTCATAGGAAATATATTGTTTTATAATTCAAACCACATTGGTCATTTCAATCCTGGTTCATTTTCCTCTATATTAACATATGAAAATAAGAAACATGTAAATTTAAAAGATGGGAATAAAGTTTAGAGTCAATTAAACACATTTTTCAGATTATCTACACAGATCTGTACGTCAGTCCTGAAAAAGGGACATATAAGGAAGGAAAAGGGACAGAGGGACTGGGTTCCCAAAAAGGGACAGTCCCTCCAAAAGAGGGACAGTTAGGAGCTATGCATCTTTTATCTTATAATCCACAACAATTTTCTAGATGTAATATAACCCCATGTTATATGTGTAGATGTTATATCATTCCCAAGTGCTGAGGCACAGATATACATGTGTTGTCCTGTATAGGGTAGCTCTATCTATCCAGTGGATGTCAGCATCCACTGGATAGATGGAACTACAGTAATTTATTGGCAATATCTCTGAATTAATATTTATTATGAATTTCCCAGTAAAATGTAGCAACAAATTATATGCAGTAAAAAGGGAACAATGATGTATTTTATTGAGCCATAAATGAACTATGAAGTTAATGATTAGCATGCTGCATGATGCATATCTTCCTAGCGTTTCAGAATAGCTAGTGCTTCTTCATATTTCCTATTACCTGCTCCTAGTACAGCAGTGTTATGATAAGGCACTCTGCATATACAGCATAAAGACTGAAATCATTCTGCAGGCTGACACTGATACACTGAAATATGTGGAGCTTTATCACTTGAGGTTGCTGTATCAGCGTGTCAGCATTAAAGCGGACTTGCCCTCTGCTCTAAAAGATGCGCAACAGCGTAATAATCTTTAAAGAAAAACATTTCTTTGTTACAGCTGATTTAAATCCTGCAATAAATCTGCAGTGTGTCTCCTTCCTGCTGTCATGGAAGCAGACATAGGATTAACATCTTGTGTTTACAAATTAGCTGCTCTGCTGAGGCAGTCAGCTGACACAGCTAAGAGATCAAATTACAGTAGTGATTATTCACAGATGAGGGAGGATTAAACAGGCTAAACCAGGGCTGGACAAACTTTAGCATTAGGCTAAACTCTCTAAATATATACAGGGTGCATTTTTCTGTTTTCCTTCTGTCCTGTGCAAAAGTTCAGGTCCACTTTAAGAAATCACAGTGATAATCCATAGCCACAAGGTTCACCAGCAGTGTGATACAGTCCCACTGGCATGCCAGCTTGGGGTGCTGATTAGGGATAGACTTTTCGTCAAAAAGGCATTTTCGCATCAAAATTTGTACAGTATTTTCACAATTTTTGCAAGATACACGTTTTTGCAGGAACGAGAACTTTCTTGAAGATGTGTTTTCTCATGCCCTTGACTTCAATCTATTTGGTGAAAATACTGTATGTTTTCACATGCCTACCCATACATTTTCACACATACAGTATAATCACCTGTGCGATAAATGTGCTGTCTCATTGGTAGGAAAATATCGCCTAAGAGAACACTTTAATTGCATAAGGACAATCTGTTCAAATTATTGACTATCTGTTGGTCATCATATCATCATACTACAGTACTTGGGAAAATTGCCCAGTCAAAATTGGAAATGTGTGTCCTCCCTTTTTAGCCTCTTAATGGGCCCTTTAATAATAATGAACTGATTTTTTCACCCATAAGGAGGTTTGTGTGCTCTGATATTTTTTTAACTTTGCATTTGATTTCTGCAATGTACTGTATATCTCTGCGGTTTCGTGTGGCTTTTATAACAAATCTTCACTAGTTGTAATGTCTGTTTCTTTCCAGTTGAACTGAATGCAGTTTTGTAAAGAAAGATTCACACTAGCAACTGAAAACAAGATTGAACACCAGGACACATTATTGACATTTATCATGCGTTCAGCTGCAATATCAAATACTGTTCAGTGTGTTTGGTGCCAGAAGATGCCCAGTGAAGGTCAAATAAAGGGAAAATTACTTTGTTGGAAGGAATTATAGGTAGAGTTGGGCCGAACGGTTCGCCGGCGAACGGGGTTCGCGCGAACTTAGGTGGTTCGCGTGCGGGTACCGCACGCGAACCTTTTGCGGAAGAAGTTCGGTTCGCCCCATAATGCACCTGAGGGTCAACTTTGACCCTCTACATCACAGTCAGCAGGCCCAGTGTAGCCAATTAGGCTACACTAGCCCCTGGAGCCCCACCCCCCCTTATATAAGGCAGGCAGCGGCGGCCATTACGGCCACTCGTGTGCCTGCATTAGTCAGAGTAGGGCGAGCTGCTGCAGACTGTCTCTCAGGGAAAGATTAGTTAGGCTTAACTTCTTCCTGGCTGCATACCTGTTCTGTTCAGTGAGCCCTCAGCCCACTGCATACCTGTACTGTGATCCTGCCACTGCATAGCTGTTCAGTGATCCTGCCACAGCATACCTGTTCTGTTCAGTGAGCCCTCAGCCCACTGCATACCTGTACTGTGATCCTGCCACTGCATAGCTGTTCAGTGATCCTGCCACAGCATACCTGTTCTGTTCAGTGAGCCCTCAGCCCACTGCATACCTGTACTGTGATCCTGCCACTGCATAGCTGTTCAGTGATCCTGCCACAGCATACCTGTTCTGTTCAGTGAGCCCTCAGCCCACTGCATACCTGTACTGTGATCCTGCCACTGCATACCTGTTCAGTGATCCTGCCACAGCATACCTGTTCTGTTCAGTGAGCCCTCAGCCCACTGCATACCTGTACTGTGATACTGCCACTGCATACCTGTTCAGTGATCCTGCCACAGCATACCTGTTCTGTTCAGTGAGCCCTCAGCCCACTGCATACCTGTACTGTGATCCTGCCACTGCATACCTGTTCAGTGATCCTGCCACAGCATACCTGTTCTGTTCAGTGAGCCCCCAGCCCACTGCATACCTGTACTGTGATCCTGCCACTGCATACCTGTTCAGTGATCCTGCCACAGCATACCTGTTCTGTTCAGTGAGCCCTCAGCCCACTGCATACCTGTACTGTGATCCTGCCACTGCATAGCTGTTCAGTGATCCTGCCACAGCATACCTGTTCTGTTCAGTGAGCCCTCAGCCCACTGCATACCTGTACTGTGATCCTGCCACTGCATACCTGTTCAGTGATCCTGCCACTGTATACCTGTTCTGTGAACCCGCCACTGTATACCTGTTCTGTTCAGTGGACCCGCCACTGTATACCTGTTCTGTGAACCCGCCACTGTATACCTGTTCTGTTCAGTGGACCCGCCACTGTATACCTGTTCTGTGAACCCGCCACTGTATACCTGTTCTGTTCAGTGGACCTGCCACTGTATACCTGTTTAGTGAACACGCCACTGCATACCTGTTGTGTTCAGTGAACCTGCCACTGCATACCTGTTCTGTGAACCCGCCACTGTATACCTGTTCTGTTCAGTGGACCCGCCACTGTATACCTGTTCTGTTCAGTGGACCTGCCACTGTATACCTGTTCTGTTCAGTGGACCTGCCACTGTATACCTGTTTAGTGAACACGCCACTGCATACCTGTTGTGTTCAGTGAACCCGCCACTGTATACCTGTTCTGTGAACCCGCCACTGTATACCTGTTCTGTTCAGTGGACCCGCCACTGTATACCTGTTCTGTGAACCCGCCACTGTATACCTGTTCTGTTCAGTGGACCCGCCACTGTATACCTGTTCTGTGAACCCGCCACTGTATACCTGTTCTGTTCAGTGGACCCGCCACTGTATACCTGTTCTGTGAACCCGCCACTGTATACCTGTTCTGTTCAGTGGACCCGCCACTGTATACCTGTTCTGTGAACCCGCCACTGTATACCTGTTCTGTTCAGTGGACCTGCCACTGTATACCTGTTTAGTGAACACGCCACTGCATACCTGTTGTGTTCAGTGAACCTGCCACTGCATACCTGTTCTGTGAACCCGCCACTGTATACCTGTTCTGTTCAGTGGACCCGCCACTGTATACCTGTTCTGTGAACCCGCCACTGTATACCTGTTCTGTTCAGTGGACCTGCCACTGTATACCTGTTTAGTGAACACGCCACTGCATACCTGTTGTGTTCAGTGAACCTGCCACTGCATACCTGTTCTGTGAACCCGCCACTGTATACCTGTTCTGTTCAGTGGACCCGCCACTGTATACCTGTTCTGTTCAGTGGACCTGCCACTGTATACCTGTTCTGTTCAGTGGACCTGCCACTGTATACCTGTTTAGTGAACACGCCACTGCATACCTGTTGTGTTCAGTGAACCCGCCACTGTATACCTGTACTGTTCAGTGAACCCACCGCATCAGTGCGCATACCTGTGCAGTTAAGTGAACCCACCTACCTACGTGAGTGCACGCAGTGTGATATACCACTCCGTGCATACCCGATATGGACAAAACAGGTAGAGGAAGAGGAAGAGGTAGTGGCAGAGGCAGAGGAAGGCCACCCGGCAGGTCTGCGCGAGGTCGTGTAAATGTAATTTCGTGTGGACCTGGCCCACAGTACAGTGCTCGGAAGAAGGCACGTCCCATCACCTCCCAAGATTGTCAGGACGTGGTTGAGTATTTAGCGACACAGAACACCTCATCTTGCTCAGCCACCAGCGCTACTACTAGCACCACTTCCGCTGCATTTGACACTTCGCAAGAATTATTTAGTGGTGGTGAAATCACTGATGCACAGCCATTGTTACAGCCAGATGAATTTTCACCAGCTCATATGTCTGCGTTACGCGACAACACTATGGATGTAACGTGTAAGGAGGATGAAGGACCTACACATTTGGATTTTTCTGAGGCAAGCGAAGCTGGGCAGGATGATTACGATGATGACGATGATAGGGATCCTCTGTATGTTCCCAATAGAGGAGATGAAGAGGGGGACAGTTCAGAGGGGGAGTCAGAGAGTAGTAGGAGGATAGAAGTTGCTGAAAGAAGCTGGGGCAGCTCTTCGTCAGAAACAGCTGGTGGCAGAGTCCGGCACCATGTATCGCCAGATTCGCCACCTATGTACAGCCAGCCAACTTGCCCTTCAGCATCAGCTGCTGAGGTGCCCACATCCCAGGGTGGCTCAGCGGTGTGGAAATTTTTTAATGTGTGTGCCTCAGATCGGACCAAAGCCATCTGTTCGCTCTGCCAACAAAAATTGAGCCGTGGAAAGGCCAACACTCACGTAGGGACAAGTGCCTTACGAAGGCACCTGCAGAAAAGGCACAAACAGCAATGGGATGGCCACCTGAGCAAAAGCAGCAGCAGCACACAAAAGCAAAGTCACCCTCCTTCTCCTCTTCCTCCTTCAGGTGCATCATCTGCTTATGCCGCTCTCTCCCTTGCACCTTCACAGGCACCCTCCTCCACTCCGCCTCTGCCCTTGAGCGGTTCCTGCTCCTCTGCCCACAGCAGCAGTCAGGTGTCCGTGAAGGAAATGTTTGAGCGGAAGAAGCCACTTTTGGCCAGTCACCCCCTTGCCCGGCGTCTGACAGCTGGCGTGGCGGAACTGTTAGCTCGCCAGCTGTTACCATACCGGCTGGTGGACTCTGAGGCCTTCCGTAAATTTGTGGCCATCGGAACACCGCAGTGGAAGATGCCAGGCCGCACTTATTTTTCCAGAAAGGCCATACCCCAACTGCACCGTGAAGTTGAGAGGCAAGTGGTGTCATCTCTTGCGAAGAGCGTTGGGTCAAGGGTACACCTGACCACGGATGCCTGGTCTGCCAAGCACGGGCAGGGCCGCTACATTACCTACACAGCCCATTGGGTGAACCTGGTGGTGAACGATGGCAAGCAGAAAGCGGCGGACCAAATTGTGACACCTCCACGGCTTGCAGGCAGGCCTCCTGCCACCTCCTCTCCTCCTGCTACATGCTCTTCGCTGTCCTCCTCCTCCTCCTTGGCTGAGTGGCAGTTCTCCTCTCCAGCTACACAGCCCCAGCTCCGCAGGGCCTATGCTGCATGCCAGGTACGACGGTGTCACGCCATCTTAGACATGGCTTGTCTCAAAGCGGAGAGTCACACTGGAGCAGCTCTCCTGGCTGCTCTTAAGAAACAGGTGGATGAGTGGCTGACCCCGCACCACCTGGAGATAGGCAACGTGGTGTGCGACAACGGCAGCAATCTGCTTGCCGCTTTGCATATGGGGAAGCTGACACACATACCCTGCATGGCACATGTCATGAATCTGGTGGTTCAAAGATTTGTGGCAAAGTACCCTGGCTTAGCGGATGTCCTGAAGCAGGCCAGGAAGTTCTGTGGGCATTTGAGGCGCTCTTACACAGCCATGGCACGATTTGCAGAAATTCAGCGTAAAAACAACATGCCGGTGAGACGCCTCATTTGCGATAGCCCCACTCGCTGGAACTCGACCCTCCTCATGTTCTCCCGCCTGCTAGAACAGAAGAAAGCCGTCACCCAGTACCTCTACAACTGGAGTAGAACGAAACAGTCTGGGAAGATGGGGATGTTCTGGCCCGACAACTGGACAATGATGAAAAATGCATGCAGGCTCATGCGGCCGTTTGAGGAGGTGACCAACCTGGTGAGCCGCAGTGAGGGCACCATCAGCGACTTAATTCCCTACGCGTACTTCTTGGAGCGTGCTGTGCGTAGAGTGGCGGATGAAGCTGCGAATGAGCGTGACCAGGAACCGTTACGGCAGGAACAGGCATGGGACCAATTTTCATCAGACCCAGCTGTTTCCTCAACACCTGCGGCAGCACAGAGGGGGGAGGAGGAGGAAGAAGAGAGGTCATGTGCAGAAGATGAGTCAGACTCAGAGGATGATGAGCAAGGTGTTTCTTTGGGGGAGGAGGAGGAGGGGACAGCGGCAGGAGAACAACCGCAGCAGGCGTCGCAGGGGGCTTGTGCTGCGCAACCTTCCCGTGGTATTGTTCGCGGCTGGGGGGAGGAGGTTGACTTACCTGACGTCACTGAGGAAGAGCAAGAGGAGATGGAGGGTACTGGATCCGACTTTGTGCAGATGTCGTCTTTTATGCTGTCCTGCCTGTTGAGGGACCCCCGTATAAAAAACCTCAAGGGGAATGAGCTGTACTGGGTGGCCACACTACTAGACCCTCGGTACAGGCACAAAGTGGCGGACCTGTTACCAACTCACCGGAAGGTGGAAAGGATGCAGCACATGCAGAACCAGCTGTCAACTATGCTTTACAATGCCTTTAAGGGTGATGTGACGGCACAACGCCAGCAAGGTACCACTGCCACTAATCCTCCTCCCGTGTCCACGCAGTCAAAGACAGGACGCTCCAGCGATCTCATGGTGATGTCGGACATGCGGACGTTCTTTAGTCCAACGCCTCGCCGTAGCCCTTCCGGATCCACCCTCCACCAACGCCTGGAACGGCAGGTAGCCGACTACCTGGCCTTAAGTGTGGATGTAGACACTGCTGTGAACAGCGATGAGGAACCCTTGAACTACTGGGTGCGCAGGCTTGACCTGTGGCCAGAGCTGTCCCAATTTGCCATCCAACTTCTCTCCTGCCCTGCCGCAAGCGTCCTCTCAGAAAGGACCTTCAGCGCAGCTGGAGGCATTGTCACAGAGAAGAGAAGTCGCCTAAGTCACAAAAGTGTTAAGTACCTCACCTTTATAAAAATGAATGAGGCATGGATCCCGGAGGGCTGCTGCCCGCCCCAAGACTAAGTCAGTCCCCGCACATACAGCATCTCTGCCTGCACGCCGTGTGACTGGCTGCCTGGCCTGCCCCAAGAAGACTAAGTCGCTCCCAGTCCCTCCACACAGCATGTCTGCCTGCAGGCCGCTTCACTACCTTCTCCGCCACCACCAACAGGGTCCGGGACTCCAGGCGGATTGCTGAATTTTTTAGGCCGCTGCTAGCAGCGGCCGCTGTAATAATTTTTCGGGTGCGTGTACATGACTGCCTAATTTTTCTGGCTGCACTGCGGGCAGCTGCAACAACAAAAGAAAAGGCATGAACATGCGCCCATTCCCCTTCGTGATCATTACCTTGCCGTGGTGAAGGGGCTTGCGTATCACAATGGAGCAATGACCGGCGCCTAGATGAGTGTCTCGGGGGGCACACCCACGATAATAAGGTCGTTGCCTCATTGTGGTCAGACCAAATTTGATCAGCTGGACAGTCACTGTTCTGTCATTCAGCTACATCAGCCAGGTGACTGACCATATGGGCTGTAAAGCCACCAAAACCTGCACTCTCGCCATGGTGCGCACCAGTCCAGCACGGCCGTCACTACACAAACAGCTGTTTGCGGTGCGTTACACGATGAGTTTGGTGCGTCAGTGTGAAGCAGTACCTTAATTACACTACCTGATTGATGTATACACATGCAAGATGTTTGAAAGCACTTTAGGCCTGTCATTTAACATTCAATGTGATTTCTGCCCTTAAAACGCTGCTTTGCGTCAAATCCAGATTTTTCCCGGGGACTTTTGGCATGTATCCCACTCCGCCATCCCCCCCTCCAGGTGTTAGACCCCTTGAAACATCTTTTCCATCACTTTTGTGGCCAGCATAATTAATTTTTTTTTTCAAAGTTCGCATCCCCATTGAAGTCTATTGCGGTTCGCGAACTTTAACGCGAACCGAACCTTTCGCGAAAGTTCGCGAACCCGGTTCGCGAACCGAAAATCGGAGGTTCGGCCCAACTCTGATTATAGGTAAGATGGATGTCACAAGTGATAAAGGTGTTTTCCAGCCATACGGTGACGCATACGGCTGTTTGTACCTGAAGTGTGTGGCAGTGGTGCTCAGCAGAGCTCGAATATTCGAGCAGCTCGAATATTCGAGCTCTTTTTCAGCTATTCGAGCTCGGTATTCGAGCTCCGAATAGCTGCAGCTATTCGAATGGGCTATTCGAGGATTTGGCTGACCCCCAGAGGCCTCAGAGTCGGAGAGGTGGTGGCCGACAATGGGGCCAATCTGGTTGCCGCAATAGACAGGGGAAACCTGACCCACATCCCCTGTCTTGCCCACGTGCTGAACCTGGTGGTGCAGAAGTTCTTGCGCACCTACCAGGGGATGGGCGAACTGCTGGAAACGGCAAGGAACGTTGTGCGTCACTTCCGGCGCTCGGCTGCAGCCTGTGCGAGCCTGGAAGACGTGCAAAAGGAGCTGGATCTGCCACGCCATCGGCTGATCCTTGACGTTCCGACTCGCTGGAACTCCACCCTGGCGATGTTGGAGCGTCTGGTTGAACAGAAGCACGCTGTCAACCAGTACCTTGCCCTGGCCACTGTTTCCGCCGCTCAGAGAAGGGACAAGACCAGCAACATCCCGTCCATCGTCCCCGATGATGACTGGAGGCACATGCAGCAGGTGTGCTTAGTGCTGGCTCCCTTTCTGCAGGCCACTAACATGGTGAGCAGGGACCATGCTATGGTCTGCGAGTGGGTGCCCCTGGTTTGTCTGCTGAACAGGGCCCTCGATGCTTTGCTGGAACAGGGAGCGGCAGCCTTGGACCAGCAGGAGCGGCAAGCAGCTGCACAGTCCACCTCTGAGGGGGAGGAGGAGGAGGACTTGGTGGAGGTCCCTGACCTTGCTGCTGATGAGGGGGAGCAGCACAGTGCAGCTGAGTTGGTGCGGGGGTGGAGAGAGGATGAGGCTGACGAGGCAGAGGAGGAGGATGAGGACAGCAGCACTGCCGTCGATGTGCCAGCAGACGTGCCCCGCCTCTTCCCAATGGCAGCGCACATGCTGACGTGCCTGCGCAGGGACCCCAGGGTGATCCAGATGAAGCAGAGGGAGGACATCTGGATCAGCATGATGTTGGACCCACGCCTCAAGGGGAAGTTGAGCCAGTTCCTGCCGCCTGCAGGATGAGACCCAGCGCAACAAATAAGGAGCTTGCAGCAGGCCCTTGTTGAGCGCTTGGAGGAAGCCTTCCCCCAGCCTTCCACCCCCACTGTCCAGCAGCCAGCACAGAGGCAGCAGCAGGTGCCTGCATCCAGCAGCAAGCGCCCCACAGACCTGCTGTCTCTCAGCCACGAGCTCTACAGGACTGTAGAGGCTCCGGCAGCAGTGACTAGAGAGGAGGTGCATGCAGCAGCATCCTCCTCCGGTCACAGCCAGCGCCTGACCCGCATGGTGGCTGACTACATGGGGTCCTACAGCGGGCTTGACAGCGATGCCCCTGTTGATCCCATGGAGTATTGGGTCAAGCGCCTGGAGATCTGGAGCGAGCTGGCGCAGTACGCCCTGGAAGTGCTGTCCTGCCCCCCTTCCAGCGTGCTGTCCGAGCGCTGCTTCAGTGCAGCTGGTGGTGTGGTCACCGAGAAACGCTCACGTCTGTCTCACAAGTCTGTGGACAGACTGACGTTTCTCAAGATGAACCAGGCGTGGGTGGAAGGCGAGTTCCTGGCCCCTGTTGTCGGCGAGAGGGGGACATGAACTAGCTAAGAACCATCGTTAATGTGCCTTACCACCCTTTACCACCTCCTGGCTCCTGCTCACTAAGCCAGCCTGGTTCACTTTGACTATTACGTCGCCTGCAGCCACACATTTTACACCTACAGTGGGCTGCTGTGTACTGCCCTTCTGCTGTCTGTCTGTGTTTCCCACTGCCAGGGTACACAGATTTACCTTCTGCTGCCACACTGCCACCAGCTATTACGTCAAACAATAGCTGCTCACATTACTCCTCCATTCCTCCTGCTGCTGCTGCTGTCGGTCTGTGTTTCCCACTGCCAGGGTACACAGAATTACATTCTGCTGCCACTCTGCCACCAGCTATTACGTCAAACAATAGCTATATATCTGTGTAATTTGTTTTACAAACAAAACCAAAAAACCATAAAAAAAAAGGTTTAATTTTTCTGAGGTGCCCGGGTTGAAAACTGTGTTGTCCCAGTTGTGTATTGGACACAATGTGGGCTGCACGACCGCTGTCTGGGACCTCCTGTTGTGTTTATTTATGGCCTGGTATCACCGCTAGGTACCAGGGCTATTATGTCACGCTGCCTGCCTGCTGCCACACTCACACTACTCCTCCATTCCTCCTGCTGCTGCTGTCTGTCTGTGTTTCCCACTGCCAGGGTACACAGAATTACCTTCTGCTGCCAGTCTGCCACCAGCTATTACGTCAAACAATAGCTGCACACATAATTACTCCTCCATTCCTCCTGCTGCTGCTGCTGTCTGTCTGTGTTTCCCAACGCCAGGGTACACAGATTTACCTTCTGCTGCCACTCTGCCACCAGCTATTACGTCAAAAAATAGCTATATCTGTGTAATTGGTTGTAAAACCAAAACTACAAAACCATTACAAAAAAAAAGGTTTAATTTTTCTGAGGTGCCCGGGTTGAAAACTGTGTTGTCCCAGTTGTGTATTGGACACGATGTGGGCTGCACGACCGCTGTCTGGGACCTCCTGTTGTGTTCATTTACGGCCTGGTATCACCGCTAGGTACCAGGGCTATTATGTCACGCTGCCTGCCTGCTGCCACACTCACACTACTCCTCCATTCCTCCTGCTGCTGCTGTCTGTCTGTGTTTCCCACTGCCAGGGTACACAGAATTACCTTCTGCTGCCAGTCTGCCACCAGCTATTACGTCAAACAATAGCTGCACACATAATTACTCCTCCATTCCTCCTGCTGCTGCTGCTGTCTGTCTGTGTTTCCCAACGCCAGGGTACACAGATTTACCTTCTGCTGCCACTCTGCCACCAGCTATTACGTCAAAAAATAGCTATATCTGTGTAATTGGTTGTAAAACCAAAACTACAAAACCATTACAAAAAAAAGGTTTAATTTTTCTGAGGTGCCCGGGTTGAAAACTGTGTTGTCCGAGTTGTGTATTGGACACGATGTGGGCTGCACGACCGCTGTCTGGGACCTCCTGTTGTGTTTATTTACGGCCTGGTATCACCGCTAGGTACCAGGGCTATTATGTCACGCTGTCTACCTGATGCCACACTCACACTACTCCTCCATTCCTCCTGCTGATGCTGCTGTCTGTCTGTGTTTCCCACTGCCAGGGTACACAGAATTAGCTTCTGCTGCCACTCTGCCACCAGCTATTACGTCAAACAATAGCTGCTCACATAATTACTCCTCCATTCCTCCTGCTGCTGCTGTCTGTCTGTGTTTCCCAACGCCAGGGTACACAGATTTACCTTCTGCTGCCACTCTGCCACCAGTTATTACGTCAAAAAATAGCTATATCTGTGTAATTGGTTGTAAAACCAAAACTACAAAACCATTAGAAAAAAAAGGTTTAATTTTTCTGAGGTGCCCGGGTTGAAAACTGTGTTGTCCCAGTTGTGTATTGGACACAATGTGGGCTGCACGACCGCTGTCTGGGACCTCCTGTTGTGTTTATTTACGGCCTGGTATCACCGCTAGGTACCAGGGCTATTATGTCACGCTGCCTACCTGCTGCCACACTCACACTACTCCTCCATTCCTCCTGCTGATGCTGCTGTCTGTCTGTGTTTCCCACTGCCAGGGTACACAGAATTACCTTCTGCTGCCACTCTGCCACCAGCTATTACGTCAAACAATAGCTGCACACATAATTACTCCTCCATTCCTCCTGCTGCTGCTGCTGTCTGTCTGTCTTTCCCAACGCCAGGGTACACAGATTTACCTTCTGCTGCCACTCTGCCACCAGCTATTACGTCAAAAAATAGCTATATCTGTGTAATTGGTTGTAAAACCAAAACTACAAAACCATTACAAAAAAAAAGGTTTAATTTTTCTGAGGTGCCCGGGTTGAAAACTGTGTTGTCCCAGTTGTGTATTGGACACAATGTGGGCTGCACGACCGCTGTCTGGGACCTCCTGTTGTGTTTATTTACGGCCTGGTATCACCGCTAGGTACCAGGGCTATTATGTCACGCTGCCTACCTGCTGCCACACTCACACTACTCCTCCATTCCTCCTGCTGATGCTGCTGTCTGTCTGTGTTTCCCACTGCCAGGGTACACAGAATTACCTTCTGCTGCCAGTCTGCCACCAGCTATTATGTCAAACAATAGCTGCTCACATTACTCCTCCATTCCTCCTGCTGCTGCTGCTGTCGGTCTGTGTTTCCCACTGCCAGGGTACACAGAATTACATTCTGCTGCCACTCTGCCACCAGCTATTACGTCAAACAATAGCTATATATCTGTGTAATTTGTTTTACAAACAAAACCAAAAAACCATAAAAAAAAGGTTTAATTTTTCTGAGGTGCCCGGGTTGAAAACTGTGTTGTCCCAGTTGTGTATTGGACACGTTGTGGGCTGCACGACCGCTGTCTGGGACCTCCTGCCTGCTGTGTTTATTTACAGCCCTGGTATCACCGCTAGGTACCAGGGCTATTATGTCACGCTGCCTGCCTCATTGACTGCCTGCTGCCACACACTCATCCTCCTCCTCCTGCTGCTGAATTTACCTCCTGCTGTCTGTGTGTTTCCACTGCCAGGGAGCACATACAATGGCGCTTCCAACATGCGTGCGCCACCAGCTATTTGTTACGCTCAAAAATAGCTGCATTTCTTTAAAAAAAAATTTGAAAAGAGAAATAAGTGAAGAAGAAGACGATATAGAAGAAGATGAAGAAGATGAAGAAGAAGAAGATGAAGAAGAAGAAGAAGAAGGAGGAGAAGAAGAAGAAGATGAAGATGAAGATGAAGAAGAAGAAGATGAAGAAGATGAAGAAGATGAAGAAGAAGATGAAGAAGATGAAGAAGATGAAGAAGAAGATGAAGAAGATGAAGAAGAAGTAGAGAAGAGAAAAAGACAATCGAGAGCCCCCGATAGTGTATTATTGTAATACAACTGGCATAGGGTGATCAATTAAAGTTATACTCACAAGTCTGGGTTGCCGAGTCCAGGCAACCACTTAAATCGCAGGCGAGGAATTTAAACCTGTCCCCGCTCAGGTTAAAAATGTCGCTCTCCGTAGATAGAAAAAAGAGGGTGTCAACACCCATCCACCAGGTGGATCAATCGTAATGTAGTATACAGAGGCGCCAGTAGAACAAAATTAGTACCAATTAAAATCAATAAAAGTGTGGGTGGTGTGGGTGGATCTACCCGCCCAACAACAAAACACAAGCACTGCTGTGTGTAAAAATGGTCAATTTAATAAAAACTCCCAATAAAATTGTACAGTTTGCAACGCGTTTCACGGGTCCCAAGCCCGCTTCCTCAGGCAAAAAAACTTTTACAAGCAGGAGCAACTGAAAGATACAAAAAACATAACAAAAGACCCAACTGTAAACAACAATCAGAAATCAAAAATCAAAGATGAACATCAGTCAATATTTAAGCTGAACATAATATAATACAATCTCTGATTAGGTCAGCAAATAATAACATAACATATATGAAAGACAAGAGACATTGCATCCATGAAAAACACAGACATATACTCTTGTCAGCCATCTAGTGCCATGTAATCTCGCACTTGCTTGGTCCACAAACGCATTGTATATATTTGCCAAAGTCTGGCCATCTACAGTCCATATCCTCATACATGCAAAAATAGCACCTTCTCCTATCCTATATACATATATATGAGAAAACACACAATAAGTATAATATACACCACCAAAAGAGCTTTTCAATGGATGTGTCTAAACTTGAACATGGAAAATTTTGTAGAACCATGCGGATAGAGCGGTGGGGGGTGGCCAGACTATCGCATACTAACGAGGGACAAAGGAAGTGAGGGGAGCAAAATAAACACTGGATTTGGGAGGAAAAACATCACTTACCAGTGTCCTTGTGCAGACGAGTGTGGCGCCTTTGCTGCAGGTTGGCGCCACACTCGTATCTAAAAAGCCTTCCGTATCGTGACGTCCGGGTGATGGGGGGCGTGGTGTGTCGCGTGTATGGAAGGGCGTGACTAATGGATCTCTAATGAGGGAACGCGTAATCCGCCTATGGAGACCTGTACAAGGCGGAAATGCGTCAGCTAAGGGTATGATGGCTGAGCCGCCATCTTACTAGTGGGCATGGTATACTTATGTGATATCCACATAAGAGCAGTACGGAGCGGAAGTGCGTAGGTTAGGGGCATGATGGCTGGGCTGCCATCAAACTAGTGGGCATACTACTCTCGTGTGACATCTCATACGGAGATACGTAATGTGTATAATGTGGGTCTCAACAATATTCCTTATAAAAACATATGGTATAATATAATAATGGAAAATATATATACATACATAAGGATTCATGTTCAGATAAACCAAAACAAAAACAAAACAAAAAAATACAAAAAAATACAAAAAAATACAAAAAATAAAAAATAAAACAAAACAAAAAAATAATAATACAAAAATACAAAAAAATACACAAAAATATACAAAAAAATAATAAAAAATATTATAAAAAAATATAATAATAAAAAAATAATAATAAAAACAAAAAAGTACTAATCAAATATAAATAATGGAAAATTCATAATGCTTAAATGGATTGGATTGTCAGACCAATCTGGTGTCATACTCACCAGCCAGGTCCCCTCCGTTATCGCCGCGGGCGCATCCTTACGCGCGCGCGCACGGGCATGCTGGGATTCTTAGTGCCTCATTGTTGTGATGACACGCACGGCGTTCCGCTATGCGCGCGCAGAATTGTGCGCGTGCGCAGTGCGCGCATCGGGTTGCGCGCATGCGCGCGCAAGGCCGTGCGCACGCGTACTCAGCGTTGCGCGCTGCGCGCATGCGCAGGCGTTCGTTTTGGCGCCCATTGCCCTATTTAAACAGGTCTGCCCTTAACTCTGTGCTGTTTGTTCATACAGCGTGTACCTAGTGAACCTGTAGCTATTCTGATCGTATTTCCTGGTATTGACTCTTGGCTTGTGACCCCGACTACTCCTGTCTGCTGCCCGTCTTGACCCTTGGCTTGTTCTACCGTGTTGTTGTCTGCAGCCTGCCCTGATCTCCGGCCTGTTCCTGACTATCCTGATCTCCGCCTGCCCTGACCTTGGCTTGTTCCTTGATCTCGACCTTGCCTGTACCTGGCTCTCCACACCGAGACGTCATCTGTTCTCCAACCCACTGTGGGATTATCCTGAGCGCAACCTGGTGGGCACTAGGCAGCGAAGTTCCACTTCCCCCTCCTGGGGTAGTGGTCCTGCTTCCCCCTCAAGGGGTCGTGGGTGAAGACCCGTGGTCACTTAGACTCTGCGCTTGGGTGGTCCACTAACATAGTGGGGCGGTCAACAGCTCCTGCTCTCGCACCTAACAGAAACAAACAGCCATTATGGACGGCTCTGGAGAGCGAACTCCGTTTGATGCCCTCTGCGATTTGGTGCAACAATTGACCCTGTCTGTGCAAGCGGTTCAGAGGGACTGTGCTGAGATCCGCGGCCAATTTGCTAGTCAAGCGGCTTCCGCAGCCGCTGCTGATTCTGGGTCTGCTCCAGCTTCCGCTCCTGCTTCTGGGCCTGTTCAGTTACCTGTTAATCCTGAGCCACCTGCCCCTGAACCAAAGCTGCCGCTTCCTGAACGTTTTTCTGGTGATCGAAGCAAGTTTAGACTTTTTAGGAGTGCTTGTTACCTGCACTTCAACATGCTCCCGCGCACCTTTGCCAATGAAAATGTCAGAGTTGGGGCAATCATTTCTCTTCTCCAAGGGGATCCACAGGCCTGGGCTCTCCGACTAATGGAACAGGGTCATGATTGTTTACAGAATTCTACGTCATTTTTCGAAGCTATGGCAGAAATATATGACGATCCTTGTAAAGAGGCCTCGGCTGATGCTGCTATACGCTCCCTTCGGCAGGGCCGTAGATCGGTCGAGGAATATGTCCAGGAGTTCCGTCGTTGGTCTGGTGATCTGGACTGGAATGATTCTGTACTAAGGTCTCAGTTCCGCTTGGGCCTCTCTGAGTCAGTTAAGGATGAACTTGCCCGTGTGGGAATTCCAGCTACCCTTAAAGAACTCATCCAGCTCTCCATTCAGATAGACCGGCGTCTGAGGGAGAGGCGCCAAGAAAGAGCCGGTAACCTTCACAGTTCCTGGTATCCTCCGACTCCAGTACTTCCTGCTGTGTCTCCTTCAGCTTCCAGTGTTACACCTATGGAGGAACCTGAACCCATGCAGTTGGGCCTTGCCCGAGCTCCACTCACTCCGGGGGAAAGACAACGTCGTCGAGCTGCAAATCTTTGTCTTTATTGTGGAGCATCCGGACATTTTCGTCAGGACTGTCCAGTTCGGCCTCTAAGTAAGCCCGCCATCTTCTCATCCTGGGAATCTCACAGTCCATTAGCTTCAGCGGCTCATGTTCCTCTTTCTCTCTTCCTACAGGGCCCCAAAGGAAAGAATACTCACCTTAAAGCCATCGTGGACTCTGGAGCATGCTCTTGCTTCCTAGACTTTCATCTCGCCCAACAACTTCAGCTACCAACTCGTCAGAAAAATAAGCCTCTACTAATTCAACTGGCCGATGGATCATCCATCCAGTCTGGACCTGTGACCCTGGAAACTTTCCCTCTGCTGGTTACCATCAAGGAAGATCATCAGGAATATCTTTGTTTTGACCTGATTCCGTCCCCACTGTTCCCTGTTATCCTCGGAATGCCTTGGCTCAGGAGTCATAATCCCCAGATAGACTGGGTGTCTGGGGAAGTCTCCTTCAACTCCTCCTACTGTTCCCGTTTCTGCTTCCCCAGTATTGGTCGCCTACTCTGCACAAACTCTGAAAAGGCCTCCTTGATCCCAGCTGTTTATCACGATTATCTGGATGTCTTTGACAAGAAGGGGTCTGATTCACTTCCACCGCACCGTATCTATGACTGTCCAGTGAACCTTCAGCCTGGTGCGGCCATTCCTTACGGCAGAATATATCCTCTTTCTGAACCGGAGTCACTGGTACTCAAGGAGTACATCGAGGAAAACCTGAAAAAGGGATTCATCAAACCTTCCTCCTCTCCAGCCGGTGCCGGAATCTTTTTTGTAGAAAAGAAAGATGGTTCTCTTAGGCCATGCATTGACTACAGAGCCCTTAATGAGATTACCATTAAGGATCGTTATCCGCTACCCCTAATGTCCGAGTTGTTCCAAAGGTTACGGTCAGCCAAAGTCTTTACCAAACTTGATCTAAGGGGAGCCTATAATCTGGTGCGAATTAAGGAAGGGGATGAGTGGAAGACGGCTTTCAGATCCCGTTACGGACATTTTGAGTATCTAGTTATGCCTTTCGGCCTCTGTAACGCTCCTGCTACGTTTCAGCGATTCATCAATGATGTGTTAAGGGACTTTATTGATGACTTTCTCGTGGTTTACTTGGACGACATCCTCATCTTTTCATCTTCTTTGGAGGAACACCGGGCTCATGTAAAAAAGGTTCTTGCTCGTCTACGCACACATGAACTTTACGCAAAACCAGAGAAGTGCGAGTTTGAGCAGAGTAATATCCAGTTTCTGGGTCTCCAAATATCATCTGAGGGAATCGAGATGGACCCAAAGAAGGTATCTGCTATCCTGGATTGGCCTGTTCCTTCTGATCGCAGGGAAGTGCAACGATTCATCGGATTTGCCAATTTTTACAGGAGGTTCATTAAAAACTTTTCAAGGATTGTTGCTCCTATCACTTTACTGACCAAGGTTAATCTTCCATTCAGATGGACCCCTGAGGCTCAGTCTGCCTTTGAGGATCTCAAGACACGGTTCACGTCTGCTCCTATCCTTAGACATGCGGATCCTTCTCAAGCTTTCGTCCTGGAAGTGGACGCCTCTGAAACTGCTGTTGGGGCCATTCTCTCACAACGCTTCGGCCCTAAGTCCATCCTGCATCCAATAGCCTTCTTCTCCAGGAAACTTAGTTCTTCGGAGAAGAATTACGATGTCGCTGATAGAGAACTCCTGGCCATTAAGGCAGCATTGGAAGAATGGCGTTATCTACTTGAAGGAGCGTTACACCCTATCCTTATTCTCACCGATCACAGGAACCTGGAATACTTACGTTCGGCCAAAAGATTGAAACCTCGTCAAGCCCGCTGGGCTTTGTTCTTTTCCAGGTTCAACTTCCACCTGACCTTCCGTCCTGGTTCTAAGAATGTCAAAGCAGATGCTCTCTCACGTATGTTCCATGATGAGTCAGCAACTCACCTTGTCCCTGATACTATCCTGTCTGCAAGTCACTTCCTTCTTCTACAGACTGGTCTGTTGGAGTCTGTCAAGCAAGCCGCCTCTACAATACCTATACAAGAGGTGCCCTCTGGTCTTGTCTTCAGAGATGGTTTTTTTTTTCATGGAAACAAAGTTTTTATTCCCCCTGAGCTTCGTCGGACAGTGTTGGCCGGTTGTCATGATTGCAAACTGGCTGGACATTTTGGGATCTCTAGAACGCTAGAACTTCTCCGGAGAAACTTCTGGTGGCCAACTTTGTCTAAGGACTGTAAGCAATTCATACGTTCCTGTGAGATTTGTGCAAGATCAAAAAGCTCCAGATCTAAGCCTTGGGGTCTGCTCAACCCATTGTCCATTCCAGAGCGGCCGTGGGACAAGATTGCCATGGACTTCATTGTCGATCTACCACCTTCTGAGGGGTTCACTACTATCCTGGTGGTAGTCGATCGTTTTACCAAGATGGCTCACTTTATACCTTTAAAAGGTGTCCCTTCGGCCACAACAACTGCCCAGGTGTTTCTGAAAGAGATCGTCCGTCTCCATGGTCTCCCTTCTGAGATTGTGTCCGACCGGGGCTCACAGTTCACCTCTAAATTCTGGAAGGAACTCTGTAAACTTTTGAGTATCAAGCCTTGTCTCTCGTCTGGCTATCACCCTCAAACCAACGGCCAGACTGAGAGAACAAACCAGACATTAGAACAGTATTTACGCTGCTTCTCTTCTGCCGCTCAAGATGACTGGTCCACCCTGCTTGCCACGGCAGAATTTGCCTATAACAACTCTGTTCACACTGCTACCAAACTGTCTCCATTCTTCGCCAATTTCGCTTTCCATCCAGTATCCTTACCCGGAGTTGTGGCCGAATCTTCAGTGCCTTCGGTTCAAAACAGACTCAATTTTCTGGTGGAGAATTTCAAAAAATTACAGTCTATTCTGTTGAAATCCCAAAAGAGTTCCAAGTTCTGGGCTGACAAGAAACGGGAGAAGGGTCCTTGTTTTACCACTGGTGATCTGGTATGGTTATCCACCAATAACTTGCATCTCCGTTGCCTCTCTAAGAAGTTGGGGCCCAAGTTCGTGGGTCCTTTTCCTATTGAGAGAGTCATCAGCCCGGTGGCTTTCAGACTGAAGCTTCCTACCTCCATGAATGTACATCCAGTTTTCCATATATCCTGCCTGAAAAGAGTCGTTCCTGACATTTTTAACCGCTCACCTTCCCCTCCTCCTCCTGTACTGCTTGATGACCATGAGGAGTATGAAGTTGAAAGAATCCTGGATTGCAGAAGAAGAGGAAGATCCTTTCAGTACTTGGTGAAATGGAAGGGGTTCGGGGTAGAGGAGAATTCTTGGGAACCTTTTCAAAATGTACATGCACCAAGGTTGGTCAGGAGGTTTCACATTCAGTTTCCTGAAAAGCCGTGTCCAGGAGGCACCCGGAGGTCGCCTCTGGGGGGGGGGGCAATGTCATACTCACCAGCCAGGTCCCCTCCGTTATCGCCGCGGGCGCATCCTTACGCGCGCGCGCACGGGCATGCTGGGATTCTTAGTGCCTCATTGTTGTGATGACACGCACGGCGTTCCGCTATGCGCGCGCAGAATTGTGCGCGTGCGCAGTGCGCGCATCGGGTTGCGCGCATGCGCGCGCAAGGCCGTGCGCACGCGTACTCAGCATTGCGCGCTGCGCGCATGCGCAGGCGTTCGTTTTGGCGCCCATTGCCCTATTTAAACAGGTCTGCCCTTAACTCTGTGCTGTTTGTTCATACAGCGTGTACCTAGTGAACCTGTAGCTATTCTGATCGTATTTCCTGGTATTGACTCTTGGCTTGTGACCCCGACTACTCCTGTCTGCTGCCCGTCTTGACCCTTGGCTTGTTCTACCGTGTTGTTGTCTGCAGCCTGCCCTGATCTCCGGCCTGTTCCTGACTATCCTGATCTCCGCCTGCCCTGACCTTGGCTTGTTCCTTGATCTCGACCTTGCCTGTACCTGGCTCTCCACACCGAGACGTCATCTGTTCTCCAACCCACTGTGGGATTATCCTGAGCGCAACCTGGTGGGCACTAGGCAGCGAAGTTCCACTTCCCCCTCCTGGGGTAGTGGTCCTGCTTCCCCCTCAAGGGGTCGTGGGTGAAGACCCGTGGTCACTTAGACTCTGCGCTTGGGTGGTCCACTAACATAGTGGGGCGGTCAACAGCTCCTGCTCTCGCACCTAACATCTGGTAACCATCCGTGGTGGCCTATGTAAATTAAGGATAGAGGATAATTATTGATAGGCTTATGTAGATTAAGGATAGAGGATAATTAATGATAGACAAAAATTGAAAATAAAATAAAATAAAATATATATGTATATATATGTGTAATACGCACACATACATACACATAAAGGGAGGGGGGGGGTAAAAAAAAAAAAAAAAAAAAAAAAAAAAAAACAGTGGTAAAATGTAATATATAAATTATTATTAAAACCATAAAAATGATTAAAAGAGAGCGACAATTGTGAACATGGGTCATGGTCATAAATATCTGCCTAAATAGGTCAAAATATTGCCAAATTACTGGTATACTATGCAGGGACGGGGAGAAAGGTAAGTACTGTAATTGTGGCCAGATCTCCTCCATACCCAACGCTGTAGGGTAAGGGGCGGAATGTAAGTGTGGGATAAATATATTCAAAAAGTTTTCTCTAGTTGTTCGTTCAGTCCTAGGGGTGTGAGTGTCTTTAATGTTTGGATCCAATATATCTCTCTGTTTTTGAGTATTTGAATTGCATTTGGTTTCATAAGGTTTATAGCCTCTAATGCTATGAAAGAAACTTCTGTCGTGTTTCTGTTATGGGCCTGATCAAAGTGTCTTGACAGGCTGTGAGTAGCAAGCCCTTTCCAGATATTCCGTTTGTGTTGGCCTATTCTTTCTCTAAGTAGTTGGCTGGTGCGTCCAACATATTGTACTTTACATGGGCAGGTAGCCACATAGATGACAAACCTGGTGTCACAATCTATGTGCTTAAGTATTGGGTATACTATATTGTCATGGTGGGATACAATATGATCAGTACTGGTAATGAAGCTACAAGCAAGGCATCGTTTTTTAAGGCAGGTAAAAGATCCCGCCGGTAGTGTATTCATCTTGTTATCAGATTTGAGCTTGCTGGGAGCCAGTAGATTTCGGAGATTGGGCGCTCTCCGGTACGTCATGATTGGTTTCTTGGGGATGTGTTCACGTAGATAGGGATCTTGTTGCAAGATTTCCCATCTCTGGGTGAGGATATCTTTTATAGCTGTGTGTTGAGCATTGTATTTCGTGATGAACCGTAATGTTGTGTCTTGTGGGGTATCGTGTGTAGGTCTTGGTTTTGGGGGTTCCATGGCCTTAAATTTTGCATTCTGTATTAAAGTCTTGGGATATTTCTTTTCTTTGAATTTATTTGTCAAAATTCTGGATTGTATTTCATAAATATATGAAATATCCCAAGACTTTAATACAGAATGCAAAATTTAAGGCCATGGAACCCCCAAAACCAAGACCTACACACGATACCCCACAAGGCACAACATTACGGTTCATCACGAAATACAATGCTCAACACACAGCTATAAAAGATATCCTCACCCAGAGATGGGAAATCTTGCAACAAGATCCCTATCTACGTGAACACATCCCCAAGAAACCAATCATGACGTACCGGAGAGCGCCCAATCTCCGAAATCTACTGGCTCCCAGCAAGCTCAAATCTGATAACAAGATGAATACACTACCGGCGGGATCTTTTACCTGCCTTAAAAAACGATGCCTTGCTTGTAGCTTCATTACCAGTACTGATCATATTGTATCCCACCATGACAATATAGTATACCCAATACTTAAGCACATAGATTGTGACACCAGGTTTGTCATCTATGTGGCTACCTGCCCATGTAAAGTACAATATGTTGGACGCACCAGCCAACTACTTAGAGAAAGAATAGGCCAACACAAACGGAATATCTGGAAAGGGCTTGCTACTCACAGCCTGTCAAGACACTTTGATCAGGCCCATAACAGAAACACGACAGAAGTTTCTTTCATAGCATTAGAGGCTATAAACCTTATGAAACCAAATGCAATTCAAATACTCAAAAACAGAGAGATATATTGGATCCAAACATTAAAGACACTCACACCCCTAGGACTGAACGAACAACTAGAGAAAACTTTTTGAATATATTTATCCCACACTTACATTCCGCCCCTTACCCTACAGCGTTGGGTATGGAGGAGATCTGGCCACAATTACAGTACTTACCTTTCTCCCCGTCCCTGCATAGTATACCAGTAATTTGGCAATATTTTGACCTATTTAGGCAGATATTTATGACCATGACCCATGTTCACAATTGTCGCTCTCTTTTAATCATTTTTATGGTTTTAATAATAATTTATATATTACATTTTACCACTGTTTTTTTTTTTTTTTTTTTTTTTTTAACCCCCCCCCCCTCCCTTTATGTGTATGTATGTGTGCGTATTACACATATATATACATATATATTTTATTTTATTTTATTTTCAATTTTTGTCTATCAATAATTATCCTCTATCCTTAATCTACATAAGCCTATCAATAATTATCCTCTATCCTTAATTTACATAGGCCACCACGGATGGTTACCAGATTGGTCTGACAATCCAATCCATTTAAGCATTATGAATTTTCCATTATTTATATTTGATTAGTACTTTTTTGTTTTTATTATTATTTTTTTATTATTATATTTTTTTATAATATTTTTTATTATTTTTTTGTATATTTTTGTGTATTTTTTTGTATTTTTGTATTATTATTTTTTTGTTTTGTTTTATTATTTATTTTTTGTATTTTTTTGTATTTTTTTGTATTTTTTTGTTTTGTTTTTGTTTTGGTTTATCTGAACATGAATCCTTATGTATGTATATATATTTTCCATTATTATATTATACCATATGTTTTTATAAGGAATATTGTTGAGACCCACATTATACACATTACGTATCTCCGTATGAGATGTCACACGAGAGTAGTATGCCCACTAGTTTGATGGCAGCCCAGCCATCATGCCCCTAACCTACGCACTTCCGCTCCGTACTGCTCTTATGTGGATATCACATAAGTATACCATGCCCACTAGTAAGATGGCGGCTCAGCCATCATACCCTTAGCTGACGCATTTCCGCCTTGTACAGGTCTCCATAGGCGGATTACGCGTTCCCTCATTAGAGATCCATTAGTCACGCCCTTCCATACACGCGACACACCACGCCCCCCATCACCCGGACGTCACGATACGGAAGGCTTTTTAGATACGAGTGTGGCGCCAACCTGCAGCAAAGGCGCCACACTCGTCTGCACAAGGACACTGGTAAGTGATGTTTTTCCTCCCAAATCCAGTGTTTATTTTGCTCCCCTCACTTCCTTTGTCCCTCGTTAGTATGCGATAGTCTGGCCACCCCCCACCGCTCTATCCGCATGGTTCTACAAAATTTTCCATGTTCAAGTTTAGACACATCCATTGAAAAGCTCTTTTGGTGGTGTATATTATACTTATTGTGTGTTTTCTCATATATATGTATATAGGATAGGAGAAGGTGCTATTTTTGCATGTATGAGGATATGGACTGTAGATGGCCAGACTTTGGCAAATATATACAATGCGTTTGTGGACCAAGCAAGTGCGAGATTACATGGCACTAGATGGCTGACAAGAGTATATGTCTGTGTTTTTCATGGATGCAATGTCTCTTGTCTTTCATATATGTTATGTTATTATTTGCTGACCTAATCAGAGATTGTATTATATTATGTTCAGCTTAAATATTGACTGATGTTCATCTTTGATTTTTGATTTCTGATTGTTGTTTACAGTTGGGTCTTTTGTTATGTTTTTTGTATCTTTCAGTTGCTCCTGCTTGTAAAAGTTTTTTTGCCTGAGGAAGCGGGCTTGGGACCCGTGAAACGCGTTGCAAACTGTACAATTTTATTGGGAGTTTTTATTAAATTGACCATTTTTACACACAGCAGTGCTTGTGTTTTGTTGTTGGGCGGGTAGATCCACCCACACCACCCACACTTTTATTGATTTTAATTGGTACTAATTTTATTCTACTGGCGCCTCTGTATACTACATTAAGATGAAGAAGAAGATGAAGAAGATGAAGAAGAAGAAGAAGATGAAGAAGGAGAAGAAGAAGAAGATGAAGAAGAAGAAGATGAAGAAGATGAAGAAGATGAAGAAGATGAAGAAGAAGATGAAGAAGATGAAGAAGATGAAGAAGAAGATGAAGAAGATGAAGAAGAAGATGAAGAAGATGAAGAAGAAGAAGATGAAGAAGATGAAGAAAAAGAAGATGAAGAAGAAGAAGATGATGATGAAGAAGATGAAGAAGAAGACAATATAAAAGAAGAAGAAGAAGATATAGAAGAAGATATAGAAGAAGAAGATATAGAAGAAGAAGATATAGAAGAAGAAGAAGAAGATATAGAAGATAAAGAAGAAGAAGAAGTATATACAGTACTGAACAAAATTCTCGACACAACTTCTCTTTTCACCTTTTTTTTTTTAAAGGAACATCCCCACATAATCACTTGCTGTTGTTACTTGGAAAAAAAGATGTTTCTTGCATCATTCACCCTTAAAACAAGTGTAGGAAGCTATTTAAGGCCAATTCGAATAGTCAGCTCGAATAATGAGCTCGAATACCGACTCGAATAGTGAGCTCGCAGTCCGAGGTCGAATCGAATAGTAAAATTTATTCGACTTGAATATTCGACTGACCTCGAATAATTTACTATTCGAATTCGACCAAACTCAAATTTTGAAAAGGGGTATTTGAGCACCACTGGTGTGTGGCACTGAAAAATTGTATCTTCAGTACATCTCTCTCTAAGGTCACAGGTAGATGGTCTTTGCACTTTCAAGGTGCATTCTGGGTTATTTCCTGTTGATGCCAGACCTTCAGGATGCTTTCTGTACATTTATCGAATAACAGTACATCTTCCAAACAGGGTACACCTTCCCTCAGGAAGAACTCTCATGCAAGCCACTAAAGTCCAAGACATGGTAAAGATGCCGTGTTCCCCAAAAGCAACACTTATCAAACCAATCAAATACTGGCAGAAAAATTATGGCTAGTAGTGTGTCTAGTCAGATCACCAACAGGGATGGCAATGCTTAGGAGAGCTCATGGAGAAGCTTGTGCTCAGTTTGATCAGCTGATAGATTTGCAAGGTTCTGATTTTTTGTGATGACTTCCTGGTTTAATACATAATCATGTCCAGCAAAACAGAACCTTACAAATCAGCTGATCAAAAACATTTGATTTGAATTTTGTATAGTGTGGGGATGAGAACCTCTGTCAGATTGGTAGTGGTGTACTCATTGGCAGTGCCGGATTTACCATAAGGCACTGTAGGCATGTGCCTACAGGCGCCTGATGATAGAAAGGCGGCTCACTCTGCTCCTCAAATGCCTTCCTCCCTCCTTCTCTATGCAACTTGATACTGAGGGTACCCCTGGCTACCTAATACTAAGGGGAACCTGTAGTTATCTATGACATGCAAGGGAAGTAAGGGAGAGGTGACAGCTGGGACAGCCAGCACGCTTGTGATGACGTAAATCCGGGCCTGCTCATTGGGAAGGGTATACCTAACCTTCTGTGCCAGTGAAATTCTCCCCAACCCTTCTCCACTCTGTTGAAAGCTAAACATATATGGGCTAGAGCTCCACTCTGAAGTAAGGTGAGCCAGCTGCTTTTAACCATTGCTTTTAACTTTGATGCAAAAGACGGGGCAACTTAGAGATACTTGTTACTAATGAGGAGCTATACTAGGATGTGGAGAAATAACAGTATTTAATCATTCCTTTAAGACCTCCTTCAATGGCTCCTCCTCAACCTCCTGCCACCCGCCATACAAACTGCGGCTACAAATAGCATGCCTGATGTCCTTATTTTATTGAGTACCTCCAGCACCCAGATTTCACATTATAGCCACTGATGTGGCTATTAACATGGACACCTATGCACGGTGCCCAAACTGTGGCACCCAAATTTCTAGTTTTTCATTATATTAGAGACATTAATGATAGGTTTCAGGAGAATAATTTAATGGAAAATTGGTGGTGGCATGTGTGTGTGTGCGTGCGTGCGTGCGTGCGTGCGTGCGTGCGTGTGTGTGTGTGTGTGTGTGTGTGTGTGTGTGTCAATGCTGAAATCCGGGGAATGGAATAATATTTTTCATTGGAACTACAGGCACAGTAGTATTTAAAACCAAATGCAGCTTCATGCCAATGTTGACTATACTGCTTGGCAGTATCCGCTCTGATGCTAAACTCAGTAGCCTGTCTGTCAATGCCAGGATAATATAGACACCCACCCATTTTCATACCAGTGGGTTCTGTGTGGACACTGGTGTCTGAATACTGTAAAGGTGCCCATACACTCGTCAGATTGGCAGCAGATAGATAAGAAATGCATCTGATGATCTATCTGATGCGTTTTTAGAACATTTTCTACCAGGAAAGAATTCCATTAGATTTCATTTTGAAATCTATTGAAATTCGATCTGATGGCATTTTTTTGCCATCAGATTTCCATTAAGGCCAATGCAAACTGATAAGCAATCTCATCAGATCGACCTAAATTTTCCACCCTGCAAGTTCGATGGAAATCCATCGAAATCGATCGAAATCGGCCGTCGATCGGTCGATTGGCCAACCGATTTGCAATCGATTGATCGATCGATCGATCGATCGGGATCGATCGGTCGGCCAGAAAATCGGCTGAGTGTATGGGCTGCTTTAAGCTACATACACATGCTAGAATGCCATCAGTAGCAAACTAATGATCTCCAATGACAAGGCAATGAATGACTGAAGTCTGACAGCAACATGGCACGTTTAAATTCAACAACGGCACAACAATCCAGGTACCAACCCAACTGCAATCTCAGATCTGCACATGACCTTCTTTTGTCCTGCCCTAGAATCGCATTCACGTATACAAGATGGCACATGTGTTTTACCCCTTCTCTGGAATGCTGTTCCACAACACATCCAGCACTCTCCTACCTTTGATATCTTTAAACGCACCCTCCAAACTCACTTTTTCCATCAAGAATACGCTCTACCGTATCATTTCCACTTTGATGACTGGCCAAGTTGTACCCCTGCTAGATAATCTAAAACACACTACCTCTAGGTATAAATATTGTATGCTACCCCACCTCTTGTTGCCACCTACTCCTTTAGATTGTAAGCTCACAGGGGCAGGGGTCGCTCATCCTTTTGTGCCTTGGAATTTGTTACACATTTTATTCATGTTTTTTTTTGTCACTGTAAATACCAATTCTGTATTTTGTACCAACTCTGTATTTTGTATGTTGGTGTAACTGTATACCATTGTCTGTATTATTTTGTACCCCATGTTTTGTACAGCACCACGGAATATGTTGGCACTTTATAAATCAATAATAATATTAAACAATGGTCTACCAATCGATCATTAGCAGAAGCTCAAAACTGAGATCCGAATGTATATAGATAGCCACACATAAGGGTTTTGAATGGATTTTTTATCATCGTACAATACATGCATTTTGTAACGATTATCATCCAGACAGATCCTCCAGGATAGATTGATCTACATGGGCAACAGATTGATCTACATGGACAACAGTTGGTGTCTATTGGTGTATTTTTGCATTGTTGTGCCTCTTTTTTTCGGATGATACTCCGGCAGCAGACAGTGCTACGTTCGTTTAGTACAGGTATGGTTTAGCGTAGAGGTGGTAAACTACAGTCCATGGGCTGTATATGTCCCATTTTGTACTTTTATCCTACCCACTAATTTGGCAGAATTCACCTCTCCCTGCCAGTGTCATGTCAATATGCTCCTTTCACTCATTTGTTTAGCACACATCAATAATACAATAAAGGCCCATACACACGTCGGATTTTAGCGAACGACCCGTCGTTTGAACGTTCCGTCGTTCGGACGTTTTCGCGTCAAATCCGACGTGTGTACAGACTATCGTTCGGGTGATAAGACTGGTTACCAGCGATCCGCCCGGCGGATCGTTGGTAACCAGTCTTATCACCCGAACGGTAGTCTGTACACACGTCGGATTTGACGTGAAAACGTCCGAACGACGGAACGTTCAAACGACGGGTCGTTCGCTAAAATCCGACGTGTGTATGGGCCTTAAGTCTCCAGCCTGGACATCCCTGACAGTAGGAGAGGTACTTTCTTTAGCAGTGGTAGTGCTCGTGCCTTTTTCTATGAAAACTTGTGTCTACAGAATTCAACAATTTCATCTACAACAACACTGCATTTGTGTTATAGTAAGATGGCATTCTATTGTCAGAAGGATAGCTATGCAAAAAAGGTAATTGTCATGCAAGACTCCATGCTATAAGGAAGTACAACATGTCTGCAAACAGCCCACTGAGTGGACGCCAGGACCCTGAAGTCCCAAGGCTCCTGGGAACCTGCTTTTTTGACCAGTGTATTAGTGGTCAAATACATCCATTGAGTCTGCTCACAAAAGGGTGTTTGTGGTGGAGGATCTTAGCGTTACCTCATGTCATAGGAAAAGAGGATAAAAATAAGTGATGTCTGCTATGAATTAATGATATAGAGACTTATTGTATTATTGATGTGCGCTAAACAAATGAGTGAAAGCATTATTTAGGTCTCCCAAACCTGGTCATGAGAACAATTTAATGTACTACGGCTAATGCGCTTTAATTTGTGGAACAATATATGCTCCTTGTTAGAAACAATATGCACATGCACGGCTCTGTTAGAGCACATGTGTGGCTCCAAACAGAAGGGACGGGAAGGTTTAGCTACTTCTACTTTGCCCCAGAGACCATCACTGTCACCGTCGATTTGGAGCTATGTGCGGCCACAGCATAGGCTTGTTCTGCTCTCGGGGGTAAGGGGGGTGCTAAAAGGGAGGGCCTGAGGTGAGGGGGGGAGTCAGCCCCCCTCCCAGCCATTGTGTGTCTGCTGCGTCCCCCTCCAGGCTACCTATACAGGATGAAGCTATGCCTGATTAACATGTACTAGGGACACCAATACCTGGTGCTATCCTATATTGGGGTCTGGATGGTGTACTGGTTAAGGGCTCTGCCTCTGACACAGGCGACCCGGGTTCAAATCTCAGCTCTTCCTGTTCAGTAAGCCAGTAATTCGGTAAGGAGCTCTTTGGGGAAGACTCCCTAACACTGCTACTGCCTACTGAGTGCGCTCTAGTGGCTGCCTCGGGAGCGCTTTGAGTCTGACGGGAGAAAGGCGCTATACAAAAAAAGGAATTATTATTATTATTATTATACCTGACTAACTTGTACTGGAGGCACCTATACCTGGTGCTAACCTATACTAGGGGCACCTATATCTGGCTACCTTTTACTGAGGCACCTATCGACCTGGCTACCTATACTGGGGGCACCTATACCTGGATAACCTATACTGGGGGCACTTATACCTGGCTAACTTATACTGAGGGCACCTATAGACCTGGCTGCCTATACTTGGGGCACCTATACCTGGCTAGCTTGTACTAGGGCACCTATACCTGGATAACCTATACTGGGGGCACCTATAGACCTGGCTACCTACACTCACCTAAAGGATTATTAGGAACACCTGTTCCCATTAATGCAATTATCTAATCAACCAATCACATGGCAGTTGTTTCAATGCATTTATGGGTGCAGTCCTGATCAAGACAATCTCCTGAACCCCAAACGGAATGTCAGAATGGGAAAGAAAGGGGATTTAAGCAATTTTGAGCGTGGTATGGTTGTTGGCGCCAGAGGGGCCGGTCTGAGTATTTCACAATCTGCTTAGTTACTGGGATTTTCACGCACAACCATTTCTAAGGTTTACAAAGAATGGCATGCAAAGGGAAAAACATCCAGTACGCGGCAGTCCTGTGGGCAAAAATGCCTTGTTGATGCTAGAGATCAGAGGAGAATGGGCCGACTGATTCAAGCTGATAGAAGAGCAACGGTAATCAAATGTGTGCATGGCAGCTGCCACCCGCCACCCGCGAGTGATCCACTAGGGGGAATAAACTCACCTGATGGACAGCCAACTTCTTTGAAGACGCCGCTCCCCCGCCGCCCCATGAAGTCAGCGCCGCTCTATCGTCCCTCCGCCCCACCACATATCAACAGTATACATCATCAGCTACACAGCTGACATGCTTCTGTACTGGCCGGCCCAGTGATGTCACCCAAGGGGATCAGGTCCTGGTTCCCGACAGGTGACACAAGTTAAAGGTGACTCAGAACCTGCAGTGTTTGCATAAAGCTCCCTCTCTCTGTGGCATAAACAGGATTTCAATCAAAGCCATATGTTCCTGTTTGAGTCAGATGGCAGATAACTGGCTGGACTGTGACCACTCATCTGGCTGTTCTGTGGTGTCTATAGAATTGTGTTACATCACCCTCCCTCTCAGCTTGTGCTCACACAGCACAATGGCAGAACCTATGCAAATGCCCTTATCTGAAAGTCAGTCAATAACTAGCAAATGATTTACTGTTTTGAATGCCAACTAAAGACTTGTATTATATTCAAGAGTCTCACTATGTAGGTAACAAAAAATGCATAATGTTCCTAATGTTTACATGTTCTTTAACTAAGGGGTTTATTTTGTCTGAGCAGAATTCACTGAGCATCATGCATACGATAAAGATTAATGATGCTGAACCGAAAAGGAAACAGCCTGATTTTGGGTCTGGCTTACAAAACTAGTAGGCCAAAGCTGGTCATACACTTATAGTTTGCCACACAAAGGGGTTTATTCACTAAAGGAAATAGCACAGGCAACCTCCTATTACTCGCGCTCTCAAACCAGCGCATGCTACATGCGCTAGTGGCAGCATAGCATGCATAACTAAACAATGGTCGCTGCTTATATAAGCCATGTGGTAGTGATGTATCGCTACCATGATACTTCACTAGCGCGGCCGCTACTGTGTTAATTTAGGCCTCTTTTCCACTGACAGTTGATAAGCAGTGAAATGCCTCTCAAACACTTACAGCTGCTCACTGCTGCCTGATAACTGCTCACTGCTGCCTGGTAACTGCTCACTGCTGCCTGGTAACTGTTTGCTGAGCACGTAGTTCAACTGTCCATGGAAAAGAGGCCTAACATAGGGATCAACTCAGAAAAGAAGTGATTCCTACCACACACAGCATATCAAATTTCCAGCAGGGAATGCATGAAAAATCAAACTACAGTGTTGCTTTGTTCGATGCAGTGAGTGCAGTGCTTTAGCCCAGAGTTCGTTTAGCCCAGTACATGTTTTGCAGAAAACCCCAAACATGCACAGGTGAGGTAATTAGTGTCTCAGCAGAGCTCATTAACTACCTCTGTGGATTTCCACAAAACATGCACTGTTGGTGGGACTTGGGTTGGGGAACATTGCTTTAGCCTATTAATTATTGACTACCGCTCCTACTTGGCATAACTTACTGTATGTTGGGGCCACACAATCCATATTGTAATTTAATGCCAATAAAAATTACCCTCCCATTTCTTGATACATCTTCTACAACTTCCTAACACTGATAAATATTGATGCAAGCTATTGTTTGGAATCATGACACCAGCATATGATTTGGTATACAAAGCTTCCCAGACCTGAACTCAGAACTTCCCCTCTGCTCTAAAAGATGCGCAACAGCATAATAACCTTTAAAGGAAAACATTTCTTTGTTACAGCTGATACATATCCTGCTATAAATCTGAAATGTGTCTACGTCCTGCCTAGCAGACATGTTGTTAACATCCTGTGTTTACCAATTACCTTCTCTGCTATGGCAGTCAACTGACACAAGTGAGAAATCAAATTACAACTTGTGATAAGTGAGGTGAGGGGTGATTAGATAGGCTAAACTGTCTAAATACATACAGGGTGCATTTCTCTATGTTTTCATCTGTCCTGTGCAAGAGTTCAGGTCCACATTAAGTTGTGTCCTCAGATCTGGGGTTGTTCTAAACAAATCAAGAAGGAATGTTTTAGGCATTCTCTGTGTAGTGTCTCTATCCTATTCATTACACAGGGAAGAAGCATATGATATACCTGTTGAGAAGCCATGGATGCAGGTTATGCTGTATTCACTTCTATTTGCCCCTTCCTGTCAGGATGTTATGATAGCGCACTCTATGGCCATCTCTAGGGGGTCATCAGATATGTCTATGCAAACCAATACGCATAACCTGCTATGACTGAACTGGCAAGGTTTGTGACTAAGGATGAGCAGGCGGAAGCGAAATTTAGTCTGAAGGGAAACAGAACCTGAGCGGATGTGGGCTGCCACCTTTGGCCCACAGCACTCCACTCTACATCCTCTCAGCTGTGAGGAGCACTGTGGCCAGAACAGCGAGCTAGGTGAGTTTAATGGCACCCTACATGAGCAAAACTGCTCTGTGACTTGCTCTAAAGGTGGGTACACACGAGCTACAAATGTAGCTGGTCGCTAGCACACGGGAGTGTGTGCGCAACAGATCTGCGACAGCTCGTCGCCAGGTCCCTCCACATACACACGGCGGAAGAGGGATTAGTGATGCGACGGAAGCTGTCGCCGACGTTCCTCCCTCCTGCCGGAGGCTCCGTGTATTGCCTATGGGTTGCTATCGCTAGTCTGTATACACACGCAGACTAGCGACAGTTGCGGCGAAGTTGCGGCAGCAACTGTCGCCAGGCGATTGGCTGCGCCAATCGCCCGGCGACAGCTCTGAGTAGCGACGGTTCGGGGTGCGCGCGCCATACACACGGGCGACCTGTCGCCGCAACACTTGGTTGCGGCGACAGTTGTAGCCCATGTGTATGTAGTTTAAAATGTGGAGAGTTTTACTAAATGATTATGCAGTTGGTGGGAGATTACTACACCCATTACCTAATCCACTGATTGTATTGAAGGGGAGCAGGATGCTGCTACTTTCCAGTTGACTCAAATTTTACGTTATTCAAATGTATTTTACCATGCCATGTTATGGAGAGTATATTATTACCAATCAACATATTCCATGTGTGGTGAATATGCAGTGAGTCTGGAACTTTTGAACTACTCTACGACACCACACCATGTTCATCATGAACTCTGCTGCATGACTCATTCACCTCTCCTCCCGCTTCTCCAGCTCTATCCCACTCTGTCAGATTCTTCACTTGCTGCTAGTTACACAAAGGCAGGTCCGTATTTACCATAAGGCACTGTAGGCACGTGCCTACAGGCGCCTGATGATGGAAAGGCGGCTCACTCCCCTCCCTGAGCGCCTCCCTCCTCCCCTATTTAGAATTCTGATGAGAGTATAAATGAGAGGTTACTCATCCAGCTCTCAGCTTTCCACTGACGAGATCTCCCTTCAGTCAGGGGCACCTCTAGCTACTTAATACTGAGGTTCCTCTATCTACCTAATACTTTGGGGCATCTGTAGTTATAGTTACCTATGATGGGTCGGGGAAGTAAGGGAGAAGTGATGGCCGGGACAGCTAGAACACTTGTGGTGTAGTTTGGTGGGGGTTTGTAGGTCCATGGAGGGCGACACCCAGGGAGCCAGGACACCTGTGCCTATAGGCTCCAGTAAGGTAAATCCGGGCCTGCACAAAGGATACAATTCAAAATCCTGACGCTCACCTACAACCTAGCTCCTCCTTATCTAAATATATGTATTTCCAGATACCATCCTACACGCAATCTCCTCTCTGCTAACAATGTTCTACTGTCTTCCTTAATGGTCATCTTTTCTCAATCCCACCAATAAAACTTTTCTCGATCCTCTCCCCTCCTCTGGAACACCCTGCCTTAACACATCCGCCACTCACCCACACTTACCATTTTTAAGGCGCAACCTGAAAACCCACCTCTTCAGGTAAGCATACTCTCTCTCTTAGGACACCCTGGCAACTGACCACCATTTTACCATTCCATACACAGCTTCCCTTCACCTATTGTCCTATTCCTTAACCCTAAATGCTGGGAACACATCATACAATTTCCCATCCAATCGATGTCCAATCTGTTTCCAATCGAGTAAGGAATCGATTTTGCTAAGTTACCATCATAAAATCATTTCCTTTATCGATCAGGAGCAGTTTGAACATGTACATACAGTACAACTTCCCGGTCCAATCACCCGTCGATCGGACAGGAAATTGCACGGCGTGTTCCTAGCATTAGACTGTAAGTCCGATTGGCCAGGGCTCTCTTTCCCGTTTGTCCCTTAATGCTGTGTAATGTGCGTTCATATCTTTCACCATTATGTAAAAATGTGTTTTTGATTTGTTCACTGCATAAGCTGTATCCACCTTGGTCTTGTACTGTTACCTGTAACTGTATTATTTATACTGTATAGTTATACCTTGTATTCTGTTGTACAGCACCACAGAAGATGCTGGCTATATAAATCAGTAAAATAATAATAATAATAATAATAATGTTATATTTCTTGATCTTTATCTAGTTAACTATCATGACTTGTTGCAAGCTGAATCATAAGGCAGTGGACTTTTTCTGTGAGTCATAGGATTTCTTATTGTCCACTACAACCTATTATTGCCTAGATTATCTTGGTTTGCTGCATATTACAATTTGCAGATGGATTCTCCAAAATATTAATGCTCCACATTGGCTGGATTGCAGGATGGCTATTACACATCAAGGCACATCCATTATTGGCCCTATATATGCTATGACTGTTATACATGCTCTACACACCATCCAGACAAGACAAGACAAATAACATTTATATGGTGCTTTTCTCCTGGCAGAATCAAAGCGCTTGAGCTGCAGTCACTACCATGTCGCATTGCTACAGTTTATCCACTGTTATGGATGGTCATATTGGTCCATTTGTTTACGTCATATTGCTCCTATTTACTTAGCTGTAAAATCCTATTGATCAACAACAACTTTCTCCCTGTGGGTTGATTGTCACCAATGATGCTCTCTTTAGGAGGAATGCACACTATATACCTATAGGGGGCTACTGCCTTTGCTTCATCACCCACTTTGTATGTGTTATAGAGGATTATATTCTTGCTGTATTTACAGTTGATCCTATTGTAGATGTAGACATTTTGATGTTGCAGTATTCATTGTATAGGTCTATATATATATCAGTGGCCTATTAGTATAGACTAATGAACATGTGTTTATGCAATACCCTAATATAAGTTTCCTGGTTGTGCAGCATATACTGGCTTTAAGTGATTTGTGTTTCCTATTCTGATTTATGCAGCTTACAATCAGACTAATCAAATGCAATAGCTGAGGCTGATGATTCTGACTGGTCTAGTTACAAATTGTATTTACTCAAAATCATTGGGCCCAGGCCTGGATTTACCTCACTGGAGCCTGTAGGCACAGATGTCCTGGCACCTTAAACTTCACCCTCCATGAACCTACAAACCCATGCTTAACTGCACCACAAGTGTGCTGTCAATGTCATAGGAAGCTACAGGTGCCCCTTAGTATTAGGTAGGCAGAAGTACCCTGAATAATAAATAGCTAGAGATGCCCCCAAGTATCAGGTAGCTAAAGGAACTTCAGTATTAAAGAGACTCTGTAACAAAATTTTCAGCTTTATTTCTTCTATCCTATAAGTTCCTATACCTGTACTAATGTGGTCTGCCTTGCTGCAGCCTTTCCTAGTTGCACAGTGGCTGTATTATCTCTGTTATATAATCTAATCTTCTTCCCTCTGACGGTTTTGTCGGGCTCAGGCACTCAGGCAGGAATGTGCTGCTCTGCTTGTGATAGGATAGAAGCTATACACACCCTCTCCACGCCCCCTGCAGGCTCTGTGTGAGTCACAGACTGAGCTCCTCTTAAGGTGCGTACACACGCACTACAAAAGAAAACGACAGGTGCGTCGGACCCTCCCGCTAGGCGGTCTTTAGCCGACAGTATGTGTGCTGAGCAGATCGTTCAGAAACAGCCTTATCAGTCCGCCGACAGCGAGTACACGCGCATACTGTCGGATAAAGACCGCCCAGTGGGAGGGTCCGGCGGACCCGTCGTTTCCTTTTGTAGTGCGTGTGTACGCACCTTTAGCCTATCACTAGCTGGTTAGCAGCCATGTCTTTTGTTTGTAAACACTGCCTAAAACTGACAATTACAAGCCAGGATTGCAGCAGCGAGTGGCAGAAACAGCACACAGGGGCCCAGGAGAACATAATGAATAGAATGGTATACTTTTTATTGTAAGAATTTTAGAGTACAGATTCTCTTTAAAGAGACACTGTAACGAGAAAAACCTCCCCTGGGGGGTACTCACCTCACGGGGGTCTCGCTGCAGCCCTTTAAAGCCGGCGCGACAAATCCGACAGCCTGTTCAATATTTACCTTTCCAGGCTCCAGCGGGGGGTGCTATTTCAGTTCTTCTGACGGAGATAGGCGGAAATAGCCGATCTCCGTCGGGTCCGCTCTATTGCGCAAGCGCAGGAGACTTGTGCCTGCGCAGTAGAGCGGCCCGATGGAGATCGGCTATTTCCGCCTATCTCCGTGGGAAGAGCGGATACTGCGCCTGCACTGGAGCCACGGAGGTAAATATTTACATCGCCGCCACCGTGGGACCGAGGAGGACTGGGGAAGCCTCAATAGGATCCGGAGGCCTCCTCCACCCAAGGTGAGTACCCCCCAGGGGTCGCTTTTTCATTACAGATTTTCTTTAAGTAGCTAGAGGTGCCCCTGACTGAAGGGAGATCTCATCGGTGGAATGCAGAAAGCAGGATGAGTAGCCTCTCATTTACTCTCTCATCAGGACTCTGTATAGGGAAGGAAAGAAGAAGGCACTTGGGGAGAGGAGTGAGCCGCCTTTCCATCATTAGAGTGGGGCCGAACCTCCGATTTTCGGTTCGCGAACCGGGTTTGCGAACTTCCGCGGAAGGTTTGGTTCGCGTAAACGTTCGCGAACCGCAATAGACTTCAATGGGGATGCGAACTTTGAAGAAAAAAAAATTATGCTGCCCACAAAAGTGATGGAAAAGATGTTTCAAGGGGTCTAACACCTGGACCCCCAGGTGGAGGAGTGGGATACATGCCAAAAGTCCCCGGGAAAAATCTGGATTTGACGCAAAGCAGCGTTTTAAGGGCAGAAATCACATTGAATGCTAAATGACAGGCCTAAAGTGCTTTAAAACATCTTGCATGTGTATACATCAATCAGGTAGTGTAATTAAGGTACTGCTTCACACTGACACACCAAACTCACCGTGTAACGCACCGCAAACAGCTGAACAGGTATACAGTGGCGGGTTCACTGAACACAACAGGTATGCAGTGGCGGGTTCACAGAACAGGTATGCAGTGGCGGGTTCACTGAACAGTACAGGTATCCAGTGGCGGGTTCACTGAACAGAACAGGTATACAGTGGCAGGTTCACTGAACAGAACAGGTATGCAGTGGCGGGTTCACTGAACAGGTATGCAGTGGCAGGTTCACTGAACAGGTATACAGTGGCGGGTTCACTGAACACAACAGGTATGCAGTGGCGGGTTCACAGAACAGGTATGCAGTGGCGGGTTCACTGAACATTACAGGTATGCAGTGGCGGGTTCACTGAACAGAACAGGTATACAGTGGCAGGTTCACTGAACAGAACAGGTATACAGTGGCGGGTTCACTGAACACAACAGGTATGCAGTGGCGGGTTAACTGAACAGGTATACAGTGGCGGGTTCACTGAACAGAACAGGTATGCAGTGGCGGGTTCACTGAACAGAACAGGTATGCAGTGGCGGGTTCACTGAACAGAACAGGTATGCAGTGGTGGGTTCACAGAACAGGTATGCAGTGGCGGGCTCACTGAACACAACAGGTATGCAGTGGCAGGTTCACAGAACAGGTATACAGTGGCGGGCTCACTGAACACAACAGGTATGCAGTGGCGGGTTCACAGAACAGGTATGCAGTGGCAGGTTCACAGAACAGGTATGCAGTGGCGGGTTCACTGAACAGAACAGGTATGCAGTGGCGGGTTCACTGAACAGAACAGGTATGCAGTGGTGGGTTCACAGAACAGGTATGCAGTGGCGGGTTCACTGAACAGAACAGGTATACAGTGGCAGGTTCACTGAACACAACAGGTATGCAGTGGTGGGTTCACTGAACAGAACAGGTATGCAGTGGTGGGTTCACTGAACAGGAATACAGTGGCGGGTTCACTGAACAGAACAGGTATGCAGTGGTGGGTTCACTGAACAGAACAGGTATGCAGTGGCGGGTTCACTGAACAGAACAGGTATACAGTGGCAGGTTCACTGAACAGAACAGGTATACAGTGGCGGGTTCACTGAACAGAACAGGTATGCAGTGGCGGGTTCACTGAACAGTACAGGTATGCAGTGGCAGGTTCACTGAACAGGTATGCAGTGGTGGGTTCACTGACCAGGTATGCAGTGGTGGGTTCACTGAACAGGTATGCAGTGGTGGGTTCACAGAACAGGTATGCAGTGGCAGGTTCACTGAACAGGTATGCAGTGGCGGGTTCACTGAACAGGTATGCAGTGGTGGGTTCACTGAACAGGTATGCAGTGGTGGGTTCACTGAACAGGTATGCAGTGGTGGGTTCACAGAACAGGTATGCAGTGGCAGGTTCACTGAACAGGTATGCAGGTATCCAGTGGGCTCACTGAACAGAACAGGTATGGTGGGCTCACTGAACAGAACAGGTATGCAGCCAGGAACAAGCTAAGCCTAACTAATCTTTCCCTATGAGAGACAGTCTGCAGCAGCTCGCCCTACTCTCACTAACGCAGGCACACGAGTGAGCTTAATGGCCGCTGCTGCCTGCCTTTTATTAGGGGGGGAGTGGCTGCAGGGGCTAGTGTAGCCTAATTGGCTACACTGGGCCTGCTGACTGTGATGTAGAGGGTCAAAGTTGACCCTCATGGTGCATTATGGGGCGAACCGAACTTCCGCAAAACTTCGCCTGCGGGACGCGAACGCGAACCACTGAAGTTCGCATGGAACCGTTCGCAGGCGAACCGTTCGGCCCAACTCTATCCATCATCAGGCACCTGTAGGCACGTGCCTACAGTGCCTTATGGTAAATCCGGCCCTGATTGGGCCAGATTTATCAAAGCAATAACAATAGTTTTTTTCTTATTAAACAGTTCTAACCAGCAGGGGGAACTGTTGTGCATGATAATAAGAAACTTGTTAAAGCAGGGTTGTCACCATGAAAATCAAACTTCAACAGCAACTGGTCTGAGTGTATTGAGTTATAAAAATGCTAATCCTGCATTCAAAACTTTCAAAACTTTTTCTGCTGTTATGATTTGGAGTTATGAAATACCTTAGGAGCACTGGCCCTTTAATTGTCATTGCCATTGGCTGGCAAAACAGTTGCATGCTGGGTGGTCTTTTTATCTATAATATATTCCTCCTCTTCCCTTTATTTCCCCCTCCTTCTAATGACATAAGACAGTGCAGTTCCTAGTATAGACCTAAGTGGGAGTGTCTGAAGACTCTGGGAGGAGGGACGGGTAACAAATACACAATTAGCAAGAGGAGAAAAAAAGGAGTAAGGGAGGAAATTATGTCAGGATTAGCTTCATTTAAAGTTAACCAAGATGGAAACTGTCTAGAATAGGATTCTCTGCTTTTCATATACAGAATTCACAGGAATGTAGCATGATCTTTGACGTGAACCCCAACCCCCCCCCCCCTCCTGCCGAATTCCTCACTCACAGCCTGCCAGTATCAATACAGCAGATGTATTGGTTACGTCAGCAACAGCAATTTCCCTCACACACTGGCTGCACTGTCTGAGAAACAGTGGCGTAGCAATAGGGGGTGCAGAGGTTGTGACCGCACCGGGGCCCTTGGGCCAGAGGGACCCTGGAGGGCCCTCCCTCAACTGCAGTATTAGCTCTTTATTGGTCCTGTGCTGGTAATAATCACTTCTATAGATGAATAGTGGTAATCATTAACAAACTGCTCACCATCCACTTCTTGCAACTCTGACACTGTGGTTGTCCTTGGCAGGTTCAGGTGCGCTGTATCAATTGTTATGTATAAAGTGCTTGGAGGATGTAAGTTTTACATTGGGGTCCATAGCTCCTTAGCTATGCCACTGCTGGGAAACCTTCCTAACTCGTCCTATTTTAGAACAGTTTAAGTAGAAAACTGCACTATCTAGTGATTTCTTAAGATGTCTGAGACTGAGACAGTTCTGACTGGATTTCTAAGAACCTACCAGTGGCGTAGCTAAGAATCCATGGGCCCCAGTGCAAGTTTAGCTGGGGCTTCCCAAGCTGCTGTAGATAACAATTGATACAACACACCAAAACCAATCAAGGACAACCACAGTGTCAGAGGTGCATGAAGGGGATGGGAAACTGTGTGTTAATGATCACTGCTATTCAAATCAACTATAGAAATGAATATTATCAGCACATGAACAATAAAGAGCTAATACTGTGCTTGAGATGTGGACCCCTCGGGGCCCCTCTAGCCCAAGGGCCCCAATGCGATCGCTACCTCTGCACCCCCTATTGCTACGCCACTGGAACCTACCATTATTTTGTCTCAGACACTCTTGATAAATGTCCCCCACAATTATCTAATTCATCAAAAATTATTGCATGGTTTTTTGTAAGTGCAGTCAAACATATACCCATACATACATTTTCATACATACACAATAAATGTATACATACACAGTGGATGGTTTGTCAGGACACCCTGGAAAGAAGAGACAAAACAAAAATCTGGAGCCCAAATGGTGTAGTATGTCAGTAGCACTGAAAACAATATAATGATAAAAAGGCTATTCACAAAGGTGGGTTGCTGGGGGCAACCGACCACAGGAAGCAGGTGGAGATAATGAACCCGTCTTCACTCTGGGTGTCCCCTACTGGGACTGGTGGAGGTCGCTTCTTCTTTAAAAGACAATAACGGTGTAACGGCTGGGTGTAGCAACTCAGATGTCTGATTATATGGTGATCTGCAGAATCACCAATAATGCAGACGCTATACCCGATTATGTGGTGATCTGCAGAATCACCAATAATACCGGTATAGCTACAAGGATGCTAAGTGTGTAGTGCTTGGTGCAACCGTAACTTAATAGTTTAGCTGAACCTTACCAGAGGAGCTGGTAAGGTACTATCAGTACTGGAGGCTGTATAGTTTGGATAGGCCTTTCCAGAGGGGCTGGGAAGGCACCCACAGAAACAGTACAATAACAAGGAAATCAAGAGAAACCTCTCCAGAAGAGCTGGAGGGCACTAGCAGTAATGATAACTGGATAGTTTGGCAAAGCCTTATCAGAGGAGCTGGTAAGGCACTATCAGTTAAGTGCAGGGCCGGCCTTTGCTATGAGCGACATGTGCGGTCGCTCAGGGCGCCGTTCTCTCAAGGGCGCATGTGCCCTGTCGCCCCTTGCCGCCCCTCGCCGCCCCGCTGTCTCCCGGTGTCCTCTCAGTCTATATTTAGAGCAGGACTACAAGAAAATGGCCGCCTATGTCCACAAATGCAGACAAATGGTGGCCATTTTCTTGTAGCCTGCTCTAACTACAGATGGAGCGAAGGCGGGGAGAGAAGAGTGACGTCGGCGCTGGAGCTGGATGTCAGGTGAGTCGGTCTCTGCCACATAAAGGGAGGGGGCATACTGGGGCAAGCTACCTACGCTGGGGCAAGCTACCTACACTGGGGGCATACTGGGGCAAGCTACCTACGCTGGGGCAAGCTACCTACACTGGGGGCATACTGGGGCAAGCTACCTACGCTGGGGGCAAGCTACCTACGCTGGGGGCATACTGGGGCAAGCTACCTACACTGGGGGCATAATGGGGCAAGCTACCTACGCTGGGGGCAAGCTACCTACACTGGGGGCATACTGGGGCATGCTACTTACGCTGGGGGCAAGCTACCTACGCTGGGGGCATACTGGGGCAAGCTACCTACGCTGGGGGCATACTGGGGCAAGCTACCTACGCTGGGGGCAAGCTACCTACACTGGGGGCATACTGGGGCAAGCTACCTACACTGGGGGCATACTGGGGCAAGCTACCTACACTGGGGGCATAATGGGGCAAGCTACCTACGCTGGGGGCAAGCTACCTACGCTGGGGGCATACTGGGGTAAGCTACCTACGCTGGGGGCAAGCTACCCACGCTGGGGGCATACTGGGGCAAGCTACCTACGCTGGGGGCATACTGGGGCAAGCTACCTACGCTGGGGGCAAGCTACCTACACTGGGGGCATACTGGGGCAAGCTACTTACGCTGGGGGCAAGCTACCTACGCTGGGGGCATACTGGGGCAAGCTACCTACGCTGGGGGCATACTGGGGCAAGCTACCTACGCTGGGGGCAAGCTACCTACACTGGGGGCATACTGGGGCAAGCTACCTACACTGGGGGCATACTGGGGCAAGCTACCTACACTGGGGGCATAATGGGGCAAGCTACCTACGCTGGGGGCAAGCTACCTACGCTGGGGGCATACTGGGGTAAGCTACCTACGCTGGGGGCAAGCTACCCACGCTGGGGGCATACTGGGGCAAGCTACCTACGCTGGGGGCATACTGGGGCAAGCTACCTACGCTGGGGGCAAGCTACCTACACTGGGGGCATACTGGGGCATGCTACCTACGCTGGGGGCAAGCTACCTACACTGGGGGCATACTGGGGCAAGCTACTTACGCTGGGGGCAAGCTACCTACGCTGGGGGCATACTGGGGCAAGCTACCTACGCTGGGGGCATACTGGGGCAAGCTACCTACGCTGGGGGCAAGCTACCTACACTGGGGGCATACTGGGGCAAGCTACCTACACTGGGGGCATACTGGGGCAAGCTACCTACACTGGGGGCATAATGGGGCAAGCTACCTACGCTGGGGGCAAGCTACCTACGCTGGGGGCATACTGGGGTAAGCTACCTACGCTGGGGGCAAGCTACCCACGCTGGGGGCATACTGGGGCAAGCTACCTACGCTGGGGGCATACTGGGGCAAGCTACCTACGCTGGGGGCAAGCTACCTACACTGGGGGCATACTGGGGCATGCTACCTACGCTGGGGGCAAGCTACCTACACTGGGGGCATACTGGGGCAAGCTACTTACGCTGGGGGCAAGCTACCTACGCTGGGGGCATACTGGGGCAAGCTACCTACGCTGGGGGCATACTGGGGCAAGCTACCTACGCTGGGGGCAAGCTACCTACACTGGGGGCATACTGGGGCAAGCTACCTACACTGGGGGCATACTGGGGCAAGCTACCTACACTGGGGGCATAATGGGGCAAGCTACCTACGCTGGGGGCAAGCTACCTACGCTGGGGGCATACTGGGGTAAGCTACCTACGCTGGGGGCAAGCTACCCACGCTGGGGGCATACTGGGGCAAGCTACCTACGCTGGGGGCATACTGGGGCAAGCTACCTACGCTGGGGGCAAGCTACCTACACTGGGGGCATACTGGGGCAAGCTACCTACACTGGGGGCATACTGGGGCAAGCTACCTACGCTGGGGGCAAGCTACCTACACTGGGGGCATACTGGGGCAAGCTACCTACGCTGGGGGTATACTGGGGCAAGCTACCTACGCTGGGGGCAAGCTACCTACGCTGGGGGCATACTGGGGCAAGCTACCTACGCTGGGGGCAAGCTACCCACGCTGGGGGCATACTGGGGCAAGCTACCTACGCTGGGGGCAAGCTACCTACGCTGGGGGCATACTGGGGCAAGCTACCTACACTGGGGGCATACTGGGGCAAGCTACCTACGCTGGGGGCAAGCTACCTACACTGGGGGCATACTGGGGCAAGCTACCTACGCTGGGGGCAAGCTACCTACGCTGGGGGCAAGCTACCTACACTGGGGGCAAGCTACCTACGCTGGGGGAAAGCTACCTACGCTGGGGGCAAGCTACCTACACTGGGTGCATACTGGGGCAAGCTACCTATGATGGGTGCAAGCTACCTACACTGGGGGCATACTGGGGCAAGCTACCTACACTGGGGGCATACTGGGGCAAGCTACCTACGCTGGGGGCAAGCTACCTACACTGGGGGCATACTGGGGCAAGCTACCTACGCTGGGGGCAAGCTACCTATGCTGGGGGCATACTGGGGCAAGCTACCTACGCTGGGGGCAAGCTACCTACACTGGGGGCATAATGGGGCAAGCTACCTACGCTGGGGGCAAGCTACCTACGCTGGGGGCATACTGGGGCAAGCTACCTACGCTGGGGGCATACTGGGGCAAGCTACCTACACTGGGGGCATACTGGGGCAAGCTACCTATGCTGGGGGCAAGCTACATACACTGGGGGCATAATGGGGCAAGCTACCTACGCTGGGGGCAAGCTACCTACGCTGGGGGCATACTGGGGCAAGCTACCTACGCTGGGGGCATACTGGGGCAAGCTACCTACACTGGGGGCATACTGGGGCAAGCTACCTACGCTGGGGGCAAGCTACCTACACTGGGGGCATACTGGGGCAAGCTACCTACGCTGGGGGCAAGCTACCTACACTGGGGGCATAATGGGGCAAGCTACCTACGCTGGGGGCATACTGGGGCAAGCTACCTACGCTGGGGGCACGCTACCTACGCTGGGGGCATACTGGGGCAAGCTACCTAAACTGGGGGCATACTGGGGCAAGCTACCTACGTTGGGGGCAAGCTACCTACATTGGGGGCATACTGGGGCAAGCTACCTACGCTGGGGGCAAGCTACCTACACTGGGGGCATACTGGGGCAAGCTACCTATGCTGGGGGCATACTGGGGCAAGCTACCTACGCTGGGGGCAAGCTACCTACACTGGGGGCAAGCTACCTACGCTGGGGGCATACTGGGACAATCTACCTACGTTGGGGGCAAGCTACCTACATTGGGGGCATACTGGGGCAAGCTACCTATGCTGGGGGCAAGCTACCTACACTGGGGGCATACCGGGGCAAGCTACCTATGCTGGGGGCATACTGGGGCAAGCTACCTACGCTGGGGGCAAGCTACCTACACTGGGGGCATACTGGGGCAAGCTACCTACACTGGGGGCATACTGGGGCAAGCTACCTACGCTAGGGGCAAGCTACCTACACTGGGGGCATACTGGGGCAAGCTGCCTACGCTGGGGGCAAGCTACCTATGCTGGGGGCATACTGGGGCAAGCTACCTACGCTGGGGGCATACTGGGGCAAGCTACCTTCGCTGGGGGCATACTGGGGCAAGCTACCTACGCTGGGGGCAAGCTACCTACGCTGGGGCATACTGGGGAAAGCTACCTACGCTGGGGGCAAGCTACCTACGCTGGGGGCAAACTACCTACACTGCTGGGGGCAAACTACCTACACTGCTGGGGGCAAACTACCTACACTGGGGGCATACTGGGGCAAACTACCTACACTGGGGGCAACCATGCTACTACACTGGGGGAAACTGTACTAGCTACACTGAGGGCAGCTATGCTACCTATATGGGGCAACTATACTACCTACACTGGGGGCAACCATGCTACCTATATGGGGACAACTATGCTACTTATGGGGGGGGGGGCAACAAAATCCGGTTTCGCTCAGGGCGCTGTGAAACCTAAGGCCGGCCCTGGTTAAGTGACAATCTAATGTGAGCAGACCTTTCCAGAGGGGCTGGAAAGGTATTAGCAGAAGTCGTGACTGTATAGTTTCACTAAACCTTACCAGAGGCGCTGGCAAGGTACTATAATGGCCCATACTCACGGGCAACTATTTGGCATGTCGCTAGCACACGGGAGCGTGTGCGCGACATGCCGGCGACAGCTCGTCGCCAGGTCCCTCCGCATACACACGGCGGAGGGACCTGGCAACTGATGCGGCGGAAGCTGTCGCTGTTGTACTCATGCGGACTAGCGACAGTTGCGGCGGAGTTGCGGCGGCGACTGTCGCCAGGCGATTGACCGCGCCAATCGCCTGGCGACATCAGCAACGGGCGACAGTTCGGGGTGCGCGCCCGTGCAATGCCGCATACTCACGGGCGACCTGTCGCCGCAACACGCACGCGCCACATATTGCGGCGACAATTGTAGCCCGTGAGTATGGTCTATTAGTCACTAAAGGAGGAGTAGCGATACCACACCAGATGGCTGGTGGTTAAATAGCACACCTCACCAGATGCGAGGGCCCACTCTTTACCGCCCTAGGCCACTGTAACCAGCCGCCCCCCTTCAGGATAGGTAGCGAGATGACCCCTCCCCCTTTCCCTCCAGTATAGGTAGCCAGATGACTCTCCTAATCCCTCCTTTTCCCACCCCCTTTCAGTATAAGTAGCCAGCTCGCCTTCACACTGCAACAGCCATCAGTGTCACTCATTTCTCCACTCATCTCCAGTGCAGAAGCTTCCTCTTCCTTTCTGTCTCCAATGCTGCCCAAGTCCATAGCCACCAGCCACAAGGCAAACGTGCATAGAGAGCAAGGTGGCTGTTGCACAGGCGGCCAGCTGCAGAGTATCGTGGTCAGGCGCTAGCCTGATCTCCCTTCATTGCAGCATTTGCAAGCTTGCAAATGCTGCACCAGTTTAGCCTGCTACTTTGGTGCCCTTGCTCCTGTGGTGCCGTAGGCCACGGCCTAATTGGCCTTGGCCTAAATTCGGCCCTGGTCATTCATGCACCTGAGCAGCACAAGAAACATGTGCATATAATACATAGCAAGGAAATGAGCAGCGCTACTTAAAAACAGACTAGTGCCTACCTGCAAAAGAGTGCAAGCCCCAATTGTGGGGTCGAATACACACCGAGCATACACATGACCTGTCTACCACTGGAGGATGTTGGTTTCCTGTAACAGCTTGCATGCAACCTATTAAGTACTCAAAGAAGTCTGCAAAGAAGTCAATCCTCCATGGGAGGGGCCTAACACTAACTAAATCCTATCCTATGTATATGCATAGCCTGGGTGCACTACCAAGTAAAATTGAAAAACGAAAATTGCGCAAAAGGTGGATCAGCGCAACACCAGGCCGCCTCCGAATGGCCTCCAATCAGAGATGTGCTGAGCCCCCCAGGAACTACAAACGCACCTTGAACCCAAAACAGAAGCTCTGCATATACACCAAAAGCATGGCTGTTAACCTCCTGAGCGATAATCCCGAGCTGAGCTCGGGGTATATCTCGCAGGAGGATTTCTCAAGCCCTGGTGAGCCGATTTGCATAATTTTTTTTTTGTTACACACACGCAGCTAGCACTTTGCTAGCTGCGTGTAACTTCCTATCGCCGCCGCTCGCCGCCGATCCGCCGCTACCCACCGTGCCGCGCAGCCCCCCCCCCCCCCAGACCCCTAGCGCAGCCTGGCCAATCAGTGCCAGGCAGCGCTGAGGGGTGGATCGTGACTCCCTCTGACGTCACGACGTCCATGACGTCGGTGACGTCATCCCGCCCCGTCGCCATGGCGACCGGGGAAGCCCAGCAGGAAATCCCATCTGAACGGGATTTCCTGCTTACTCTGATCGCCGAAGGCGATCGGAGTGGGTGGGGGGATGCCGCTGCGCAGCGGCTATCATGTAGTGAGCTCAGGGCTCGCTACATGATTTAAAAAATAAAAAAAAAATTAAAAAGTGCTGCGCCCCCTCCTGGGCGATGCAATTGTATCGCCCAGAGGGTTAAGTGGGAGCAGCTGACCAAAAACGAATTAAATTAGTACATAGCAAGGAAATGAGCAGCGCTACTTAAAAACAGACTAGTGCCTACCTGCAAAAGAGTGCAAGCCCCACTTGTGGGGTCGAATACACACACTTAACAGCCATGCTTTTGGTGCATATGCAGAGCTTCTGTTTTGGGTTCAAGGTGCGTTTGTAGTTCCTGGGGGGGATCAGCGCATCTCTGATTGGAGGCCATTTGGAGGCGGCCTGGTGTTGCGCTTATCCACCTTTTGCGCAATGTGCATATAATAGCTCAATAGAACTCCATGTCATATTTTGAAATGATAGTGAGAAAAGAAAATATGAAAGGTTACACACAAAAACATAGTTTTCAAACTTTTTTTTAAACTCTGAATCCAACATACTGTATAACATACATCAAATTTTAAATCCAAAATAAAAAGTATACTTGTTTCAGTATTAATATTATTATAATTAATCTATATAGCACCAATGTCTTCAATGGTGCTGTACATAATACTAAACAGGCAATAGTGAGGGTCATAGATAAATACATAGTGTCTGCATAATACAATCGGCAAGCAACACAAGTAAAAATACAAAGATAGTTGCTGCATGGTATTATGCAAACATTCAGCAATACAGGTTAGGTCTAGCTCACACTCAGAGCGCAAAACTCAATTAGCAATCGCCTAGAGATTGAGGTTTGTGATTTTGTGGCTCAAAATTTTGCTTTATGCAATTTTGCAATTTCAATTCAAGAGATCGAGAATCACATCCCGATCACCTCCAAAATTTCCGAAGACTGCCGAAATCTCCAGCGGTGGGAGATTCAAACGTAGGAGCCTGTGGGGGAACGAGGAGACCGGCAGGAGAACAGGAAGGTTCTGTAGGACCCAGAACATTCCCTCTCCTTAGGTCAGTATCTGTTTTTTTATTTTAAGAAAAGCATCAGACTTACTTTAAATCATACAAATCTAAAAAAAAATACAACAATCAGTCTTTGTGGAAAAGTAGTCTATGGTTCAGTAGATCCCTCTAGCTGTGCCATGTGTGGCTATGGGGAATGGGATTCGGATGCATTGTCCAAAGAAATGTAGCCAGCACTATGGTTGTTTTACCCCCGCCCCAGCACGTGAATCATACTCTTTCCGAATTTGAGTGTGGGGAAATGCTGCTAATTGCTCATAGTGGAAAACGAGCGCTAAAGCAAACCTGTATTAGGGGAAGGGGGAGTTGGATATGCACCTCAGTAGCTGGAGGCCCTTGGATAGCTTCCTGAATCCTTGTTGCGCCCACTGTTCCAGCACAGGGTCCTACTTCACTTTTGACTGTGCTACCGCCTGGGCAGACTGGACATGTGCAAGTAAGGTCCACACCTGCCTAGTAGAACAAAGCCGCTTGTGTTGCACTTCATTTTACTGGACGTGAGTGGACCTAACTCGGCCAGGAGTGTGGCAACATGAAACCTACTGGACAAGCTTTTACTACTAAGGTAAGTATCTAGATTTTTTTTTTATTATTTTACACTTTAGGTGCAGCGGCGTAACTACAAATCATGGAGCCTCCCTTCAAATGTTTGATGCGGCCCCCCAGTGTTCATATCCTTTCCCTTGGTGGCCTTCACAGCCTGGGGGCCCATCATGCAACAGCCATAAAACAAGTGTGGACATCATAATCCTTACACCTATAGTGAGAGTAGCCTCAAAAACAGCCAATCTGAAGAGGTAATTAAGTAGAAGTTGGGCCCCCCTTAAAGAGACTCCGTAACAAAAATTGCATCCTGTTTTTTATCATCCTACAAGTTCCAAAAGCTATTCTAATGTGTTCTGGCTTACTGCAGCACGTTCTACTATCACCATCTCTGTAATAAATCAACTTATCTCTCTCTTGTCAGACTTGTCAGCCTGTGTCTGGAAGGCTGCCAAGTTCTTCAGTGTTGTGGTTCTGTGATGCTTCTCCCCCCTCCAGGCCCCTCTCTGCACACTGCTGTGTGTTATTTAGATTAGTGCAGCTTCTCTCTGCTCTATTATCTTTTACAAGCTGGATAAATCCTCCTCTGAGCTGGCTGGGCTTTCACATACTGAGGAATTACATACAGGCAGAGCTGTCTGCACTCTGCAGGAAGAAACAGCCTGACACTTCAGTGGAAGATAGCTGCAGGGGGAAAGAAACACACAAATGATCTCTTGAGATTCAAAAGGAAGGGTGTATACAGCCTGCTTGTGTATGAATGTATTTTCTATGTGTGGACATACTGTACATCAACCTACTTCCTGTTTTGGTGGCCATTTTGTTTGTTTATAAACAAACTTTTTAAAACTGTTTTTAACCACTTTTAATGCGGCGGGGAGTGGCGAAATTGTGACAGAGGGTAATAGGATATGTCCCCTAACGCACTGGTATGTTTACTTTTGTGCGATTTTAACAATACATATTCTCTTTAAAGCTATGGGCCTCCTTCGGGTGCAGGGGCTGCTTCCTTCTAGTTATTCCACTGTTTAGGTGTACTTTAACCAATGCAATGGGGGCAAAACTTAATTGTTGTTATTACTGATGTATAAAGCTCCAACATATTCTGTGGCACTGTACAAAGTAAGAAGCAAACATGGGGTACAGGGGGTTGTGCATTTGTAGTCACACAACATGCAGGGGCGTAACTAAAAATCATGTGGCCCCCAAGGGCCAAGCACAGCTTTTATGGGCCCCTCTTAATATTCACAACCCTTCCCTTGCTTGCCTCCCTTGGTGACCCTCACAACATGGGGGTTTATCTAACAAGGGTCATAAAACCAGTGTGGCCATCAGGATCTTCACACTCATAACATATGTAGCCACAAAACAAACTGATCTGGAGTATGGGCTGGCGCACATACTGAGCGTTTTTTTAAACGCTTTTGGGGGGAAACCACTTGGCTAATGTTAGTCAATGGGCTGGTGCACACCAGAGTGGCTCTTTTTTCCCCTCAAACGCAAACTCGGGTCCTGAAGCATTTTTGAGATTTCTAAGGCGTTTCTGCCTCATTGTTAACCACTTGAGGACCCACCCTTTACCCCCCCTTAAGGACCAGCGCTGGTTTGATTGATCTGTGCTGGGTGGGCTCTGCAGCCCCCAGCACAGATCAGGGTGCAGGCAGGGAGATCAGATTGCCCCCCTTTTTTCCCCCCTATGGGGATGATGTGCTGGGGGGGTCTGATCTCTGCTGCCTGCGAGTGGCTGGCGGGGGGGGGGCACCTCAAAGCCCCCCTCCGCGGCGAAATGCTCCCCCTCCCTCTCCTACCTGGCCCCCTTTGGTAAGCCGGGCTGCACAGGACGCTATCCGTCCTGTGCAGCCAGTGACAGGCTGTCTCCTGTCACATGGCGGCGATCCCCGGCCGCTGATTGGCCGGGGATCGCCGATCTGCCTTACGGCGCTGCTGCGCAGCAGCGCCGTACAAATGTAAACAAAGCGGATTATTTCCGCTTGTGTTTACATCTAGCCTGCGAGCCGCCATCGGCGGCCCGCAGGCTATTCACGGAGCCCCCCGCCGTGATTTGACAGGAAGCAGCCGCTCGTACGAGCGGCTGCTTCCTGATTAATTAGGCTGCAGCTGGCGACGCAGTACTGCGTCGCTGGTCCTGCAGCTGCCACTTTGCCGACGCACGTTATGAGTGTGCGGTCGGCAAGTGGTTAAAGTATAGGAAAGTGGAAAACTGCTCTGAAAAACACTAGATCAGGGCATTTTCCAAGCGTTTTTCTTACAGAAGCTGTTCAGTTACAGCTCTACTGAAACAAAATAAAAAATCTGCACACAAAAACGCTCCAAAAAACGCTAGGCATGTTTAGAAAATCTCTCTAAACATGCCTAGAATCGCTCAGAAATCTGCTCCAAAAACCGCTAGTGTTTGCGGATCCGCTAGCAGTTTTTGGTGTGCACCAGCCCTATCAGAGAAAGTTAGTAGTTGGGACCTTCCAAAACCTCTGGGCCTCCCTGCAGGTTACGCCCCTGACAACATTCACCTTTAATGAATTCAATGTAAAAGGCAGTAGTCTAGTCATTGTTGAATTAAATAGCAAACAGTGTGAGTCATTCTACCATGCTGAGAGTTTATTTTCTTATCCAGTTTTAGTCCAAATTCTTTGAAACTGGCTATTGTGAAATGGATCTGATCTGTTCAACATAGAACAAAATGACTCTTTCCCATCACATGACTGAAATCTTCTGACAATCCAGACTGACTAAAAGCTATCTATAAGCTTGGGAGGACATAACCAACATTTTCCAAACACCATCAAGCTGATCAAATCTCCCAAAGCATAATTTGAAATGATTGATTATCTGTGACCAACACTTTGTATATAATTTTTATCATAAGATATGATTAATGTAGATATTGGATAAAACAGTAAATCTGAATGATAAAAAACAGAGGGACTAAAACTTATTTTCAGCTTTTACTACTTTTTATTGTTGTTATTTGTATTATTTGAAATGGAATTCTTGTGTTGCTGTACAATAGAAAACACATAATACATACACTAAAGCTTAATACCCACCAGAAGACCTCTTCTACCACGCGAACACGAGATGGCACATAATGGGCGTGAATGATGGTTCAAACGATCGCAATACTTTGCGCAGGAGTTGTGGGGATCTTATAGATCTGATCTGCAGTGACGGTCGTGATCACCACACTTCACAAAAGAATCCTGTAAACGTACACATTGCGCAAAATCGTGGAAACTATTGCTTGTTGTAGGAAAAGTCACGCATCACGGAAAAAATTGCTGCAAAAATCGCAGTGTGAGTAGGGCCCTAGAGGGAAATAACAGATTATGCAAAATGAACAGCACACTTGTAAAATGAACATAGATTTGGATCAATAGCAGTACAGTAATAATAGAAATATAAGGAATGAAAGATTAGGTTTTACCAGTTTATGGTATCCATACACTAATTAGTGTCAGATTATTATTATTATTTATTTATAAAGCGCCAACATATTCCGTGGTGCTGTCAGGTAAACAATCAATGTCTTCCAGATATTGAACATTTACCTGTCCTACTACCTATCTCCACTTTGCTCCATTAACCATTAACTGAGATTTTAGCTGACATCTTGTCTAATGTTAATCTCACTGCTGCAGGTGCTAGCTTTGTACTGCCCATTGCAAGGCCCGGTTCACATTAGTGTTTGCCAACGAAACCGGCCGTACGGTTCCGTGGTCCGTTCCGCTGAGCAGACGAAAAAATGCTGCAGGACCTAATTTCCTGGACTGTTTTGCTCAGCGGAACGGACACGGAAGGTTTTGCAGCTACATAGTAACAAATAGAAAACTGACAGTTTACAGCACACTGGCTGTAAAAACTGACCATTTTTCCTGATCCGGATGGCCAGATCCTTACGGCTGGCTCCGCAGAAACACGCTAATGTGAACCGGGCCTAAGGAGGTATGGAGAACCTTATCTGCTGCCTGTGGCCCCAGAACTCCTGCGATGACCCAGCATTATCCAGCATGTCCATCCAATACACAATCAATAAATTCCTTAGTTTCAATAGATTTTCATTAGTTTGGTTGTTTATATTGGGTAATTTTAACTCCATAGTCTTCGAGAAGGGGGTTTTAGGTGTTGCTGTCTGTCCATTTTGGGGATATGTGTTGTTGCTATTATTTTTGTTATTATCATTATTATTATTGATGATGAATTTATTAGTGTATGTACAGTATTTCGTGTGTGCCATGTCTGTATTTTTTTGTATCCATATTTATTTGCAGCTCTGTGCAGCACCACAGAATACGTTGGCACTTTATAAAACAACAATAGTAATAATATCTAACAAATTTATCACAAACACACATCTATAGCACTGAGCAAAGGTTTCAGGCAGACATACTACAAAAGGAAAACTAGTGAGAGATATATGGAGGCTGCCATATTTATTTCCTGTTATACAATACCAGTTGCCTGGCAGCCCTGCTGATCTACAGTATTTGGCTGCCATAGTGCCTGAATCACACCAGAAACAAGCAAGCAAACAGGGGCGTAACTGGAAATCACTGGGCCCCCCTGCAAATCTTTGGATGGGGCCCCCTCCCCCTGCACTGAATAGGGACTTTCTACAAATCTTTGCGTACAAAACTTTGTATGATTAGTTATCAGTGGCTGGGCAGATGCAGTCATTAGAACAATTGTGCAGAGAGCAGAAAGCTTTTTCACTTTCCCTGAGTTGTCAGTCTTTCAGGAGGGGGCCTCCTGTGTCTTCTGGGCTCCCCTGCAGCTGCATCCCTTGCAGGGTCTATTGTTATGCCCCTGCATGCAAACATGGCAGCCTCCATATCCCTCTCACTACAGTTGACCTAAAGCAAGGAAATAAACAGTCCCCATCCATCAATCAACAACCGACACAGTGTTTAAAAAACTTTTTTTCAAAAACCTAAATAAATAAAAACTCACATATTGAAATAATTGGCACACAGGAAGTGAGTGAAATTTCCCCAGAAGGGGAAACAGAGAGCAATAAAAAAAAGAACAAAAAAAAAAGCTCTAACTAAAAAAGCTCTAACCAATATTGAAATGGAAAACAAATCTGAAATTCATCTGAAGGGTAATTTCTGGGAATGCTGTTGAAGGCATCATTAGCTTCAGAAACGCATGTTCTTTATATTTTCGGTTTTGTCTTTTTGTTTTTTTAAGTCTGTCTGTCTGTCTATCTATCTATCTGTCTGTCTATCTCCCATGACTGGTCCATAATCACTGGACTTGATGGTCTTGTATGTGACCTACTGTATATGACTTGAGTGATTGTGATGTGAAGGTGAAGAAGAGGAGGGACACCCAGCATGGAGCCAGCTCTCTTATCAGCCTGGCAGCAGTATATAAAGTACATGGAAGTTGTATAAACACATGGGAGAGAGGAATGCCCTGCTCCCCCAGCCTATTGATAACTAACCTTCCCCTACATGACAGTAACTGGAAATCATTGCAAGCATGATTCCTGGCCTCAGTCTCGGGCACACACTGCATTCAGCCATACAGTCACTTCCACACAGATCCTGCTTTTTACATGGAACCTCTGCAGCATGGAGTCCCCTGATATATCTTTTTATTTGCTCTACCTGTGTAAATCACACCAGGACTGATAGGCGCCAGTGGAATGGACCAATAGATATTACAATTATCTATCCATATTACATACACTACCTTAGTATTTTCATTTTTCAGTCTGGGGAAAGATAGCTTGCAGTGCTGTGTGCTGTTTTACACAGAATAGCAATGTGACATCACAGGTAAAGAAATATGTGTTTATTGTACAAGGATTGCACAAGTATACATAGTAAATGTCTGAATGGCAAACGTTAACTATTAACACTGATGCAACGCTCAATCTTTGTGTCTAGAAAAATATGGCAGCCTAACAGCAATGTCTATAGATCAGTCTCAGGTTTATCCGTCCAGGTGTACAAATGACATATACAATACAATAACATTTCTATAGCGCTTTTCTCCCATTAGAACTCAAAGCGCTTAGGCCCTCTCAGATTCATTAGTTAGTAGTAGTATGAAATATTCACATAACAAAAGTTATATTTCTGTAATGCCAAACTGAACAGGTGGGTTTTCAGTCTGGATTTAAACACGTCCAGGGATGGAGCTGTCCTGATCTGTTGAGGTAAGGAGTTCCAAAACGTAGGAGCAGCATGACAGAAAGCTCTGGGACCAAAAGTTTCTCGGTGGACTCTGGGTATGACTAGATTATAGATTATCACCCTATAATGCCTCCATTACTGCTACCTCTAGAATATCTACATCGCTGCTACCTCTATAATACCTCCATCGCTGCTACCCCTATAATGCCTCCATTGCTGCTACCTCAATATTACCTCCATCACTGCTACCCCTATAATACCTTCATCACTGCTACCCCAATAATACCTCCATCCCTACTACCTCTATAATACCTCCATCACTGCTACACCTATAACACCCCCATCACTGCTACCTCAAAAATACCCCTATCACTTCTAACCCTATACCTCCATCACTGCTACCCCTATAATACCTCCATCACTGCTACCCCTATAATACCTCCATCACTGCTACTCCTATAATACCTCCATTACTGCTACCACTATAATACCTCCATCCCCGCTACCCCTATAATACCTCCATCAGTGCTACCCCTGTACCCCCATCACTGCTACACCTATAATACCTCCGTCGCTGCTACCTCAATAATACATCGAACACTTTTACCCCTCTACCTCCATCACTGCTAAACCTAGAATACCTCCATCGATGCTACCATAATAATATCTCCATCACTGCTACCCCTATATTGCCTCCATCATTGCTACCCCTATGATACCTCCAACACTGCTACCCCTATACCTCCATCACTGCTACACCTATTATACCTCCATTGCTGCTACGCCTATAATACCTACATCACTACCCCTATAATACGTTCATCAGTGCTAGTGATGAAGTGCTACTCCTATAATGCCTCCATCATTATACCTTCATCACTGCTGCCCCAATAATACTTCCATTGCTTCTACCCCTATATACCTCCATCACTGCTACCCCAATAATACTTCCATTGCTTCTACCCCTATATACCTCCATCACTGCTACCCCAATAATACTTCCATTGCTTCTACCCCTATATACCTCCATCACTGCTACCCCAATAATACTTCCATTTCTTCTACCCCTATATACCTCCATCACTGCTACTCCTATAATACCTCCTTCACTGCTACTCCTCTATTACCTTTATTGCTGCTACCCCTATAATACTTCCTCCACCACTGCTACCACTATAATACCTCCATCACTGCTACCCCAATAATACTTCCATTGCTTCTACCCCTATATACCTCCATCACTGCTACTCCTATAATACCTCCAACACTGCTACCCCTATACCTCCATCCCTACTACTCCTCTACCTCCATCACTGCTACTCCTATAATACCTCCTTCACTGCTACCCCTATATTACCTTCATTGCTGCTACCCCTATAATACTTCCTCCATCACTGCTACCCCTTTAATAATTCCATCACTGTTACCTCCATAATTCCTTCATCACTGCTACCTCTATAATACTCTTCCATCACTGCTAACTCTATAATATTCCCCCATCCTCTTTAATATCTCATTACTGCTACCTCTATAATACCTGCCACCCCTGTAATACCTCCATCGCTGCTATATTCCCTATCCATAAAGGGGGCTGCAATATTCAACTCTTTTGGCAGCCCATTCTGACCCAGCTTCACAGATTTGCCATCTCATGCTAAGTAGCATAATGTTATTAGGTGGCAGAGCTACAGATGTGCTAACCACCGAGCAATGTTGGAGCTGTGATGTGATAATTTCACCACTAAAGCTAGACTCCAGCAAAGGCAGAAGTGCCAAATTGATAATTACATTAGCGCTCACTCCTGCTGGGCTGTCCCTGGACTGAGTGCTCTGTGACATCTGTCCCTCTCTCTCTGCAAACTATGGTAATGATATGGACGATATCATCAGCGCTGGCTATATATGGACGTCGCGAGATAAAACCCAGAACCCCTCCAGAGAGACCTCATACCGTATCAGAGGACAGACAGAATGACGGCACACAGTGCTGCATAGCGACAATGCAGAGATCCCGATCAATCACCCCAGCCATTTCCATACTGTCCGCAGCTAATCTCCAGTCGGGGAAAATCTCACAGCTTTATTGCAATTATTTGACCATATATGACAGCAACACAGGGTAGTGTAGAGATCCTTATGCAGTAAATCTATGATCAGGTGCACTAATTAGAAGACGCTCAGATCAAGAAGTGAAACAATAACACATATGAAAAAAAAAGTATATCTATCTATCTATCTACCTATATATATATATATATATATATATATATCGGATAATATAACGTAAGAATATATATATATATAGTACATACAATCATCGTATTATCCCTGTATATCATGAAATATGTGAAGTGCTGCGTTTCCTATTATTTAAGTGGCACACGTACACATTGTCACCGCTCCGTGCTGTAAATCCTACTAGCATACACTATTTTACATTAAACATTGATATATTACAATAGGTTTAATGGTTTTAAAGGTGGTTTTGGTTTTCTGAGTATTGCTAGATATTTATCTACGTTTTAATGGCCATTATTTATCTGTTAGTACAAATAAATGTCAGTAAGGTCGTCTACACCAGTATGCCTCCCATTATCTGTTTTCACAATCTCCAGATAAATCCCAAACTAGGGCCACATAAATTGACATCAAAGCCTGTTGTCGCGGTGTCTGCAGCACTTTACAGCTCCTGAAATAATCCTGGATGGGGAGACAGAGAGGCCAAGGCTACCTAAGGGTTAATCAGGATGAATGTGGACACACCGAGGAAGATGTGCTGTGTGTCGTCACGATTGGCTTCTATCAGGCATCTATATTTTGGGAGGTCTGACTGTATGTATGTCTATTGTTACCCGGAGAGTGGATAGATCACTGATTAAGCCCCGTACAATGCTATTCCAAGGACCGCCACAGTCATGTTCCTAAGTGGATTTTAAGTGTATTGTGTTCATTGTAGTTCTCTGCCTTAGCTAAATAGCTGTATTTAGCAACGCATAGTATTCAGCAAGTTAATTGAATTAAAAATAAACGAATACAGGAGTCTTTGTATTCAGGATTGTCTGGGCAACACTCCATGAAAAGCAACGTTAAAAAGATATATTTTAAAAAGTTTAAATGTATGAATTAATTACCACAATGAAAGTGAATGGAACTTTAAACAAGTCAGAAAATGAACTCAAAAAGAGCAAACAACCTGATTGTTTGTATATGTTTCCTTACTGTATTTAGTAGGAAAAAATCAGTACATTAGAATTCGGAACAAAATCCTCTAAATTATTATTATTATTATTATTATTATTATTGTTATTATTATTGGGATGGGACAAAAGATGGGACAAAATTCATAGTTTTAGCACTTACAAAACAACTCTATTTTTATAGCGAATATTAAGCTGGTTTGTGGTATATTTACACACGGCAAGCACATCGATATTTCCTTCCATTTCCAACAATTTCAAACTATTTGCTGTTTCAGTAAACAAACAAATTTAAGAATATAGGAATTGCTCTTTTTATATCGCATATACCAATTAGGAATTCAGTTTGCAAAAGTGAACGAATGAAACCAGAATTTCTCCAATAAACTGTTTTCATATAAATAAATGCATCTTGTTGCATAAGCCACTGAATGAAATAACATATTATTATTATTATTATTATTATTATTATTATTATTATTATTATTATTATTATTATTATTATTATTATTATATTTATATAGCGCCATCTTCTGCAGCGCTGTACAGAGTATAATGTCATCACTTTACTGTCCCTCAGAGGAGCTCACAATCTAATCCCTACCATAGTCATATGTCTATGTATGTATGTATCGTGTAGTGTATGTACACAGTACATACATGGATAAAAAACAAAAAAACACAAAAGTTTATAACAACCATCATTTCATAGATTGATCCTGTATGTTATAGATGTTATAGAGCACGATATATATGTAAATACTTGCCCACTGTTGTCCCCGTTGTCAGCCGGGTATGGCAGCCTGGCAGACATATTCTGAGCTGTGTAGCCGCCAGGGCTGGTGACAGATCTCCTACTGATAACCTCAGTCAGGGGACACATTTTATTCTGCACTCACTTTCCTGTATCGCTGTGTTCACCAGGCGAGGAAGATAAGCAGCGGCAGAAACGTCGCCCTCCTATAGGTGTCAGTGAGAGGACTCCTAGCTCTATTGTGATGACCTGCGTTTGATTTGACCTGTTCATTGAACGCCTGCCATGCACGACAGTACAAGTAGTTAGTTATATATAATATAAAGTTGTCTACAAACCTGAATTTATAGAGCCTCAAGCCGTGGCATAGATGGTGTATTAGCATCACTTACTCACTGGTTATTATGTATTAATGACTGTTTAAAGAATGGACTCAAGAAAGTAAATATTGTGACAAATCCCATTTATCATTAGAATAGCGTTATTTTTAATACGTTGTAAAGGAAATGCGAGGACTGTTACTTTATGGTTAAATCTCACCATAAAGGCATGTTTCCTGCCAAATACATCAGTCACATGATCTAAATTTAATCACAATTTATTAAAGATCCACATCTCAACTGGGCTATCAGAGCAATACTGATGATTGATTAATACGTGAGAGAAAGATAATGCAAATCTCACTATAATAATGCCTTGATTTGGCATCTGCACACACGTGTATGGATGGTATTTAGGCTGCTGCTGTGAGTTGTAAACCTATTTAGCCAGCTTTGATCAGTAGCTCTTTAATGTGTTGGAGGGGAGCGGTGTGTTTGTGTAGCCCCTGGTTGGGTAGATACACACACCCCATTGTGGGCTGAGAGGGCATCAGTCAGGCTGTCTCTGGAGCCTGTGTGTACAGTGCTGGGACTGGCACCCCTGCGGTGGAGGACACTCTGGCACCCCTGGGGTGGAGGACACTGTTTATTTAGAGTTGCATGAATCCAATCAGCAGTTGCTGCAACTTCAGGCAGAGCTGTAAGAAGCGCCTCCTCCTCCTCCCTCATTGTACAACAGCCTGCAAAGTCCTCCAGCATTGACTCCCCCGACCTGCTCTGTGTACGGCTCACTGGATCTCTGGACCAATGGACACTGCCAGGAGGATATAGGTTAGCACCTTGATTTATACTCCATCTCTTCTAGCTCCTCAGGAATCCGGCTGGATCAGAGGGGAAGCACTCCAGCCTTGCCTTGTGCTCAGCAGCCCTGGGATCTGGATTCATGGTGGGAACTTTCGTTTTGCAAGTTTGTATTTGAACAGTTAACTGTTTCCCTGGCACACAGACAATGCTTCGTGCATAACTTATAGGGTGCCCATGGCTGGGGTGCCATCTGCAGTGCCAGAGACACTGGGCACTTAGTGGGGGTACAGCATGCCAGCTCTCTCCTGTGCTCTGAGCCTGATACTGTTGATAGTGGAAATTTGCCATTTTGCAAGGTGTGTTGCCTTCTCTGAAACTCGTAACCGTATGTAAACCTTGGGAGGCCCTAAGTAAATGGTGCTGGCTGGCACAGACCTACTCCTGGAGGTACATTGGCTTCTCCGAGTCCCCCCTCCCATATGACTGAGTCAGTGTGCGTGTGAGAGTGGATGTGAGCTGAGCACTGTGTTCCCTGCACAGCACAGGGAGAGGCAGCACCACTACACACAGCTGCTAGATATGGTACATGATACAATACGCTATAGGTGCTGATTGGACTGGACACTATCCAGGGTAGAAGGAAATGAGGGCGACAGTTAGTTCGTGTTATTGGGCTAGCCTGCAGTGTGTACAAGCCTTACTGCTTTGTAGATGGTTGCCATGGGCTTTGTGTTACATGATGGAATTGACGTGTAGTTATATTTTCTTTCTGAATCTATTATTTTGCCCACTTTCCTCAGTTCATGCCTGGTCGTGGGCCTGTGTTGTGTCAGAATCCTGTAGATAGATTGACATACAATCGGAATATGTTTTTATGTGGGTCATGCCTTGACTTGTTATGTGGTCATTTGTAGTATTGGTTTCTTTCTAACTTTCTTTTTGTTCTTTCTTCCCCTCATTTATGGACTGTCTATAAAGGACGCTCGTTTCTCAGTGGCCATTCCTGTCCAACTATCCACCTGGATGGACCATCCAGAGGACTCCTGGTCCGATGTCAAAAGGGTGACCATAGGAAACGTGTTGTACCCCTCAAAGATCAAGGAGACTGACAGCTCGTCTTCGTCCCCTTCGCCCTGCTCCCAGGCAGCCCACCAGGCTGACACAGACAGGAGTCAGACCCTGCAGGAGGGCAGGGTGCCCACCTCTGCCCATCACCTTGGTCTTACTCATATCTCCACCCTGCCCAACTCGGAGGACATCCTATTTTTTAGGGATTTAGACCATATCAACAAACTAATCTTACCCAACAGAGACGCAAGATATAGCGCTTTGCCTGAGCCCCACGGGGACATGTACCAGACCGTGACCATCACTGCGACTCAGGGGCCTGTCGGCTATGAGGGGTCACCAGGAAGCTTCATGCACTCCGCTGCCAGCTCTCCGGTCTATGTGCCAACTACCAGGGTTGGATCTATGCTTACTTCCATTTCCTACCTGCCAAACGGTGGGCCTTCCCAGGGTTCCCATTCTGTGAACGGTCATCCAGTGTGGTCTCAGCCCACCCCAGAGAACTCGTACAACAGCAATGGTTCACATGCCTCCAGCAGGTACCACTACCCGCCCAGTCCACCTGTGTCCAACGGGACCAACAGGGATGCTGCCTACAACAATGGCATCAGTGTGAATGGTAGAGACCAATATACCCCTTTGGCCCGGTCTCTGAACGGATCCTATGCTAGTCCTTACCCTTCCTATATGGCACCGTGGTCTGCTGGACCCTTTGACAACTCCATGCTGCATAGTCTTCCGAGCAGAGCTGCGTCTATCCCCATGAGAGGACATCCTGGAGGTAAGGCCGCACACTGTAATCTTATGTAGTCCAGGAGGGCATTATTATCTTATCTGTATAGGAGTACATTATTCTCATCTCCTGCTTTCAAGTAATCCGCATTAAGAGCAGTACCTGGAGCTCTGCGAGATACTTATTATTTATGAAGAAAAATAATGTGATCGCTGAAACATATCCCACTTATTTACACTCAACATGTACATTGGTGCATCGGGTTTATCAGGGCAGGAAGCTAGAGAGACACAGGGCCATATGCAATTCACTTTTTCACCTGAGTTTTCTCCTAGGAGATAATTTTTCATCTTCAATTTAAAATAACTTTTCAGAACTTTTAACTAAAAAAGTAACAAAAAGTAGGTGAAAAAGTAATATTAAAATTATTTTGTGCATTTTCTTGCATTCTGGTGGCTTAAAGGGCGTTTTATTGACACGTTTAAAAATATTACCTAGGTGAAAACTAAGGAGTAAAAGTTAATTGCATATGGACCACAGACGGTAATAAGATCCTCATTGCTTCTCACCTTTTCCACACTCCATTCAAAACCAGAAAATACAGATGGAGTTTCGCTTTCCTTGTTATATATGGGCCATATGCAAGTCACCCTTCTTCTCCTAAGTTTTCTCCTAGGTGATAATTTTTCATCTACTGGTTAAAATAACTTTTTACAGAGCTGCCACTGAAAAAGTACTAAAGAGTAGGTGATAAAGTACTTTCTAAATCATTCAGAGTATTTTCTTGCTTACTGGTGACTTTCAAGGCATTGTATTGATAATGTGTGAAAATATCACCTAGGAGAAAACTTAAGAGGAAAAGTGAATTGCGTGAGGCCCATAAGTGGATACAGACAAAAGTGAAATGTGAGATCAGAGAACTCCGTCATTTAGAAGGAAGGAACGGCCACACTGGCAAGCTATACTAATCACCAAATGATAACGAAAATTAACGTGTCGTGTAGTGTATGTTCCACGGTTATTGTAATACTGGCTGATAAGTAAGGGGGTTTACAGATCTGGCCGAACTGCAGCGTGCCCTATATCTGATATATGTTGATAGTTTATAAATTACTGGCATGGATGTGGTTTTAATAACAACCAGTGACATGTTACAGTTCACAACAAATCAATGTTATTACTATTTATAATGACGGTAAGTCTTGGAGTCTCTGGCAGACCCACACCCCCTGCCGAGTCGTTGTACCAGATGTGGATATTTGATATAATACTGCTTGTTACGATGCAGCGAAATAATGGTGAGGAACAGGAAATAGTATGTACAGTGGTGGTTCATAGTGCCTGGCACAGGAAACAGAAAGCGCAGCGGTGGTACACAGGGCCTGGCACAGGAAATAGTATGTACAGCGGTGGTACACAGGGCCTGGCACAGGAAATAGTATGCGCAGCGGTGGTACACGGGGCCTGGCACAGGAAATAGTATGTACAGCGCTGGTACACGGGGCCTGGCACTGGAAATTTGGCACGTGGGGCTTGCCGCTGTGAACAGAATGTATAGCAGTAGAATATGGGGCCTGGCACTAGTATGTACGTTTTAGAGGCACATGAGGCCTGGCACTGGAAATGGTATGTTGAAATGGGAGGTATACAGAGGCTGTCATATTTATTTCCTTTAAGCAATACCAGTTGCCTGGCTGTCCTGCTGATCCTCTGCCTAATACTTTTAGTCATAGACCCTGAACAAGCATGCAGCTGATTATGTGCTCTTACATTATTGTCAGATTTCAGGAGATTAGATGCATGCTTGTTACTGGTGTATTCAGACTCTACTGTAGCCAAATGGACTAGTAGGACTGCCAGGTGACTGGTATTAAAAGGAAATAAATATGGCAGCCTCCATTTCCCTCTCACTGTAGTTGTCCTTTAAGATCTTTTATTAGATTCCATAACTAAATGTAACACATGAAGCAAGCGGTGCCCATGGGACCTGGCACTACCCTCTGGCTGCCCATATTCCTCTTCTATATGGGGCTATATGGGGCTTATCACACAGTGTCAGAGAATGCTGGGCGCACACTATGGGCTGCACAATTACCACCATACCGTAGATGTCACTGTCTTTCAGTCTAGCAGTTGTCACACAGACCCTCTGATGTCCCGGCATAAATCTGCAGCAGAGTGCCTGGTCTCCCGGGACAGCCAGTGTGATGTCAATATGTATCTCCATTATATGGGCAATTCTCATAATCTGAGCTGTGATATACAGGTTACAGTGCACAGGAGGCATGTAGAGTCGGGGCCTCGCTACACTGTTGTCTGTATCTTACAATGTAGAGCATGCGCTGCGCGCAATCCTTCATTGGGAACTAGTGTTCCTGCATACGTGTGTAAATATTATGCACCACTAGATGTATTACACTAATTACAGGTCTTATTTATGACTAGTGGGGCAAAGAAGATGGATGCGTTCAGTACAACCAATCAGAGCCTGCCTTTCACTTTCCCCTTGTCAGCAGAAGAGGCAGTTGGGCACACCTGGGGCCATTAAACTTTGGCCACCTTTTCCAATTCTTACAATTTAATTGGGGGGGGGGGGGGGGGGGACAGAAGATCTTCAGGACCCAACACGACAGATTTACTTCGGTATTTGAACCATATTTTGTACCCTTCCTATGGGTCTTTAATGATGCTTAATAGTGATTATGACTTACTTTACTGTCATTTTATGTGGTATAGTATAGATTACACTAGCCAAATAAAGATATTACAGCAGCAGTTTATCCTGTAAATGGTATAATAGAGACGAGTGCCAGCGGCAACCAAAGCTCAGTAAGCTGTGTTTTGCAGTATAATAATAATACTGAACACGCCATTTGTTTAGATTGTTGCTACATTTGTTTAGATTATTGCTAGAAAGTAATCATCTTTTGAGTTACATAAATGGTGCCATCCTGATTTATTCTCTCTCTCTCTCTTCTTTTTGCACATTTTACCACATGATACATCTAGAAGTATAACTGCCATAACAACTAGAATACCATTCATTATTTTTTTAACCATATTTTGTAAGGTTTTGTGTTAACAATGCCAACTTAACTGTTACCTACAGACATATTTCATAGATATGCTAATAACAATATAGATATCACACGTTCTAAATTACATAACCCGTGTACAATAATAATACTTATCATAATACAGTAGAATCACTTTGTAGTAAACTCCAAGGGACCTGGCTAAGTAGTTTACTATATCAGATGTGGTCATACATTGTATATACATACAGGTGCATGGCTGGGACCTGGTGACTGAGGTTACTATAGCCAGAGGTGTGCTATATCAGAGTTTAGTATAGCAAAGGTTACACTGAAAAAACAACAAAACAAAAAAGAAATAAGCAGCTGAACAAACTTAAAATGTTTAAAATAGGGGTTACATATTTATTTCAGCTCAAATGTAACAGAAGCAAATATGGTCCAATAGATGAAGGGCTACCCCAGGGTAAAATGGAAATTACCTCTAAGCAATTAATCCCATTAATTTTATTTTCCCAGCATCAGGGAATCTGGATATACTATACTGAACATGGAGGATTTAAAGGGATAATTGTTCTCAACTCAACTGTTCATAACAGTGAAAATTTGACAAAAAGAGTTGAAAAACGACGGGGGGAGGGGGGTTGTCGTTTTTCAACTCTTTTTGTCAAATACCCCCGCCCCCCCCGCCCCCCCCCCCCCAAAAAAAAAGAAAACAACACGCTGCTCCCCCACTTCTAAGTAACAAATACATTTGTAATAAGGGTTAGTTATTATCACCTAACAGTGCCCACATAAAGTAGACTCGTTTCACAATATGACTTATTGATAGTTAGCATGTGGTTGTTAGGTGTTACCACAGCAAATGGGCAGCTCTACCCAGCATTCCTTCTTGGCCAGAGAACACCAGACAGGAATCAATCATTTTGGAACATTGGGTGGACATCTATGTGTTTGGCCAACTTAATGACATGTTTCTACAGCATTTTCACCTACAAGACCATACAATATATTGATTTGTTTCTAGCCAATTAGATCCCTTTGATTTAATCAACTGAACATGTGTTCCCCCAACATATCAGATCATTAACTTTCCACCAGCCTTTGTCAGTTTATTAATAAGACGTCAGATGGATATATATTGTAACTTACATTTTCCATGTGAACGGTGGAGCAGGAGCAGCCAGGGATAATGAACGGTGGAGCAGGAGCAGCCAGGGATAATGACTGCCTAGGGTTGCTCTGCATCAAGCTGTTGTTCAATACTTGCTGTTCAATCAGTGCTGGAAGAAGAGATCTGCTGAAATCTCTCAAGATTGAACATGCCATACAGTGTACAGATCAATCGCTGTGGAAAGGATTTCTGATCTGTGTAAAGGTGGCCACTAACGATACCATTTGCCAAATGATATTTTACAAATGATTCTTCCCATGAATGATCAGAAATTATTGTTTGGGACCACTAATGGACAAAAATCTCCTAACCAATCTGATCAGATTGATGGAATTGATCCAAAAATTGGAATCATTTCATTTATCTGATCGGTTTGGTTGGAAGATATTTTTTTTCCATTACTAGTCACAAACGATCATTTCTGATTGTTCGGCAAATTGTACTATTAAGTCTAGTTTTAGATGATGTACAGGGAGGAACTATCAAATTTCTCGTTAATCCAACACTTTGATTTCAATGAAGCACTAAGGACTGAAAGCAGCCATACACTTAGCGCTGGGGCCCATTAGCAGTGCTTTTCATCACGCTTGTCGATTGCCGGCGATTACCGGTGATAGACAAAGCACTACGGCAGTGGTAGCCTATGAGTGTGATTGCATTACAGTGCTTGCGATTTGTAAAAGTAGCAAACTCACTCCATGCAGCATTTTCGGAGCGATCGCGTTGATGGAATGAAGAGGCAAAATCACTTTCCTTCAAATGGCTTCAAAAATCGCAACATAAATCGCTAACAAGATTATAGTGGCTTCCAGGCCTTATTGATTTTCCCTTTCAATTCACAGCAGACTTGATCACTACAGAAATCTATTACCTAAACATGTCTTATCGATGGATTGAATATCGATATATTTTGACCTCAAAGGGTTTGAAACTTTCGATTAGACCGGACAGAATATCTCAGTTGATCAGGAGATGGTCAGGAGCCGTTGTCGTTGACAGGCCATAACATTGCACTGTGCAACCCTTTGCGAAGATCATTTTTCAATAGATTTCTTGCTGAAATCTTGAGACCTGTTGTGCTGTGTGTGATAGTGAACTAATTCTTTAGATTCAAATTGCAGAAGGATAGATAATTTTGCCATACCAGATGGAAAGCTACACGTGTATGGCTAGCTTAGGCCATACACTTGTAGCTTGATACAATCTTGGTTGCTCATAATCTGATTCAATCCCTCCACATAATGCACATATAATTTTAATAGATTTCAGCACAAAATCTATTAGAAATCTAAGTACAGAGTTGTGCTGTTTGATGCAGTGTAACTCTATGGGCTATCCATCTGCCACCGCTCAGACCTGCTGCAGATAGATATCTACCATCCAGTATGAATGACCGATTAGATCAATTTCGGCTGAAGATCAATCAATAGGGCTGGCATATTATTGCACTTATATCTTGTAGATTTGATTACATCATCTGGATATCGATGGTAAAAATCGACCAGTGTATGGCCAGCTTGACTTTACCCAGTATGTTTCAGAAAAAAAATAAATGACTTTTCTCTTAATGTATCTGAGCCTGAGTGTGAAAGTAATATGGGCAGAAGGTCACTTGGCCAGAAGACAGCTACCTCTGAAAGACTGACGTGTATGTAGAATGGTGGAAAATACACGGTTAGTTTCCTGCAGCCCTTCAGTGCTTCACTATAGACAGAGAGTAACATTATTGTAATACCATAAATGTGGCCTGGGATCAAATTCAGTAGGTTGGCAACTTGGCATGTGTGCTGCTACCTGGCCCTCAGTCACACATATAGAGTAGTAGCAGTATTGTACAGTTAGCCATTAGTATAAACAAGAAGTTTTGAATCAAGATGATAGCTGAAAGCATAAAGGGATGTGAGAGGGATATATGGAGGCAACCATTTTTTAAATAATGCACATTACCTGGCTGTCCTGCTGATCCTCTGTTTCTTAATACTTTAAGCCATAGATTCAGAACACCCATGCAGAACAGATGTCTATGACAAATCTGACAATATTGGCTGCATGCTTGTTTCAGGTGTGTGTTTTATACACTACTGTAGCCAAAGAGATCCTCAGCAGGACAGCCAGGCAACTGGTATTGTTAAGAAAATAATTATGGCAGCTTCCATAAAAGTCTCACACTTTGGGTTCCTTTTATGCTAGGAACCCACGCTACGTTTTTTCATTAGATAGATGCGTTTGATTGATAAATTCCATCATGTCCGATATTCCACATGATCGTTTTAGTGCTCGATTTATCATAGAAGTGAATGGAAAAAGATAAGAAAAGTGAGCGGAAGATAAGAGAATTAAGTGGCGAATCCAGCGGAAAAAAAGATAGTGTGGAGAATCGAACAGGAAAAACATTTCTGTCTTCCCAGCATAATGCCTCGTACACACCATACAATTTTCTGTAAGATTTTCTGTAATTAGATTATTTTCGGTAAAGTACTGCTAGAGACTGGTCACTATCTCTGGTGCATTGTCTTCTGGTTATCTTCTGCTGAGTAGAACAATGCCTAATTGCTAGGCAGATAGATGATTAGATAGATAATTTCCAACATGTTGGAAATGATCTATCTGGCAGGTAAATCTTCCAGAAAATTGTATGGTGTGTACAATACACACAATGATTTCTCCCATGGATATATGGAGATTCGATCACTCTGATCGAAAAGTTGAGAAATCCTTGAAGGCAGCATTCAGGGGCTGGGACCAGCAGCAACACACATATTTTCAATGAATGAATGGAGAAAATCTGTGTGTAGTGTGTGCAGGGAATCCAGCAGATACATCCCTCTCTGATCAGATAATGATCTGAGAGGGGTCTATCTGGTAGCCAAATTACCAGTGTATGATTACTCTTTTTCTGTTAGCCAATAAATAGTATCATCCAGATTCACAGCTTCTTGCACACACAGTACAGCTTTCCCTGCACTCAGTATCTCCTTTATATGTCATCAGATACATTGATGACACGGAGATCACATTTCATGCTACCACTCCAGATGTTATTTTTAGTTTTTTCATGCTGATATGGAAACAACCGCCAGCCTAGTGATAAAGCAGTTTACTCGATCTTGTACATAGATAGCGTTCAGGTTTATCTCTGTGATAATAATACTACACTTTGAACCATGACATAGTCCTAGGCACAGGCTGGGCTATGGAATCACTTGATTGACTTGTATGGGCAGTTCCCTATGATATCATCCTAGCTGACCTGTATATGGCTGATCTATGAGGCAATGCACAGTGATTGCACGCAGTATCGGCCTGCACTCCCCGTGGCTCCAGATATACGGATTGTAGCATCATCACAGGTGCTCTTTGACGCCTTAATTTGTTACAACAATCCATATCTGTGTATAAATGTTTTAAAAACATTCCTTTATACCTTAACTAAAAAAAAATACTGATTATGGTTTATTCATAGTGGCTTTATATATTAAACCCCCAAACTCACTGCAATAGACTGACTAAAGTTGAGGTATTCCTTAAAAGCAACCCCCACATGTTGAGCACCTAGTGCTGCTGCCATATATGACCATTATTATATTAGGCCTGCGAGATTTTATTTTAACGGGATGGTGTTTTGTTTGCTGTAAACTGAATCATTCATATTTTATTTTCAATAATAGCTGCGAAGATCCAGCAGCTCAGGACTCTTATCCGTGAATGTATTTCTTGTTCAGATGTTTGTTTATTAATTATTATTATTGATAATTATTATTAGTGTTAATACAAAATGGAATAGCATCAGTCATTATGCATTATAGCAGCACTAAAAGCGAGACCAGGTGATAGAGATCAGAAGGGTTAGTTTGGGAATTATTCCGGTGGGGCACTGTAGCTCATTATTTGCTAATAGCTCTATTTCCCATGCTATATGTTTTATCTCCGAAGTTTTCTATTGATTCATCTAAGTGTTTCAGTGTCTCTCATTGGCTTCTCACAGCTAGAAACACCGCGTGTGCTCAGCACAGTACAAAGTATAGCGCCACTTATAAAGATTTATTCACGTGTAACCCTCTGACAGCCTGTTTATCATAAAATTCCTCCGAGATTCTTCCCTCCACTCATTGAAGAGCAGAGAGAGAGACAGTCGCCCAACATCAGATAATACTTATAATGACATACAAATAATACCACTGCTTCAGTGCATAGCCATGCATCTAATATACTCTATACACTAGCTTCATACAAAAAATAGTGACATCAAATTATACTAAAATAATTTATATATATATATATATATATATGTATATATATATATATATATATACACACACACACACACACACACACAAATAATATATATATATAAACAAATAATACTTGTGCACTGAATTCATTTTCTAGCCATTTCCGGCAAATCCACAGACTGATTAATTTCACAGTACTTCCTAGCAATAAGATAAATAATACTAATAATAATAAACATACATTTGGTATTATTAATAATATTATTGTTATTATTATTATTATTATTATTATTATTATATGTAGCGCCATAGTCTTCTGTGGCGTTCTCTGTACAGAATGACAAACTTGGATGCGTAACATCGTAAATGTAAAATAAGTATAAAGCAAATGTAGAGAATGATAATAAAAATAATAAAAAAAATGTGTAAAGCAATAACGCTAGATTTGCATGTCATCAACTAAACGATATATATATATATATATATATATATATATATATATATATATATATATATATATATATATATATATATATATATATATATATATATATATATATTCATAAATTGATTACTATATTAAGTTAATCTTCCATTTCACGGTTGGAAAGGTCATGTATCTGCAGAATGTAGTAAAGCATAGCTTGTGCCTATTCGTCATTGCTCTGCATTGTGCAATATAGCAGGATTCATCCAGGACTGCGGTTGCTGTTTAACTCAAACGCCCTTGAAATGCCAGAGGCTTTATGGATTGCCAGAACTGAGAGAAGCACGGAAGGCACAGTGTGTCACAGTGTATCATAAAGTCACAGTGTCCAGGAATACAAACACCTGCACTCACTCAGTGTGCACTATACAGTGTCCTGGAATAAAACACCTGCACTCAGTATGCATTACACAGTTCCCAGGAATAAAACACCTGCACTCACTTCAGTGTGCACTATACTGTGTCTTGGAATACAGACACCTGCACTCGCTCAGTGTGCACTACAGAATACTGTGTATTGGAATACAGGCACTTGCACTCGCTCAGTGTGCACTACAGAATACTGTGTCTTGGAATACAGACACCTGCACTCGCTCAGTGTGCACTACAGAATACTGTGTCTTGGAATACAGACACCTGCACTTACGGGACGTTCTACCTTACTAGTCCTGATATACTCACCCCTGTTGTCATTTATTAAAGACACATTTTGTAAAATCAGGGAGTTCTCATGAACTGATATTTGTAAGAAAGTACAATATTAGGTTCTTTTAAAAACAATTATCAAACATATATCTTTAAAATATTGCTGTTATTATATTATCAGTAGTAGTATTGTAGTGTTTGTAAATATCATGACAATGGCTATGCTGATATAATATTACACATTGATACTGTGTCATGGCAGATGTTGTGCAGCCTTACATCTTGTCTATATGGCACACCTGCTGTTGCTTCTTCCTTCTCTGTAGGTTATATCAGTGCCACACGAGGTGACAAGTATAACATATGTTAGTGGATTTTACTAGCCCAGGTCTGCCCTGTAGTAGGAGCCATGTGTTTCTGGGCAGCAGAGCGGTGTAATGAGCCTTGTAACAGGGACAGCAGGGCTGCTGCTGCTGCTGGGTCAGTGGAGTCACCCTATGCCTGGTTAGCTATATACAGTATTATTGTAAGTACTGACTGCCTGGCACATTGAGCTGAAGGGACTTGTGTAAATGCATGACGTCATCCTAGCCCACTATGCCAAGCCACAGCCTATATAATAATAAACATATCACACTCCGGTGTGCTGTGATTGCACAGGAGTGGGTCAGACATGTTGGCAGATGTAGTACCAATCGCTGTAGAATGGGGGTGAGGGACGGTGAGCTGGAACGTAAGGCTGTATTGGATTCAAGTATTCCATCAGATCCATATGTGAAGTGAATACAAAATCCTTCACTGACTGCAATACAAATCACTTGAGTAAGTCACTGATTGGTATCTCTTATCTTCAGGGTGAATCTCTTTATAAAGTGATCAGAATGTATGGATTGCCCATATCACAGTCATATTCCTGCCGTCCTTTCCCCCCACCATAGATAAGGAAAGTATGTGGATGGTTGTTGAGTTGAATGGGACCCGCATTATTTCAGGTTTTTAAAAACTGAAACGGCCTTATTTTTGTTTATTTTTCCTTACTAAATTAGGTTAACTTAACGGACAGAGGGAGTAAAAATGTTTTAACATAATCTTGTTAGCCAGGAGAAATTGACAGTAAAAAAAAGTGTGGAGATAATTCCTTTTAATGCAGAAGGTTAGATCTCTGACATGCAGCATTATTAAACTTTTTTCTGTAGTTTGTAGGCATCATTTTTCAGTGTTTTTTGCTGTTTTTTTATTCTACCTACATAAACATCAACAGACAGCCATATAATTAAACATATCCATGTTATTTATATGGTGAACTCCTAATATGTAATTGCACACCATTATTTAATTCTACACCATTAGAGGAGATTGAGAGCTGGAACCCACTAGATCGATTTTTTTTGGAGTGTTTAGGGAGCGCTTTAAATCGCTAGCGCTTTCGCTAAACACTCTGCCAATGTAAATAAATGCAACAAATTCCACAGTAGCGACTGCGATTAGCAAAATCGTAATTGCAGGACATTGCAGCATTTTGGTAGCGTTTGCGCTTCAATGTAATGAATTGAAGTGCTGGCAAATCGCTCATACATAGCGATTTGAGTGCGATTTTAAATGACTGCAAACTGTAAATAAAATTATGATACAATGAAAGGACCAATCAGAATTAAAATCGCAAATTGCTACACAATCACTGGCAAAAAGTTTACACTTTTTAAAATCGCTCCCAAAAGCTCCGGAAAACGCTCATGAAATCGCTTACAAAACGCTAATTAAAAACTCTAGCAATAGCGATTTGCGATTTGTAGTGGGTTCCAGGCCTGAGAAAGGAAATTAAATCAAGCTGTGAGCATACAATAATAATACATAATAATACAATATGCATCTTATGGCAGGAATATATAACTTGCAAAACAAAACAGAAGAAAAAATGTAAGCATTGTAATTGTTGATATTAGAAGGAAGTTACAATCTCTTATGGAAAATCTCTCTACCTTCCAGATATGTGACTATTTATTTGTAATATTGACACATTATTATTATTATGGACTTTATAGCTTTGACAGAGAGAATCTCAACTTAGAGGCTGCATAAATGATTTTAGTTTAACCCTCCTGGCGGTCTAATGATTGCCGCCAGGAGGCAGCGCAGCAGTTTTTTTTTTTTTTTTAAATCATGTAGCGAGCCCAAGGCTCGCTACATGATAGCCGCTGCTCAGCGGCATCCCCCGCCCGCTTCGATCGCCTTTGGCGATCTCTGATCAGGAAATCCCGTTCAAAGAACGGGATTTCCTGGAGGGCTTCCCCCGTCGCCATGGCGTTGGGGCGGGATGACGTCATTGGGAGTCCCGATCCACCCCTCATCGCTGCCTGGCCAATCAGTGTGGTCAATCAATCATGGGGTCTGGGGGGGGGGCGCAGCGCGACGGATAGCGGCGATCGAGTGCGGGGCGGCGTCAATCGGTGTGCTGACGCAGCTAGCAAAGTGCTAGCTGCGTGCAGCAAAAAAAAATTAAGCAAATCGGCCCAGCAAGGCCTGAGAAAACCTCCTGCGCGGCTTACCCCCGGCTTACGTTCGGGGTTACCGCCAGGAAGGTTAAGGCCTCTTTCACAGTTCGACGTTAAAGTCGCACGTTAAAAAATGTTTCAACGCAGACTAACGCACAGCAACACTAAGTCTGTGTGACATTCACAGTGCTCACATTGCGTTTGTGTGTAACGTGTAGCGTTATTAGAAAGTGCTGCATGCTGTGCGTTATACACGTTTTTAGCTGCGTTGGACTGTTTGCACATGCTCAGATGCTCAGTAATGACTTGGAAACATACTTTTCATTGCCTGTATGCTCTACTGCAGCCTTTCTCAACCTTTTTTGGCTTGAGGAACCCTTCGGAAAAATTTCGGAACCCAAGGAACCCCTGCAATATGTATATACTTATATATATGTATATACCCGCTAAATAAATACAGTGACAATTAGCCTTCAAATGGACAAATGGCAATGCAATCATGAGCCCCACATGACAAATATTATAGACATGAGCCCCCAGGTGTCAAATGCAGAGATCATGAGCCCTCATATGATAAATACAGCAATTATGGGCCCTAGCTTGACATTTGAAGAAACCATGAATCCCAACGTCACAAATGCATCTGCTCCCCCCTACAAACACTGCTCCCCTGTACAGTTTTGCCCCACAAACACTGCTCCCCTGTAAAGTTCTGCCCCACAAACACTGCTCCACTGTACAACTCTGCCCCACAAACATTGCTGTTGTAATTGAGCTTCCCAATATGCTGCTCCCCTTTATAACTCTGCCCCTAAACTCTTCTCCTCATGTCCCCACAAACCGCCCCTCCATTCCCCTGTTCCCTGCTCCCTGCTGATCTCTAGGTGTACTAAAAAATAAAACCGCCATAATTACCTATGTCTTGCTACGATCCTTTCTCTTCATACAAACGCGCCAAGCCGGAACTTTGCAAGTGGCTTCGGGAAATACAGTTTTAGCTGGTATCCCTCCGCCGCAAGCAGCGGAAGTATACCACAGACAGCGTATTGGGATTCTGTTGGCCTGCCTGTGCAATAGGGAAAGTGAGACTATTTTGTCCCACGTAAGTGTCACAAATTGACGCGGAACCCCTGAAGGGCTCTCGCGGAATCCTAGGGTTCCGCGGAACCCCGGTTGAGAATAGCTGCTCTACTGTATGCAACGATAACGGGGCATTAAGTTGTGGTACAACTTTTGTGGGGCATTGCGTTGTAATTTGCTTTGCGACTTTAATGTCTCATCAAAAAGCACCGTCCTACTGTCGAAAAGAGGTTAGGGCTCATTCACATCTGAGCGTTTTGCTGGCAATTTCGTCAAAACACTCAAGCGCTAGCGCTTTTTAAATACCCTATGGGCCAGTTCTCACTTGGGCAATTTGCATTAATCGCCGGCAATTAACGCAAATCACCAAACGCAAATTTGTATCCTGCACCCTTTTCAGGCTATTTCCCAGCGATCGCTTTTAGTGCTATCTAAGCGCTAATCGCGATTGCTAAAAAACCGCCACGTGTGAAATGCGATTTTTTTTTTGCCGTTAATCGCCAAAAATCATCAGAGCAAAACGCGTTTTGCAAGTGTGAATGGGCCTAAATCTTGTTGATGTGATAGTCTGGTGAGTATGTGTGTTCTCATTGCATATTTGGACGTAATGTGACTGTCCTTAGGGCTTTGCATTGGCACACAGAAAGAGCTTGTTCAAACTAAGGGTGTTATTACTCTTACTTCAACGAATGACAGGACATCGCCGATCATTAAAATCAAGCAATTTTTCACTACTGACCTTATCAGTCAATTGAACGATTGTTCCTGATATGATCAGACCTGACGGTCTTTCAAAATTAATGATCACTGTGGTTCGTCCATCTCAAACCGTTGTTTAATGAGTTTTCAATAAATGATGCTTACATGATATTGCGAAAGAGAACAATCATCAGTGAAAATGTGCAACACAACTTTGCCGTGGGTATGGACCTTAAAGATTCTGAGATGGGGCCACAGCTAACAAATATACATACCTGGGGCTTCCTTCACCCCCCCCCCCCCCCCCCTATGGCCTGATCGCTCCCTCGCCATTCTCTTATGACTCGCCATTAGCCTGTAATTGGTTTTGGGGAGTTCTCCATTCCAGGGCCAATTGCGCATGCGCGGCCAGGCTGCGTGCGCTCCCCAGTGCGTTCACGTCCCCGGGAGTGCTCTGCGCCTGTGCAGTACTATTGCGTAGGCACAGAATACTCCCGGCAGGAGGAGCGAGATGGGGGAGTGCACTGGACTGTGCATGCGCCAACTAGCCCCCAACTGGAGGATGTTCCGGGACCAGTTGTGAGCAAACCAGCAGTCAGAAGAGGACGGCGTGGGAATGGTCTAGCCGGAGGGGGCTGATGTTTGGCTGTATTCACAGTGACACATTGTGGTGTGTTATGTCAATATAATTGCATTGCTAAAGCAACGCCATTACTGTATATTGTAATGAAACATTCACATTGATGCCGCAGTGTGGCGTGATGGAATCCGTTGGCATTATTTGATGCATGCGGTGCAATTGCAACTGTTAACTGTTGCAATGAAGCATACTTTGTACCGTGTTTCCCCAAAAATAGGACACTGTCTTATATTCATTTTTGCTCCCAAAGATGTGCTAGGCCTTATTTTCAGAGGATGTCTTATTTTTCTAGGAAACACTGGTAGTTTTCTTATACAAAATGTATATACTGCATGCCATGCTGAAACACAAGCAGCATGCACAGAGCTTGTGGCTTGCAGATATTGGCACTCTCTTACAAGAAAATGATTCTGCTGATCATATGGGCAAGAGTCTATTTCTTGCAGGCAGAGAACTCTGTCAGGCTCCCCAGAGCTATGATAGGATAAGCTTTGTGTCCTGGGAAAAGGTGAAGAGGTGAAGTCCTGCTGATGCTTATCACGACAGATTAGGAGGGCTGGCTACAACAAAAACACAAATTGCGTGACACATATACAGGACTGTAGAACTCACATTATACTGCTGCTCTCCTGTATCCAGGCTTTGTATGGAGTGTGACTTGCTGGTGTCATGTGGGCTGCTGCTAGGGCTTACATTCGGGGGATGTCTTATATTTCAAGCATGCTAGGAATTCCTGCTAAGGCTTATTCTCAGGGGATGTCTTACTTTAGGGGAAACACGGTATGTACTGTATGTTTCATTGTATGTGTCGCACTGCACATCTAATATGCAATTATTATTATTATTATTTATTTATAAAGCTCCAACATATTCCGTGGCGCTGTACAATGCAATGTGACTTTCCCCCGTTACAATCCTGTTTACAGGATACACACTGCAATGTGTCAATGTGAATGTAGCCTTTATAGAATGTGACAGCAGAGAGTTCAAGCTGCCATAGAAACCACTGGTGTCAGTGGCTTATCTGAGAGTAACTATTTTCTATTAGGGCTGCCGCTAACGTTACATACACATGACATAGGAAATGTATGCAGCATTACACAGCAACATTCCAGGTCATTTTACAGGGAGAGTTTGAGATTATGTTTCTACTGGCAACTGATTATACCGAGTTGAGTTTTTACTGGCAAAATCCACCAGGACCGTGATCTGGAGGTCAGATAGAGAAGTGGTGACTCTGCACTACATAAGGCACCTCAGATTAGTTTTAGGGTAATTTTATACTGCAAAATACAATCACAAACACAATAAGATTTCTTTGCGATTTAACAATGCGATAAAACAAACTAAAGATAAACCATCACAATACTTGGGACCAGTTCACATGGACGTCTGGATGGCATTAAACGACAGCTGTGGCGCTCCTTGTTTAAATGCTGTCCATTCAACTGAATGGACAGCCGCCTACAGATTCGTTTACTGTCGTTCACGCAAACACAGTGCATGATCCTGTTATTTCCCATCATCTCGTTTAATCTTGGATGCTACCTGCAGCATGCAGGCTAACCGCATGCTTCTGTGTACCCCTGCACGGGTCAAAACACATTTGCCGGATGCTGCCTAAGGTTGCCAAATGCTTTTCTGCACGCTACCAGGAAAGCATTTGACTGACACGGCAAGCTGCTGCGGGCTGCTGGTTCAGACACCCAAATGGCCAAATATGTAAATACACCCACGACAAATGCGTCTAAACAAATGAAAAGAATGTACAGAAAGACCTTAAAGCAAGTTTGTGGTACTGAACTTAACAGGACAGCAGAAAAAACTGCATCAAAAGTTAATTTTTTTGATAATGCAATTTATTATGCAATTACTTATTTACTGACTTTTTTTTGCAATTTTTTTCCCTGCATGCTAGAAATGCAGAAGAAATGCTGCATGCAGGACATTAGCGACTGGGCAAAATATATTTGCAATCAGATTAGTATTAGTTTCCGCAATTTTCATTATTTTTAAGGTATCCTTGTGTTTTGCAGTTTGCAAGCAGTCAGAAAGGCCCAGTGCACACTGAGCGGATTTGGATGCAAAACCAGAGCGGTTTTCCAGGCGTTTTTGTTACAGAAGCTGTTCAGTAACAGCTTTTACTGTAACAATATGTGTAATCTGCTACACAAAAACGCACCCAAAACCGCTAGATATGTTTAGAAAACCTCTCTAAACATACCGAGAATCGCTCTGAAATCAGCTACCAAAACCGCTAGTGTATTGCGGATCTGCTAGCGGTTTTGGTGTGCACTGGGCCAAACAGACACTGCAAAATGCAGCAAATCATATACAGTATAACAGAACCCTAAAATGATGGTAGTAATCTGATAGTACTCCAAGATGCAGTGGTGTATCTATCACTACTCTATCACTACTGTGAGTGTTGTTTAGGTAAAGAATTGGTCATGTTTGTGGTGGATGTGGGAAGCGATCTAATTAGTCCAACCTCCATGTCATCCTGTAGAAATTAGTGTTTATTTGTCATATAATTAGCTTGTGTTTGAGCCAAGAAGACAATAACAAAATAAGCTAAATAAGGTTCCAAACAGGTTCTCCTGTTTTCCTTCTTTGCGGACAATTCTATTGCCTTTACTATTTAGGTAACTCACAAAAAAATAGAACTTGTTAAGACAAAACAGCTGTTTTATGTATGTAAAAAGGATGAGTTAACATAAATAAGTTATAGATGAAAATTGTGTTAAATATGAACACATTGCTCACGAGAAATGTTGCTCTGTAGAAATGTGTTCATTTACTGTGGCACAAACACAAATAATATTATTCCTGGTTCTTACATGTTAATAGTTGTATGCTGCTATTGCAACGTTTGGAAGTGTTTGGCTATTTGTTTTGTTATTATTATTATTATTATTATTATTTTAATCCATAAGTGACCATTGACCTAATTCGACTTTTGCCAACCTGTTGTGCATACCATATATATATATATATATATATATATATATATATATATATATATATATATATATATATATATATATATATCCGATATTGGACGTTGACCTAAATTAATTGAGTTATTTTAGACTTTATCTCTTGGTTGTTAGGTATTTCTTTCATGTTTTGGACATACATATTCATTCACAAGAAGAGAACCATTCAGCCCACTTTGGAAATACATTTAGACCTTTTGATGGATAATGTGTAGCGGGGATTGTTGTAATGTATCATTGGTTGGGAAAAATGTTTCAACATCATCTTGTTAGCCAAAAGAAAAAAGCTCATAGAAAAAAATGTAAAATGAATTCCTTTCAATGGCCAAGTAAGGGTAGTTTCACACTATGCACGTTGTGTTGCACATGTAGTGTTATACAAAGCAACGCTGAAAGGGTTTATTAGTGAGCTGAGAACGTCTCATTCCTACTTTGGAAACATGTTAGTTGTTAAGTAAACTTTGACTTTTTGACCAATAATGTGTACTAAAAATTGTTGTAATGTAATATTGGTAGGGGTTGTCGATCACCTAATAAAAGAATACTGTGGGATGTACTGATGAGAACTGATTAACAGTCCATTCGTAAAGCAAAACTTTCTGTACTAATTAAGTAGTGATATTTGCTTGTTTTGGACTTGCACCCCTGATGGGGCTGAATTAAGACTTGCCATACACATATTGATTTTGATTGCCTCTATCAATGCCAATCTATGTTCAGGAAGCTCATTAACCCTCCTGGCGGTTTATTTTTTCTGCAAAAATTGCAGAAATCCAATTTTTTTTAATTTTTTTTTATGTTTCATGTAAAGCTACCAGAGTGGTAGCTACATGAAACTCCACTAGAGGGCGCATGTGTCCCTCTAGTTTGATCGTCGCCGGCATCAATAGCAAACAGGGGAACGCGTATATAACGCGCTCCCCTGTTTGGCTTCTCCTGTCGCCATGGCGACGATCGGAATGACGACATGGACGTCAGCCGACGTCCTGTCGTCAGACGCCTCCGATCCAGCCCATAGCGCTGCCCGGAACCCACAGAGCGGCGGCAATCAAGCTGTACGCGCGGCTAGCAAAGTGCTAGCTGCGCGTACAGCACTTTAAATGGTGCAAATCGCCCCACCAGGGGCTGAGATCTCCTGCGCGGCATAGCCCGAGCTCAGCTCGGGCTTACTGCCAGGAGGGTTAAGGGCTGGTGCACACCAAGAGCGCTTCTGATGTCTTTTTAGATCGCCAGCACTTTGAAAAGCACTTGGCTACTGAAACCCTATGAGGGAGTTCCCACAGCAGTGTTGTGATTTTTCTAAAATCACAAATGCGTTGCATGTAGCATGTTTTGGAGCGATTCAGCTTGAATAAATTAGCAAAAACGCTCATTCATTCAAAAATCGCTCTGAAAATTGTTTCTCAAAATTGCTATTGCACATTGCTAAGTGCTAGCAATAGTGATTTTGGTGTGCACTAGCCCTAACTGAAAGTGTTGGATGCATGTTGTAAAATATCCATTGAGTGGGAGGGAGAAGGAGCTTGAGGGATTACCAGTTGAACAGCATTGTACTGCATTGTATTGCAAGGCTAGCAGTTCAATTGGTTCTTGATCAGACGTCTACTGAAATCTAATCAAAAGTGATAATATCAATCAATCAATCACCAATACCTGATTAATTATTAGTTGGCAAATGATCAATCGCTTGCTAGATGAGGCCATAATCAATCTGTGTATGGCTAACCTGACCTCTCAGAAAGCATAGGAGATGACTGCTATGTAATGACTTGTCTGACCTGTAGCTCTCTCTCATGCAGAGGTACTCGATGAATTGCCGGAGAGCAGAGAGTGTGTGAACTGTGGCTCAGTGCAGACCCCCCTTTGGAGACGAGATGGTACTGGCCACCACCTCTGCAATGCATGTGGCCTGTACAGCAAGATGAATGGCTTGAGCCGACCGCTCATCAAACCACAGAAGAGAGTGGTGAGTGAAAAGGGGAAAGGGGGTTGCTATGCATGCAAATTCTTGACTATGTATTTCTGATACATGTTATATTCCACAAGCTCTGCGTCTGTGGCATGTTAGATGTCACGTCCAGGGATGTAACTAGAGGGGACCAGTCCCTGCGACTGCAGGGGCCCAGAGCTGTAATGGGACCCCCACTACTGATAAATGGGTCCATCCTTCAGATCAGGTGTTTTTGTGGCTACACTTGTCATGATGGCAACACTTGTTTTATGACCCTTGCAAGATGGTCCCCAGCAGAGTCGGGACAAGGTCCTCCAGCACCCAAGGCTGAGACACTAAAGTGTGTCCCTCCATCCCTCCCACCCCAGCCGTCACACAATGATAGCTATTAGAGTAAGAGGCACCCCAGAGCCCCCAACACCTTAATCTCTAGTTATCTGGCTTGCAGTCACTGCCATGTATCCCCTTTTCTTATTTCTCTCTGCTCCAACCACAATAGAGGAATGATAGCTGAGTGAGTTGTGCACCCCCTCCTACACTGCGCCCTGAGACTGGAGCCTCTCTCGCCTCTGTCTCAGCCCGGACCTGGTCCCCAGGCTGTGAGGGTCACAAGGGGTATGCAAGTGAAAGGGTGTGAACATTGGGGGGGGGGGATCAAAATTTTGCTGGGGGGGGGGGCATGATTCATAGTTATGTCCTTTTGATATATCACTCAAAATAAACCAAATTCTTGCCTGAATACAGCATTTATGGGTGGCACGGTGGTGTAGTGAATCTCACCCTGCAGCGTTGGGTCCCCAGTTCGAATCCCAGCCCTGATATTATCTGCATGGAGTTTGTATGTTCTCTTTGTGTCTACGTGGTTTTCTTCCAAGCTCTCTGGTTTCCTCCCACATCCCCAAAACATACAGATAAGTTAATTGGCTCCCCCCTAAAATTGACCCTAATATGACTGAGGTAGTGATTAGATTGTGAGCCACTTTGAGTGACAGTCAGTGACAAGAAAATATATAAAAATAGTATGCATATGCACATGCAAATTCGCATTAAAAAGCGCACACAAATTTACATGGGAATTGCACGCTTCTAGTGGAAACATACCATCATGGTTGGATTGAGATGTAATATCTGCAGGGTTATCCCACTGTCCTCTGACTACCTGCTTGGAGTAAAAAATGTGGTCACTAAAGACCACCTTTACCAAGGCAATCTGTGCTATTTAGAGCTGGTCTCAGGACATTCCTGTGTCTGCCCTTCCCTCCTCCCTGTGAATGGACAGGTATAATCTATCGATCCACATATGTTTATAAAATGATCTTTCATGTGTTATGGCTGCTGTATTGCACCTCCAGTTGTTAGCTGAAGCCTGTGGGTAGCTCCAGGACAACAGTACTGGTCATGGCTAGAATGTGTGTTACACCCTCTTCCATTTTTCATTGTCAAGAGGCTTTCAATGTATCCAGTGTGAATTGCTCATCTATTCATTGTATTCAGATCAGGTCACTGTGCTTCACTGTGTACAGAGGGTCACCTTTATTTTACACAATGATAGATTTCTTACTCCTGATTTAGGCTTGCCAGAGTTTTCTGTAGATATATTATACCTCCATGTGTTTGTGTTTCTCTTCTATGTATATATGTGTATAAATGTCTGATAAGGTGCCACGGACAAGCACATCTATACGTAATCAAATAATTATCCACTTCACCTTTTAAGAGTCCCCCCCCCCCTTAGGCTCTGTTCCCACTAGAGCAGAGAACTGTCTTTTTTGTCCATTCTCTGCTCATTGCTCAGCGGAGATCTTGGCCAAGAACAGTCTAGCATATGCACAGGGCTTTAGGCAGGTTCAATAATTATTCACTTAAAGCGATATTCCATTTTGGTGATAAAAATTCTGTCCCTTCAGTTTCGATCTATAAATCATAAGGTATATGCAAACAGCATTTCAGATTTGTAGCCTTAGTTGTATGTGTAGTGTATGGATGACTACATGTATAGCTCAGCCTTCTTGCAAGCACAGTGAGTATTGGATATGTCATTTTTATGATCAGTGCAGCTGATTACTCCCGCCAAGCTGCAATGCTTCTTGCTTTGTGTACAATAATTAACCATACAGGAGAATTGTGAGGTAGTTACTGGGCAGTCAGTACTTTATAGAGAGCACTATACCTGTGCTCAGTTCATGCTTGGAAAAATTGCTATTAGGGCTCGTTCACACCTTTCTTTCAAGCGCAGGCGTTTTTTAAAATCGCCCACATAACACTTGTGCAATGAATCTGTATTAGAAGGTTCATATCAGCGCGGTTCAACTAAATTAAGAATAAGCGGCGTCTCTTCCTTGGAACTAACATCCCACCATGGAGAGGAGGCAAACCTATACAGTAAGCTTATATCAAATAGATTGTTCAATGGTCACACAGCCTCACAGAGTATACCAAGTTGCCATTTATTATACCAAAATTTCTTTAAAGGGACTCCGAGCACAAAAAAAAAAAGAAAGTTGTACTCACCATGGGCTTTCTCCAGCCCAGTGCTGGTCGGGAGGTCCCACGCCGGCGTCCTGGCTCCTCTCCTTCTCCCCGCTCCGGAATGGCTGGCAGGCCGCAGCCCGGGCGACACTCTCCCGAGTGTCGGGCTTCTTCTTCCGCATATGACGCGGATTACGTCACACGCCGGCCGCCTCGCGTCATCATGGCGGCCGGCGTGAAAGTACTGCGCATGCGCGCTTTGTTCGCGCATGCGCAGTACTTTCACGCCGGCCGCCATGATGACGCGAGGCGGCCGGCGTGTGACGTAATCCGCGTCATATGCGGAAGAAGAAGCCCGACACTCGGGAGAGTGTCGCCCGGGCTGCGGCCTGCCAGCCATTCCGGAGCGGGGAGAAGGAGAGGAGCCAGGACGCCGGCGTGGGACCTCCCGACCAGCACTGGGCTGGAGAAAGCCCATGGTGAGTACAACTTTCTTTTTTTTTTTGTGCTCGGAGTCCCTTTAAGAGACACCAGGCCTCACATAGATATAAATACCACATAGTAATTCATCACAGTAGAAAAAACACACATTTAAAAACAATGATCGGATTGCATATTGACGCAGACTGCGTTATCAAACTATATCATACCATAGGGATTTGATTCAGTGGATGTAGAGGCAGACTATATCTGGCCAGATAATAGAAAGCTGCCACACTCAACTTTAGTCCGCGCACTCACTCAACACACATACATGTGCCATGTGTCTGATGGTGGGGGGCCCCCTTTAAGAAATCAATGTCTCCAGCAGTTTCAGTCCGCAAAAATGACATAAGGACTTGCAATGTCTGCCGTTAGTTATGCAACATGAGGGATTAGCTCTCACCAAGATTTGCTCACATAGGCATCCAGTCACTGGAACTCCGCTGCCACCTGCAATGTGGTCCAGGCCGCTTGGAGGACTAAGAAACGTTGTGCAGCCGGCTCCAACTGTCCGTTCACTCCGCCGCGGAGGACGCCAAGCCGGAGTTCCGTGACTCACGTGTGCTAGTGGGTGCTGCAGGACACGCAGCTGCGTCAGCTCCGCCCACCGACGCGTTTCACGTCCGCATTGGACGTTTCATCAGGGTGTGGTCTTACAACATAGACGTCATCTCTTATATGGAACTGAGACTCCGCCTTCAGCATCACATTGCCATGACAGCCATTCAGATTTTAAACACGGCATGGTGCATGCAACGCGGACTATTTTAGTTACATTTCGCATTATGGCAGTGTGAACGTGGGTTGAGGGTAAGCACTACCCGTCCATTAACGCCCATATCGGCATCATTCAGGACCATCCATCATCTCATTTGACTCACACTGATTACAGTCCAACAGTACTGTTCATGATCACATACATAAGTAGAAGTTCATTTCCATGATGTTTCCATTTGATCACCATTATTCCCTATCCCATCAAAGCGGGCAGTTTTATTTCATCATATATACAAGGCACCAGTCCCAGCAGACTTCCTCTTATCATTTTACATATATATCCATGCATATTCGTATACATAGACACAGGGGTATCGACAGCAGGCACATAATGTCTCTGATGGCACCATAACCACTCACTGCGGATCCATTTAGACGCCATGCTTTACCCATCCATATGGATCACTCAAAATAGGGGAAGAAATATGTTTATTATGAAAGGACAATTCCTTCCACAAAATACGTAAAAACATATAGGTTCTACACTGCATGGAGTACTATATCATAGGTGGAAAGGTTTTAGTAGGTCAATACCTCTACTCATCAGTTATATTTGTTGGCTCTCAAGAAGGGGGAAAGATCCAGTTCAGCATTTAGCCCACTGGGCACCACAGTATCAAGTTTGAAGATCCACATTGCCTCCTTGCAATAGAGTATTTCGTCAAAGTCACCCCGTCTGTTAGATATTTTTAGTTTGTAGATCCCCTTTACCGTGGTGCCACTTAGACTATTTTGATGGTGCTCCTTATAATGATCATAGATAACCCCAATTGATTTACCTTTGGTTATCTTTGCAAAATGTTCGAGCACCCGCTCCTTTAGGGCCCTTTTGGTCTTACCAATGTATTTGAGCCCGCAGGGACATTGTATCATGTATACCACCTTTGTGGTGTCACAATTGATAAAATAATTAATAGAGTACTTCTTGTCACCATTGCTAGTCTCAAACACATTGGCTCGATCCACATGTGGGCACAGTTTACACTTGGAGCATTTAAACATCCCCATTGGTTTCCTACTATCAAGCCATGTTGAGGGACCTTTCATTAGTTCACTATGTACTAGTCTGTCCTTTAGGTTAGGTGCTCGTCTAGCTGTTAATAATGGTCTGGTTTCAACTATTTTGGCCACCTCTTTGTCTGAGGTGAGTATTGGCCAAAATTTATTCAATAATTCACGTAGATTATTCCAGTGGGCTCCAAAGGCGGTCACAAGGCGCATATGTCCCCCCTCCTTACCCTTAGGCGGCATCCCTCCTGGCATTAGCAACTGTTTTCTGTCCAGTTCCCACGCTCGCCGCAGGGCATTTCGAAGCAGTGAATGCGCATAACCGCGTTCGCGGAAGCGTTGGTACATACTGCGTGCTTCCTTTCTGAAGTCCTCGTCTCTACAACAATTCCTCCGAAGACGGAGGAACTGCCCATATGGGATTCCTTTCTTCAGAGACGACGGATGGTGGCTGGTTGCGTGTAGGACAGTGTTGCCGGCCGTGGGTTTGCGAAATGTCGTTGTGACAATTGTCTCGCCCTCAATTTTCAGCAAGAGATCCAAAAAGGAAATCTCTATGCCGGATGAAAAGGTCAGACGAATGTTTTTAGTATTATTATAAATACAACAAAAAGTGCGCTCACTCACTCCTGGTAACCCAGATACAAAATATGTGCAAATTTACAAAAAATGTAAATCACTCAGTTCATCATGTCACATGTCCATGGATCCCAGAATCAGTCACCAAGCATATAGTGTGTAATCCAAAGTCTGTACAGGTAATCCTGCGCTCACATGTATCTCCTCCACTCCGTGATAGTATTATACATAGAAAAAAGAGAAAACACAGAACATAGCATAATACTGTTTAAATGACCTATATCCTTTATACAGTCCCCAATGCCTTGCATGCACACATAAATCCACCAACGGTCAGTTGTCATACGCCCTCACCGTGTGGTACCATTTACCGTGCCACACCCAGCAGAAAAAGCCCTGTGCAATAAGCACTCAATCAACCTTGGCAGAAAATGGTGAAAAGACAGGCACTTTCCGCAGTGATTACACCATAAACAGGGTTTAGCAGGTCCTCACCCTCTACCGTGGCCGCCCAGGCACAGACAGCAATAAAAGCACAGACCCACAGGTTCGAATCACCTCCTCCTGTGTGTGAGTTCTTAACCACCACCACTAGCCTCTCACCTTTTCGGCTGCTGCCCAAATTATAAGACAGCAACCACACTTATGACTTTTATCCCCGGCACTCTCCTCAGCATTTCTTCAGCGGAATACTAATCTCCCAGCAAAAATGCTCATCCAACCTAATGACTGAAGGAGCTCAACATAGTGTAAAACTGTATTATTTATTAAAAGTTAAAAAGTAGTGCACTCACATCTCCCAGATAAAAACAGCGCATATCAACAAATGTAATCCAGCAAGCCGACTTGTCCAACGCCTCTAAGCTCCGCCCACTGGTCCGCTGAAGAAATGCTGAGGAGAGTGCCGGGGATAAAAGTCATAAGTGTGGTTGCTGTCTTATAATTTGGGCAGCAGCCGAAAAGGTGAGAGGCTAGTGGTGGTGGTTAAGAACTCACACACAGGAGGAGGTGATTCGAACCTGTGGGTCTGTGCTTTTATTGCTGTCTGTGCCTGGGCGGCCACGGTAGAGGGTGAGGACCTGCAAGACCCTGTTTATGGTGTAATCACTGCGGAAAGTGCCTGTCTTTTCACCATTTTCTGCCAAGGTTGATTGAGTGCTTATTGCACAGGGCTTTTTCTGCTGGGTGTGGCACGGTAAATGGTACCACACGGTGAGGGCGTATGACAACTGACCGTTGGTGGATTTATGTGTGCATGCAAGGCATTGGGGACTGTATAAAGGATATAGGTCATTTAAACAGTATTATGCTATGTTCTGTGTTTTCTCTTTTTTCTATGTATAATACTATCACGGAGTGGAGGAGATACATGTGAGCGCAGGATTACCTGTACAGTTTTTAGTATTATTGTTCAATTTGAACATAAATTGTGCCAGTTCAGCAGTAGTGCCCGTCCATACCACCATCACGTCGTCAATGAATCTTATCCAGAGGGCGACGTGTGCACCGAACTCAGGGCTGGGATATACCTGTTCCCGTTCCCAGAGTCCTAAATGTAAACAAGCATAGGCCGGTGCACACGACGCCCCCATTGAAGTTCCCCGCAGCTGTTGATAGAACTGCCCTTCAAAAATGAAGCAATTTCGGGTAAGGATTAACTTCATGGCCTCCACTATAAAGGCATTGTGGGCCATAGAAGAGGGATGCCGCTCACGGAGGAAGAAGGACATTGCCCGGAGCATCGTACGGTGCGTTCAGCAAAGCGGTGCCTGGACCATTTTTGGGGCAATTTTGCTTCAATAGAAGGTATAGGAAAAACGCAAACGCTCACAAAATCAATTTGTGCAGTGATTGCATTCGCGTTTTTAAGAATAAATACATTGTATTTTTTCTTTTCCGAGTCAAAGAGTTCACTTTCTGACTTGTGTCAGGGAGTGAATTAAAAAAACGCTCTGGAAAAGCATTTAGAAAAGCGCTTTTCACAAAAACACCGGGAATCGAATGCCGGGAATCGAAAAAAAGTTTGTAACAAAAAAAGCCCAACGCGAATGCTAACACAAGCGGAACGCATTGTGAGCGAGCCCTTAGAGAATACAGGACCTTAGAGAATACAGGACATGCACAGCAAGAAGCAAACATGTAAAGTTCGTTTTTAATATTATTAAATTATTTAAAGAGAATCTGTATTGTTAAAATCGCACAAAAGTAAACATACCAGTGTGTTAGGGGACATCTCCTATTACCCTCTGTCACAATTTCGCCGCTCCTCGCCGCATTAAAAGTGGTTAAAAACAGTTTTAAAAAGTTTGTTTATAAACAAACAAAATGGCCACCAAAACAGGAAGTAGGTTGATGTACAGTATGTCCACACATAGAAAATACATCCATACACAAGCAGGCTGTATACACCCCTCCTTTTGAATCTCAAGAGATCATTTGTGTGTTTCTTTCCCCGTCTGCTCTCATGCACTGAAGTTTTAGGCTGTTTCTTCCTGCAGAGTGCAGACAGCTCTGCCTGTATGTAATTCCTCAGTATGTGAAAGCCCAGCCAGCTCAGAGGAGGATTTATCCAGCTTGTAAAAGATAAGAGAGAAGAGAGAAGCTGCCCTTATCTAAATAATACACAGGCAGTGTGCATAGAGGGGGGAGATGCATCACAGAACCACAACACTGAAGAACTTGGCAGCCTTCCAGACACAGGCTGACAAGTCTGACAAGAGAGAGATAAGTTGATTTATTACAGAGATGGTTATAGTAGCAAGTGCTGCAGTAAGCCAGAACACATTAGAATAGCTTTTGGAACTTATAGGATGATAAAAAACAGGATGCAATTTTTGTTACGGAGTCTCTTTAAATAACACTAGTGCATTTTTATATGAAGATGGGATTTGACTTCAGGCTGTATTCCCACTATGCGCATTGCATAACGCACACTTTATAATATGTGTTTGAGCTGCAATGGACACTGAGTACATTATACCATACATGTTAATTCAAAGCCTTCATGCAATGAGTTTAACTAATGCAATCCGTTACAATGAACAAATGTTTGAATGGGCAGTAAACTGACATGTAGAATTATTCTCCAATGCAACTGATGCAGTGTAAATGGACCCTTAAAGTCATGGTTACTAATTGATTTCACCAGTGATTTCACTGGGCAGATATTATGAACATTCTTCCAGTCTGTAGTTCCTCTCCATAGATTTTTTTTTTATTTCTGAGTTCCTCCCCAGTTTTTTCAACTTTTCTGATGTAATAGATGATGACTATGATACAATTTGATTTTGATAGTTGATGTCAGTGCTGTGCATTTTTGTATGTGCATTGTTGTTGTTTTTAATGTATACAGTTTGTGCAGCATGGTTGGTTTACCTATGTTGTTTGGGAAGTAAGCTACTTACAGATGTTCTATTTTTCTGAGATGATCATTCCTGATTACTTTGGGTAAAATCAAGCATCAGCCCAGGTGTCTCAATACATCAGCGAAGATGTTATTTGTGATCCACCAGGTCAGATCACTAATAAATAACCACTATTGTTCAAGCTATTGTTGCCTGCACAGTCAGGTGTCTCTGGCATCTCCTCCCTTACCACAGAATAGACTGTTTTGGCAGTAGCTCAGCAGAGTGCACTGACCTATCACCTGAAATAACCCCTATGCCTCGTGCACACCTTACAATTTCTTGCCAGATAGATGGTCTAATAGATCATTTCTGACAGGTCAGTTTTGATTTCCGATCATTTTTCTGATCGATTCTTTTGATCACTTCTATACAAAATCGATCAGAAAAACGATCGGAAATCAGATCAGACTTTATCTATTAGACCATCTATATGGCGAGAAATTGCATAGTGTGTACCAGGCATTATACCTAGTACACACCATGTAATTTCCTGTCAAATTTCGGGTCGAATCGATAATTTCCGACAGGTCCAATCTGATTTCAGATTGTTCTTCTGCTCAATTGTGTACGGAAGTGATCAGAAAATCGATCTGAAAAAGCATTGTAAATCATATAGGACCTGTTGGATTCGACCCGAAATCTGACAGGAAATTGCATGGTGTGTACCAGGCATTAGACAGGCTTTATACTTTGTAAAAATTTCAAATTCATACTATGAAAGTCAATGGAGAATCAGACTTCTGTGAAATTGTGAAATTGCGCTCGCATTTTCACATGCGAGAAAAGAACCTTACATCTTGCAGCATAAATTAGCACATTACATGCAAATTTTCACTGGCTTTTGTTAGCTACTCTGTAAGAATGTGCATGAAATTGCATACGAACGCCAATAATGCCTGCAAAAGTTGTATGTGAACAGCGTTCCGTTTTCCACACTGATAAGTGTGAACCCTACCCAAACGCACATACATATGCACAATGACTTTCACCTATAGGGATTGGGCTTTAATCACTAGGGCAACAGTTCATGGACGTGTTGCAGCATAACAGCTACATTGTAACGTTGCATGCTGCATTGCAATGCGCCACGTAGGTGATGTTCACAGTGTGGCAGGTGCGTTTTGTTTTAATGGTGTGCAGCATCATAATGCACTGCAAAATGCAGACGTTAACAGTGACAGTGAAGCATACATTTCATTGACTGTATGTTTCACTGTATGTAACTTAATGCATGGATAATGTCCCAGTGCCGCTTTCCCGATCCATTGTGTTGTGTTCCTGCTGTCACAGGGAACTCAATGCAATGGCCACCGGGAACCTAGCCTTACAGATGCATCCCATCTCTCTCACCCATATCTCTGGGTGAAAAATGTAATATTTGCACCACTGGTATTCAGAGTGACCAACTCTTGTTGTGATATGTGTGCTTGCTGAAGATACTAGCAGAGTATCTGATTTGGTAAAGAGGACCACTAGTTTAGTGGTCCTCTTTACCCTTTACCTGACAAATACAACAAGCAATCTTCTGGAGGCCTTACCTAACATCCTATCTCATTTCCTGAGGTCAAAGTCCCACATACCAGTTATTTATTATACCCGAGTATAAGGAACCTGCACTTTTAGCAAACACAGGCCCCTTCTATGTCAGGTCACCCAGCACACCCCTATTGCAGGTAACCTTTTATAGTGACAGACTGGGAAATCACCCATTTTGCCATTTTTCATTAGTTGTCTGTTTTGTCTACAATGAATCTCCCAGTCTGCCAATACAAAATGGGAATTGCTCTAAGATACAGTCAGACCACTAGAGATTACCTATAACTAAGATGGGTTGGTGCTTGGGGTGAGGGCTGTCTTCCCATGCTGGGAGTACATTAGTGAACCATTGAGTCTGCCCTCGGTTGAGTAACTTTGCAGTTAAAGAGAGTCTGAAGCGAGAATAAATCTCGCTTCAGACCTCACAAATAGCAGGGGCACGTGTGCCCCTGCTAAACCGCCGCTATCCCGCGGCTTAACGGGAGTCCCTGACCCCCAAAATCCCCTCGTTTCAGCCGGGGAGCGCTTCCTGGTTGGGGCAGGGCTAACCGCCGCAGCCCTGCCCCACGCGCGTCTGTCAGCACGTATCTCCGCCTTTCCCCCGCCCCTCTCAGTCTTCCTTCACTGAGAGGGGTGGGGGGAGAGGCGGCGATGCGCCGCTGATAGACGCGACTGGAGGCAGGGCTGCAGCCGTTAGCCCTGCCTCCAGGAGCGACCAAGTCTGCGACCAAGTGTCGCAGTGGGGGGTTTGGGGGTGAAGGGACCCCTGTTTAGCGGCGCTATAGCGGCGGTTTAGCAGGGGCACACGTGCCCCTGCTAACTATGAGCTCTGAAGCGAGATTTATTCTCGCTTCAGAGTCTCTTTAAACCTGGATATTCAAATATAAAGAATAATTATTATGGAGATGTAGTGTTATAGGGAAGGGAGGAAATGTTATCACAGTATAGCCTATAGGTTCATACACACCTACCAAGTATCTGTCCAACTATCTGCCAAACTTGTCTGTTAAGCCCCACACAGCTTTGTTGTGAAACAAGCTGAAACAATTTTGCTATTGTTCAAACAGCTGATAATCCAACAGTTGGATTGGCTTCTTATCAGTCTTATAAGCTTGTTGAACAATAGAAAAATACTTTTTTTAGTTGTTTCAACTTGTTTCACAACAAAAGCTGAAGGACAATTGTGCTGCATAAAAGTCTGCTGTTGAGCGTGTGAATGGGGCTTACCAGACAAGTTTGGCAGATAGTTGGACAGATAGTTGGTAGGTGTGATCGAATCTGCTGTGAAATCGTTGCGCAAACACAAACGATTGATTTCCGTCCGAAATCAATCGTTCCCATCGATTCCCGTTGAGCCGTCCGTGCGTAAGATTTTGCTTGATCGGCGGCGGGTCGGGAGTGCGTCAATAGCGGCGATCGAATGCCCGACGACCGACGCAATACAGCGGCAATACATTACCTGCTCCGGCCGGCGCGAGTCCTCCCGGTCACCGCTGTCTCTTCTCCGCTGGGCTCCAGGGCTGCAGCTTCACAGAACTTCCTGTCCCGGCAGGAAGTTTAAACAGTAAGTTTAAACAGTAGAGCGCCCTCTACTGTTTAAACTTCCCCGCACAGAAAGAAGTGAAGCTGCCGGTCCGGATCCCGGAACCCAGCGGAGAAGAGACAGCGTAGACCGGGGTACATGCGCCAGCTGAGAAGGTAATGTATAGTTGGCGGGGGGGGGGGGGGGGTGGCAGCACCACCACAGGTTGTGACCGGTTTCATGCTGAAATCGATTCACAATCTGTTTGTAGTAAAGGCAGCCACACAATCCCTCTCTGATCGAATCTGAGGGCAAATCGACCAGTGTATGGCCGCTGGTGTTGGTGTTTTTTTTTTTTGTGGGGGGGGGGATCATATGGAACTCTCATACTTACCCCTTTTGCAGATCTTTCACCTCAACCATAAGGAGAGATAATTCATGACAGAAACAGAAAAGGAGCGCTGTCTCATGACAAAGGGAGAGGAAATTCACTTGAAGTGGACCTGAACTCAGAACGTCCTTTCTGCTTTAAAAGATACAACAGTATAATAACCTTTACACAAAAAATATTTCTTTCTGATACAAATCCTGCAATAAATCTGCAGTGTTTCTACTTCCTGATTCATGGAAACAGACATATTGTTAACAGCCTGTGCTTTCAAGTGAGCTTATCTGCCATCTCTGCCATGGCAGTCATGTGACACAGGAGAGAGATCAAATTACAACTTGTCATTAGACACAAATGAGGGGGAATTAAACAGGCTAAACTCTCTGAATGCACACAGGGTGTATTTCTCCGTTTTCCTTCTGTCCTGTGCGTGGGTTCAGGTCCACATTAAGTTGGATAAGGAGAGACAAATCAATATTATGTGCAGAGTGTTCTTATGCAACACGACGCAATATGCACACAACTCCACACAAACAGAAAATAAAGGTTTTGAGCGGGGTTCCACTTTAAGAAAGCTCTCACTTGATAGTTTATAGGCCACTAGTGACCTTAGCCCGTTTAAAAACGAGCTAGGTCTGTCAGTAATCCACCGTGCGCGAGCACGCTGCCAGCCGCACGCCTGCCACCCACTCACGCCCGCCGTGCGTGCACCCGCCACGCGCGCACACACAAGACCGCCCCTTCTGGCCCCGCCCTCCTCCGGCTCTCGGCAGTGTCTCTGTGTCTTGTCCCTGCACATGCGCAGTGCTAAAAAGCACTGACACATGGACAGGCGCAGGGACACTTGCCTATTATTAGATAAGTAAACAGGAAACACGCTTGTTAGATTTGCACATTTTGCTGTGCATGGCACAAAGCGCACTGCCACGCTGACCATTATAGCCAAGGGCCTGCATGGGAATGGCGTGTCATTCACGTTTGTTCATGTTTTCCTTAAATATTTAAATCACTTTTTCCTTTTTCTCACATGATGCAGCAGTTTGCAAAATCGCTTGCGAGAAAATGTGTTCGCAAGAATGCCTCGGGAATCCTGCAGAAAAACACTCTGTCAAGTGTGTTCCCTGCCTGCCTGTCCTCATATTTTCCTGGCTTCAAGCGAAGGAGATAATAAAGCAAACACACTTTGCACCGTGAAGCACGATTAAAATAAACAGTCACTTTGGATTAGCAGATACTGCACAATATATAGCCGCGTATAATTGTACTACTGATTTATACTTGTGGTAATTCTCCTTTCGTTCTGTTTTATTTCCTTATTTCACCTGTTTGTCAGGCTTAATGAACTGTTTTATTTCCTCGTTTTCCTTATTTGTCAGAATAAACGAAAGTCATTTCCCTTCTTTGTATCTAGCCGTCATCCAGAAGAATTGGCCTGGCTTGTGCCAACTGTCACACCACAACAACAACATTATGGCGCCGAAACACAGAAGGAGAGCCGGTGTGCAACGCCTGTGGCCTGTACATGAAACTGCATGGGGTGAGTTTTATGAGCACAGTCTCATCAGCTGTATCCTTCTATCAACACATTGTATACTGTTACCAAAGGCAATACAGCAGCTCCAATGTGAGCATTTAAAGGACAGTATGACTAGAACTAAAGAAAAACACCCAGAATTATATTATACACCACCATCAGGAAACACAGCTCATTTAGAACAAAGAGGAACATAGAGAATACACAAAATAACAATCCCATAAAGATCATCACCACATTTTACACACAGTGACATCCTGTAGTTGTTTTACTATACTGCAGTTTAAAGGATACCCGAGGTGACATGTGACATGATGAGATAGATAAAATAACTATGCTGTGTTCCTTTTTTTCTTTCTCTGCCTGAAAGAGATAAACATCAGGTACAAAAGTTGCAGTTCCTGTCTGAGTCAGGACTGGGTCAGACTACAGTGTGACCCTCACTGATAAAAAAAAATTACAACTATAAAACACTTTCCTAGCAGAAGATGGCTTCTGAGAGCAGGGAAGAGATAAAAAGCGTCAATAGTTTATAGACTTTAGCTCTGGCATACTTCAATAAATGTGTCATTAAGAAAAAACAATAAAACAGTAAAAACTTAGAAAAGTAGATTTAATTATGAAATAAAACTGTGGAATATCTTAAAAAGTCATTTTTTAGGAGAAGGATAGATACAATTGTTTATATCATCAGTTAATGTTCACCTTGGGTGTCCTTTAAGGCAATAATGTTCTTAAATCTCTAACATACTGAGCGCGCCCTAGTGGCTGCAGCTCAATCGCTTTGAGTCCACTGGGAGAAAAGCGCAATATAAATGTTATTTGTCTTGTCTTATATGTTGCACAGAATGGTTGCAGTAATAACCAACAAAGAACAGGTGTGTGCTGGTGTGTTTTGAAGACTTTGGACTGATTTTCAGCAAAACAAACGTTATAGTTTTAAATAAGGCCACTGACAAATCTATCCACGCGTGACCAGCAAAATTCCCAGAACAGGAGTAGCACCTTATGCTCATTCATCTGCATATCTCATATACCTTATTTTATTTTTATTTTTGTGTAGTAATGAAACAGTAAATGGAATTAGTGGTATAAATGAATAAGTAAAACATGTACAGTGAGATCTACTCTATTATCTGCAATGCTGATGCAATGCTGTTGTTTTTATATAACACAGGTTCCTCGGCCACTGGCTATGAAGAAAGAGGGAATCCAAACTAGAAAAAGAAAGCCTAAGAACCTAAACAAGTCAAAGTCATCTTCTAGTAATGGTACATAACTTTCTGTCTACTCATTCTCCTGTATGGGCAGCATGGGGGCTAACAGTCTTGCCTTACAGCACTGAAGTGCCGATTTCAAATCTCAGCCAGAGTACTATCTACATGGAGTTTATATGTTCTATGGGCACTCCAATTTCTTCCCACATCCATAGAAAAATGTAACAACTCCCCCCAAAATTAAGCTTTAGACTATGTTAGGGATTAGACTAACTGTAATAGGCTTTAGACTATGGCAGGGATTAGACTATGACTATATGGTCTAATCCCTACCATATCCACAAAACTTCTCATAAATGACTTATTTATCACCTAATTGATAAAAAATAACCTTTCAGCACATTTACAAGCAAAATAATCACGTAAGTTGTTCCTGATTAACTTAATTTCAATATTACTTTTCTTACCTTAATTATATTTTTGCTCTTAAAATTGTAACATAGATAAGGTGAATCATGCCCGATGATATGGATTTGATTGAGGACTCTTCTGAGGCACAGTTGCACAGTGACTTCTGCTGAGAAATATGTCAGCACGATAAAATGACAAAACAGTGAAGTTGTATCACAAGCTTGTTTCAAAATGGAATATGAGCAATCACAACAAATGTTACATCCTGAATGTAGGAAAGATTTGGTGGCTGCCCTGCAAATGTGTTCCTCGTATGAAATTGGAAGCTTTTGCCTACTGGAAAGCTTCTTGATCTCTAATAAACAATTCAGACTGAAAGTTTTGTGTCCAATGGACCACTATTTCCCCGTGTTCATTATCCGGTCCCCAAACGGTAAACAAGCAATATGCTGTGTAACTCACCCCCTGCCTATTACAGCTAGAGCTGGCTTTATTCAGATTGAGATATTCACTGTCCAGTCTCCAGTTTGCCATGGGTTGCTGAAGACCACATGGTATTTGTTTGTGGTGAGGCAGGAAATATCCAAGCCTGTCGTTACATTAAGCTGAAGCTGAGTGCAGGAGACCGGTGTGTACAGGAGACTGAGTTGGAGGAATTGTACATCCTCCATGTGAAGCCATTCTATTTTAGAGACACAGACAAAGGTCCTTCACTCTGCCACTTCAATCATCAATAGACTCTACTGGGAAAATGAAAATATGTGATGATTATATGCCCTTATACAACTTATCTACTGATCTACAGTCATGTGACAATGTTGTTTGTTAACCAGGAAGTGTTAAATAAAGTTTTTCAGAGAGAAACAAAAAAAGAGAACAGTGTGTGTTCCTGAAAGAAAACAAAGCATGGTGTCCATGTGTAGTTTATCCTCTGTCAGAGATCTGCTGTAACTCACAAGATAAGATTAGAAAGCAGCATCGGGCCAGCTATCCCATCTCTTAAATCAAAATGGCATCAGGGAAGAACAGGGGAAAAATGAGAAAAAGAGAGGCTAGGAAGAAGTGAAGGAAGAGAAAATAGGGTAGACTGCGGGATGAGAAAAATAAAGAAAAGAATGAATGTTCCATCATAGTATTGCTATACATACTGACTGTACGCACTAAGTTTACTTATTCTGTTTTATAAATGCGCTTAATCCATTTTGTCCCTATTTGTTTATGTGACTTCATTAGCATACATTTCTTTGTATTGCACCACAGAAGATATTAGTGTGATATGAAAAACCAGGGAAGACACAGGACCCTCTATTTCCTTCCCCCTAACCATAGCTCAGCAAGAGCATGAGGCCCTGTGCTTTCCTGTGTCTTACAGAACTGAAGCAGAAACGCTGCTTTCCTATATACAAATGGGTGTCTGTAAGCTCCAACTGTGCATACAAGAAGAGAGTATTCATTATAAGGCTTGGTTCCCAATTGCAGCTGCAGTAGCCAGACCACGTGCGGCCAGCGGGAGTGGACAGTGTAGAGTCCACTCTCATGGTACGCTGTGGTCTCGCTGAGCCCGGGGCAGATGTGTTACCACCATAGGCAATATGGGGAACGCATATGCCTGTCTAGGATTATCACAGACAGCACAGAAGTGCGGCTCGCAACGAATCCAATGGATCTGTTCCAGACTGACAAGTGTGAACGGCTACTATATATAAAATATCACTGTAAACTTAGCAATACAGTAAAATGGACAAAAAATGGGGAACACAGCTTCTGGGTTTCCGTGGGAAAAAGCCTAACACAACTATTGATGCCCTTTTTCCAGGTACCAGCAGCCACCAAATCCCCATGACTCCAACTTCCACGACATCATCAACAAACTCTGATGACTGCATAAAGAACAGTTCTCCTAACAATCAGAGCACGGCTTCTGGGGTAAGTGTCATAATGATAGCTTAAGAATACAATGCGCGCTCTTATCTCTCTCACTATCTTATCTGGTAGAAGTTATCTCAGTAAACATTTTGCTTTCAATACTTGATAACATGTATGCAGGAATATCATGTCATAATTGAGTGCATGTAAATAGTCAGTGTTTGAGAAGGAGTAGGAGACTCAAGGACTGCTCATAATCTTTATGTTTTTAATGCTTATCTATCAGATATTAAATTATTTTCTCTGGGAATGTTAGCAAGACATTAGCAGATAATACATCAGTTTCTATTACCTAATCAAGTAACACGTCTGAGTCATGCAGGGATTATTTCTACTGAATAAATTCCTTTGACATCATTGTAACACTCCAGTTCAGTTTTCATATTGATTATTGTGAGATTTATTATGGTGTTAAGTTATTCATTTTTCATATCACTTCAAAGGTTTCTGAAACGAGATTCCCGAAACTTAATCACTATATTTTACTGAATGTTTACATTATTTGTTTTTTAAGTGAAAGTCTCTCAAGCTACTACTACCACTAATATCATATGGATGTCTGCCTAATAATATCCAATAGCTCATGAAGAACCTAAACTAGACTCAAAATGCCCCCTCACATCCTTCTGTTCCTTTAATTCCCAGTGGAACATAGGGCATCAGTGAAGACTCTCCATTTACATCTATTTGTTGCCATTCTCTTGATCTCAGCCCAGGTTTTTTCCATCTGTCTAAAATCTGTCTTCTTGATCCTTGTGTATTCCATTCTAGTGCTCTTCTTTCTATAGATTCCCATCCAACCCCACCTCCTTTTCCTTACATTTCTGTTGGTGGTTTGTGTTTTTCCACAGCTCTTCATTTGTCACTTTCTCTGGCCATTTTCTATTTATAAGTCTCTGTAGGCCCCTGTTTACAAAGTACCGGATTTCTGTGGTAATAAGTTGTGTTCTAAGGTTCAGTTTCCTATAAAAGGACTGCTGTTATATTAAGGGTAGAGTTGGGCCGAACGGTTCGCCGGCGAACGTGGTTCGCGCGAACGTAGGTGGTTCGCGTGCGGGTACCGCACGCGAACGTTTTGCGGAAGAAGTTCGGTTCGCCCCATAATGCACCTGAGGGTCAACTTTGACCCTCTACATCACAGTCAGCAGGCCCAGTGTAGCCAATTAGGCTACACTAGCCCCTGGAGCCCCACCCCCCCCTTATATAAGGCAGGCAGCGGCGGCCATTACGGCCACTCGTGTGCCTGCATTAGTGAGAGTAGGGCGAGCTGCTGCAGTCTCTCATATAGGGAAAGATTAGTTAGGCTTAACTTCTTCCTGGCTGCATACCTGTTCTGTTCAGTGAGCCCTCAGCCCACTGCATACCTGTACTGTGATCCTGCCACTGCATACCTGTTCAGTGATCCTGCCACTGCATACCTGTTCAGTGATCCTGCCACTGCATACCTGTTCAGTGATCCTGCCACTGCATACCTGTTCTGTGAACCCGCCACTGTATACCTGTTCTGTTCAGTGGACCCCCCACTGTATACCTGTTCAGTGATCCTGCCACTGCATACCTGTTCTGTGAACCCGCCACTGTATACTTGTTCTGTTCAGTGGACCCGCCACTGTATACCTGTTTAGTGAACACGCCACTGCATACCTGTTGTGTTCAGTGAACCTGCCACTGCATACCTGTTCTGTGAACCCGCCACTGTATACCTGTTCTGTTCAGTGGACCCGCCACTGTATACCTGTTCTGTTCAGTGGACCCGCCACTGTATACCTGTTCAGTGAACCCGCCACTGCATACCTGTTGTGTTCAGTGAACCTGCCACTGCATACCTGTTCTGTGAACCCGCCACTGTATACCTGTTCTGTTCAGTGGACCCCCCACTGTATACCTGTTCAGTGATCCTGCCACTGCATACCTGTTCTGTGAACCCGCCACTGTATACCTGTTCTGTAAAAACCTGCACTCTCGCCATGGTGCGCACAAGTCCAGCACGGCCGTCACTACACAAACAGCTGTTTGCGGTGCGTTACACGGTGAGTTTGGTGTGTCAGTGTGAAGCAGTACCTTAATTACACTACCTGATTGATGTATACACATGCAAGATGTTTTAAAGCACTTTAGGCCTGTCATTTAGCATTCAATGTGATTTCTGCCCTTAAAACGCTGCTTTGCGTCAAATCCAGATTTTTCCCGGGGACTTTTGGCGTGTATCCCACTCCGCTATGCCCCCCTCCAGGTGTTAGACCCCTTGAAACATCTTTTCCATCACTTTTGTGGCCAGCATAATTATTTTTTTTTTCAAAGTTCGCATCCCCATTGAAGTCTATTGCGGTTCGCGAACTTTAACGCGAACCGAACCTTCCGCGGAAGTTCGCGAACCCGGTTCGCGAACCGAAAATCGGAGGTTCGGCCCAACTCTAATTAAGGGCCGGGCCGGTTCCCACTTGTGACAGTCTGTTCAGCACAGAACCGACCAGTTCACTGTCCACTTCTTTTCTTGTCGCATTTGTGTCCAGCACAGATGCGTTTTCACCATAGGTCTCTATGGGTAACGCATCTGACTGAAAGTGCGAGGAAATAAAAGCAGCAGGTCAGGACTTTGTGTTCTGTTTGCCGCAACGCAAAAAAACAGCTCTGTTTATAAATACAACTGGAAGCAGACTCTAAGGGCCCTTTTCCACTAGCGCGTTTGCGCTAGCTGAATCGCAAAACCGCAAACCGCTAGCGATTTTACAATCGCTACGGTTTGCTTTTTAACATAGGAATCGCGGTAGGTCATTTCCACTACCGCGATTCGTTTTTTACTTGATCGCGATCGCGCCGCGGAGCGACTTTTTCCGCGATTTTGCTATGCAGTGCATAGCATAGCAAAATCGCGGCCGCAAACGTCGGGAAAACGGCAGAATTGCGATTCAGCAATCGCTAGCGTTCAGCGCGAACACTAGCGACTGCTAGTGGAAAAGGGCCCTAACTGTGCTTAAATCCACCATTAGAGTCTGCTGATACAAACTCACTATTCGCCAAGATGTGGTTCATGTTTTTTTTTTTCCAGAATTCTGCTGAAGTTTGTAGCGTTAGTAATGCTCTCAGGATACTCATACTCCTAGGAAACTACTGGATTGCAGCCATCTGTGCAGCAGTGCTCGATGGAAGTAATGGAATGCTAAAAGAATTCACTGTTTAAGGCACTAAATGGATTTATTGCAAAACAGTTCCCAGCACTGTGAGATTCTGGAGTAAATGTGTCCACTAGAAAGTGGTGTCAGCATTTTCATCTTCATACCACAAATATTTTATCTACACACCCAAAACCCAGCTTGCAGAGATGCGCTCAGTTGTGTATCGAAGCCAGCCATATAGATTTTCAAGTTAATAAGTAGAGATTTGACGCCACACATTAACCATGGCTACGTACTCTGTATGTTTGCACAGTATCCTCCAACCTACTAAAACATCAATTACTGCTCTGCCAAGCTAAACCAGAATTCAGAAAATCAGGAACATTTTAGTTATTGTTACAATGAAGATTATTATTATTTCTTATAATCTCACTAGGGCATAGTCTGTTCCTCCTCTTTATTTTTCTTAATCTTCTTGTCCTTATTTTTATTATGTCTTCATACTTTCTTATCTTTGGGACATATTTACTAAAACTTTGTACATATGCTAGATGGTAATTGGCCAAGGTGGTTGGTTGGGACCGCCTTTGCGGTGATTCTAGCATGTGTGCAGCTGCTCCCAATCCCCCTCGGTGCTTCGGTGAGCAATCTGCCTGGTGGATCGTCTGGGCCAAGAACATTGTTCTCCCCCTCCATACCAACAGAGGGCGTCGCATGACTGCAGGCTCTGTACAGACTTGACCCTGTGGGATCAAGTAAAAACGTTTCTTTGTGTGACTGTACTTGGCAATGCCACATTCTCATTAAGCATTCAATAGTTTGTTTTATGCATCATTCACCATTTACAAGTTGGATATAAATAGTTGTGATTCTAAGTGGTATTCCAACTTCCATAAACTACATACACCTGACTGATATAACCACCCTTCATTTTTTTCAACTTAAGATGTAATTATTATTATTATGCATTTATATAGCGTTGACGTGTTCTGCAGTGTTGTAGAGAGTAGACTTATAAATGGGTGCAAATCTTTTTTTTAAATCTTTTTGAAAGGAGACCACCATGAAGTTTATACTCAGAAGGAATAACATTTTTTTTCACCCTAAAGGTGGCCACACACCAAACAATTTTTTAAAATATCTGTTCAATTCAAGAATTGCAATCAATTTTTCTGACTGATAGTAACATTTCAAAAATATGACCAATGTACCACACACGTATGTTACATTTTTTCCCAATTATGATAAAAATGATTGGAAACTCTGAGAAAATTTCTAGGGTGTCTATATTAATATATTGGCAATCTAACACACACCATACAATCTTTAGAAAAATTGAAGAAAATTTTCCAACAATCCGGATCAATAAAAATCGGGGAAAAAAGGGGAAAATGCAATCAGATTTTTCATTCAAATGAAAAAAAGTTTTAGATTTTTTTTCAGGAGATCCAATCATGTTTATCGAATTTCCGAAAAATCAGATCATGTTTATGGTATCATGTGTGGCCACCTTAAGGGATTGTTTCCACTTTAAAATGGATTTCCTGAACTTGAATCCGGATCCGGAATTGCATGCCGTCTCGGCGGCGGATGCTCAGCTGTGGTGGAAACTCGCACTTAAAAGTTTAAAATACTGTGGCCAGGTGACAGATTTACCTCTCTGAGTGCATCAGAAGAAAAAGCAGAAACATGTTTTCTACATTATATCTTCAAGGACAATAGTGTTATGTTACATTTTAAATACACATTTCTGACCGGGAGGGCTTGTCAGAGAGCAGCCTCTTATCATGCCTACAAGGGAGTGGAAAAAAACTTGTGAAAGTTTATTTAAATTAAGTCCATTACATACAATGTTTCACTCCAGCAGTTTTTCTGAACATTTTATAAGCATGAGAAAAAAATGCAATATTCAAAGAGTAATTGCGGTAACTAATATGATTTCGAGCTTCCCAACCCGGTCCCCAAGTATTACCAACAGTGCATGTCTTGCAGAAAACCACAACTATTTACAGGTGGTGTAATTAGTGTCTCAGCAGAGCTAATTATCTACTTCTGTGGATTGCCACAAAGCATGCACTGCTGGTGGTACTTGAGGACAAGGTTCGGAAGCCCTGATTTAGAGGATACTATACTTACATCACACGTCCTAGAGTTCTCCTTTAAAGCCAGAAGAGTGACAGTCAAATGTCTTTTTTGACCACTTTCTGTTGGTGGGAAATATGGTGCAGACGCCCCATAGACTGGTGATGGCTCATGTTAACCTACAGAAATATTATATGGAGTAAATCCCTATATTTTATACTTTGTTGCAGTAAGCAGCCATAACATTGATATGACCACAATGTCTGTGGGTAAAAAAAAAAAGAAAAATAAAGGATAGGCATTTTCGTATCAAGCTTCCAGAAAACATCTTGGAAGGACATGCACACTTCATGCGTTGGTCCCTTTTTCTATGAGAAAATATGCTTTAGCTAGAAAGATATTTGGATTTCATCCTATCTGAGAGCGTTTCTGAACAGTCATAAGTAAGCCTGGAAGAACAGCGAAACCTGAAGAAACCCAGATTACAATAATTACAGCATTGATTGGCTTGTATAAAAACATTCCCTTTCCATGTTATGTGTGTTAAATTAAAACAAACGCAAGGGTTGTTCACTTCAGGAGGGGCGGAATCATGTAATTAATCAAAACGGGAATTATGAAACCTAATAGTATTGGCCCATTACTGCAATTCCACAGTTATTAGATCCTTCTTGCAAACCATGATGCCATAATTTACAGTGACAACTTAAGTCTAGCTGCACGGAATTCCTTGCGGAGTGTGCCTGACATGTCTGGCTGCACAAATTCCTCCGAGAGGCAAAACACGAATCTGTCTTGCAGTTTCAATTTGGAAGACTGTATTCAAAGTAATAGATATTGTTGAGAAAAATAGCGGCTAGCTGTTCCATTGCAGTGTAAATAAGAACAGTAGATAAAGGGTCATGTCCCAATTCCAATAGATTATTCCATTTTCACATCTGCTCACTCCTAATAAATAAGCCATTGCCAGCAAAGTCAGTAAGGTACAGAATCCCTGCTGTGATAGCTTGCCTTAGTTTCAATGCTTCCAAATAATTTTACAGCAGATATAGTTCATCCAGAGGCATAAACTAGAATTCTGCTTTATGAGGTGCAAATAATAGCTCACTTCCAGTCAGTGCTAGTTCTTATTATTTAACCGAACCTTTATACAACCTTCAGAAACACATGTAAAATGTTTTATTACCATTACTTACTTTTATTATTTTATACGTTTATGAAATGCTTTGTTTGGACAGTTTCAACACAGACTCAAACAGTTTACTCATATTGCCTAGCAGCAAAACTTTTATAACAGAAAAAAATAAGGTAGAACCTCAAAACAGTGAATGACAACTTGTTTTTTTGTATTCTGCTATCTGTAAAACGAAAGCTGTCATATTCTTTAAGTCCAGTTCCAGGAAAGGTTTATTTAGTTTTACATAGTATGAAAAGCTGTTAGAACCACTTGAGGTTTTTATTTGCTGCCCAAACAGGAAGTGGAAAGAAACCGCAACAATTGAAGCCTTTTTAGCAGTGTGGAAAGTGTAGACCTGACTAGTTTTTATTGATGTTCTTCATTTCCTGTCCACAGTATTCATATTAAAGCTCAAAGCTTCATGGATGTCCCAGGAACAATGGGAAAACATTCTCCTTCAAATATCTAGGCTCTTTCCACACTATTCAAATTTAAATAATTTCCTGGAATTTAAAGAGTTCTTTTTCATAGTCAGTGTACTGTATATGCGGATGCGAGAGGTAGTCATGAATGTTTGGGGTTGACTGAGATCATCTATATTTTAGAAATGAACTTAGATTAAGGTGAAGATATACTTTTTAGTTATAAAAGCTTATATTTCTGTAAGATATGTTTGATTATATTATATATATATACAATAATATATATATATATAAATATATACTGTATATATATATAATGATTATATATAATCAATATATATGTGTATATATATATATATATATATATATATATATATATATATATATATATATATATATATATATATAAAAACAACATTTGTAAAGCACATAGATTTGTGTGAGATTAATACATGGTTGCAGGGTCAACTGTGTTACAAAGGAATTAGTCAGGTGTTTATAAATGCAAGGCCAGACAGACGGCTTTTTAATTTGAACTTAAATGCTTCCAGGAAAGGAGATGTCCTGATTGGGTGTGGCAAGGAGTTCTAAAGTGAAGCGGCAGCATGGCAGAAGCCTCTGTCTCCAAAGGTTTTGAGATGGTCTCTCGGGGTGACCAAGTTATTAGATTCTTTTGATCTAAAATAGTGGGAGGTGTGGTGCAGTTGTAAGAGGTTCTTCTGGTATCCAGGGCCCAAATCTGGTATCCAGGGGCCAAATTGTAAAAAGATTTGAAAGTTAATAATTCAATCTTAAATAGAATTCTCCATTTTATGTGATGTGTAGCCAGTGGAGTTAGCGATATTGTGAAATGCTGCCTTTTGTGAAGAAACTTGACCTGGAATTATTTTTATGGGTTTGGAGCAGCAGATTATCTCCTTGTTCTCCTATCCGCCATGTCTGGCTGCTACTAACGTCTGTGATAGGATTATGGGATCACTCCTAGCTCACATTTCAGGATTATGTTGTGGTAACACAAAAATCAGAGCAGTAGTAATTGTATGATCCTGTGTGCAGAAAAGTTTAAATAGAATATTGACTAACATATTTTTTCTGGCTTTTTGTAACAGGTGGGGTCATCAATGATGTCTTCACAACAAAGTGGCAGCACCAGCCCAGATAACACTCTGAAGTACAGTGGACAAGATGGCCTGTATTCATCAGTTAACTTGGGATCCCCCCCTGAGGTTGGAGGATCTGTCAGGCAAGACACATGGTGTGCTTTGGCCTTGGCTTGACTTTTGCCATCAGAACTGTCTTGACGTCCTCCTCATCTTCATAAATGCTTTCTACAGCAAGCTGATAGACTCATTATCCTCAAAGAAGATTCCTCCATTACCTTAAAGAACATTTCACTCACTTTTTCATTTTTAGTGTTTCTGTTCAAGTGGAATTTTGTGGAGAACATACACAAAGCTCTTCATCTACGCAAGAGGACTGAGTCTAAGATACCTTCCATGATTAAAAATCACCACTGAATGAACCTTCACACCTGGATGGATGTAATGACTGTGTCAGATACAAGCCAGTGTACTCCAGCACGCATTGTGAAATGCTGCCTTTTGAGAAGAAACTTGACCTAGAATTATTTTTATGGTTTGGAGTAGCAGATTATATCCTTGTTCCCCTATCCACCATGTTTGGCTGCTCTCAAAGTCTGTGATAATCTTAGGAAAGGTTTACAATCACTCCTAGCCCACATTTCAGGTTAAGCTTTCATCTGTTTATGGAACATTGAAGGACATGGAACTCGCACAAATATATATTGAAAGGGAATGAGAAATTAAGATATAACAACTTGCTGGGAAAAATTACCAACATAGACTACTTAGACAGCTGACCTACATATCAGACGTATAACACTTTTATTTGGGTTAGCGTTCATGTATGTGACCAGAAATCAGTAAATTACCTATTATTTTATATAGCTTCTGTTTTATTGTCACTCCCAAAAATATTAGTCTACCCAACATTAATATACTGCTCATACTCAGAAAATAGCTACATGTTCTATACAAGAAAATACTTTGTAGTATAGACTCAGTCTACCGGACTAAAGATCACTTTATTTGTGTATTTAAAAAAAGTATTTGTGAGCAAGTAGGAATGCCATTAAGTCAATACGCTTAAAGTAAATCTTTAGCCAAACTTGGACAATAGAAACTAATGATGAAAACTAATGATGAAAAAAAAATAGCCAAAGGATACTCACAGTGAAAACTGAAAATCTACATGATTAGTAGTTTTAAGGACCCATAAGGGTCAGGATCCCTGAAGCCCCTTCCAAATCCGGAGCATTCTGATGCTGTGTTCTTTGCTAAGTGGAAATTTTTCTAAGTATGCAAATCTCGGCTCACAATGTAATGCAAGTGTCCGCCATCAAATCACAGTTACAAACTTCAAGTTGGTGATTTAAAATTGTGATCTTCCCATGGTCACCTTTATTAATGTTGAGAGGAGATTTGCACACTCTGTGAATTTTCTGCTCCACACTGCTCAGAATCTCTTTCCTTTTGTGTTGCCTGATTGATTTCAACTGCTCATCTCATGATCAGCAAAGCATTAAAACATACAAGCCCTAAATCAATTCACTTTTCTTCTCCTATGTTTTCTCCTTGATATTTTATACCTTAATAAAACAATACATTTTAACAACCTCAATAAAATGTCTTTTAACCACTTAACGACCGCCTAACGCCGATAGGCGTCGGCGGGTCGTTAGTGGTATAGCATGGAAATGGCCTTTCCATGCCAGTTCACGGAGGCTGTCTCCGTGAACAGCCGGAGAGCCGCCATTCGCGGCTCACGGGCAAAATGTAAACACGCGGGGAAGAAATCCCCGCTGTTTACATCATACGGCGCTGCTGCGCAGCAGCGTCGTAAGGCAGATCAGCGATCCCCGGCCTCTGATTGGTCGGGGATCGCCGGCATATGATAGGCTAAAGCCTATCCTAGGATGCGCAGGACGGACTTCCGTCCTGCGCATTACGGATGAAGAGGGAGAGGGAGGGAGGGCGGAAATGGCTGCGGAGGGGGGCTTTGAGGAGCCCCCCCCCCCCCCCCCCCCCCGCTACTCCGTAATAGCCGGCGGCGATCAGACCCCCCCAGCAGGACATCCCCCTAGTGGGGAAAAAAGGGGGGTAGTCTGATTGCCCGGCCAGAATCCTGATCGGTGCTGCGGGCTGTAGAGCCCGCGCAGCACCGATGATGAGAAAACCCGCTGGTCCTTAAGTGGTTAAGCCACCAGCAAGCAAGAAAATACTCAGAATACGTTGTTCAATACTTTTTTGGTACTTTTTCAATTGCAGAGTGCTGAAAAGTTACAGAATATGAAAAATTGTTTCCAAGGTGAAAACAGGAGAAAAAGTGAATTTCATTAGGCCTGTTTTCATCATATACCTTGTATTGCCTACAATGTCCAGGTCTATTGTGGCCTTTTATCATTTTGAGTCTATTTCCCCCCTTAACTACAATAAAGGGTAATTTATTATATCCATCAATCCACAACAGTTTAACCCTTGGATTAGGTTAACTACAATTTTCTTTTGCTTTTCCCATTACTCTGGTGGTCAGTTAGGAATGAATAATATTAGCAGGACCCAGCTGTAATTTTGTAACTTTTTGGTCTCCCGAGTTAAACGGCTCCTATAAGGCTGTGCTTGGTATTTTCACCTTCAGTTTTCATTGACTAGATTTGATAAGAGGTACCGGTAATTGCCAATTCGAAATTTAATAGCACAAACTCTATTGAGTCCACAAACTATTTCAATAACATTGTCCAGTGATTTTGAAATCAGCGTTCAGGTGGAGGGTTTTTATCTCTCTGAGGTTAAAGATAGGACAGGGTTAAGCCGTCTCTATTTATGTACAGGGTAGCACACTATATTGTTTCTTCCATAGTACAATATTTTTGTGAAGAGAAGAAGTGCAATTTCCATTGCAGCAATCAGTGTTAAATCAATGAAATAAGATTTAACAATGTTTTTGTATCAAATGTATACAATGTAACTTAATGGTACTTTTAATAATTTAATAATAAAATGTTAAGTTGACATTTTTGTAAGTTTTGTTTCCATTTGTGACAGGCAGCCCCTTAGAAGAACACAGCTAGCATTTTGCGCTCTCCCCCCTAATTTTAAACTTTCTTTTCCAGAACAAATATACTCAGGAAAATGGTCTAGTGTTGAAAATGCAAATACCCCACTACCTATGTGCTGTCAAATTTAAAGGTGTGCAAGAAATGCAAAACATAAGATGATGTTCATGTGTTAAATGTTGTATATATGTATTATGGCAATCAACCACAGTCATGTGACTTACACATCGCAAGTTGGTTTATGTTGTAACTTTTTTTTTTTCGTTTTGTTTTTCCTTTTTTAATAGGATCTTGTTTGGAACATTGCCATTACAGAGCTTTAAAAATAATAAAAAATAGCCTATTGTTTTTATTCATCTTTAGTTATTTGGTTTGATTTTGTCAAACATTTAGTAGCTGCCTTATATTCTTGTATGTATTTGAGATGTGAGAGGGAACCGGAGCACTTAAGACAATAGTCATCATGATGCATAGGGTGTGCTGTGTGACTGCATCCTCTGTATTTTTGCATACTTACAGTTGGTTTTACTATAATTTTAAATCACATAAGGAAGATGGTGCCACCAAATTAATTAATAACATCATAAAAACTCTATGCACATATTTTCTTGAGTAGGAATTGAGCCGGAGACTCTGGGGAATGTATCTATCAGCCTTAAATAGCTAAAGGAAATCCACAGCACAACTCATATTAACTTAGAAATATTTTTTTGGGGCAGGAATGTGTTCTGGACCATAGAAAGGTGGTATAATTAGGGGTCTTGTGGTTCAAAACATGATATCTGATGTTCATGTCCAATGAAGATTGGATTGAAGCGGTATTTGGGCGTCCCCATAGCCCACAACAAAATTTCAGGCTTTTGTGGCACCAGAGTGGTAAATGGGGCGTCGGGCACTCGATAGATGTGTGGTTCCCGGCACCCTTACAGACATTGCACTCTCTGGTCTGCGGCTCCACGAATACCTCATGGACAAAGCTGTTGTTGGTTTGCAGCTCCTCTCTGGTCTAAGACTCCACATCCACAGCTCCCTGAATCGGCTACATCCGGTGCCATTTTTTAAAGGGGGCCTTTTTTACATGTATGCCTCTGGAAGACTCTGAGGTGTTCTGCAGATTAATCTCAAATAGTCTGACTTGCAAGTGGCCTGTCCTGCACCATCTAAATTTTAGGGATTGTGGTAATGTGAACGGATATTGCCTCATTAATATACCATGAGTTAGACAGCTACACCCCTTCGTTCGGGGGGCATGGAACACCCCAGGACAAATGGCACCCCAGGTAATGGCCTGGAATGACTTTGGTTAAAAACATCCCTGACATGGGAAGTTTGAGGAATGTTATAACCTTTGTAGCTGATAACTCTTGAAAGGCATAATATTTTTGAAAATATAAATTATGAATGGTGTTCCTATTCAACTCGCCACTTCATGAGCTCAAAGTCTACGTATACAGCATACAATGTTCCTGTCAAATCGACACGAAATTTCCCATCGTTTGATAATCTCCAACATGTTTGATCTGTTTCCAATCAAGAAAATGATGGCCTTTGAGAACAGTACTGCACAAAATTGGTTGGAAGTAGATTGGACATTTTGGAAATGATCAAATGATAGGAAAATTCCCATAGATCTGACAGGATAATTGCATTGTGTGTACAGGGCATAATGCTGGGTACACACCATACGTTTTCCCACTCGATCCGCGGGTCGATCGGGATCGATTCGACTATTTCCGACATGCTTGATTCGGGCTTCGATCGTTCCTGCCGTCGATTTTGCATACTTAACATGCAAATCGACGGCAGGAATGATCGAAGCCCATATCGAGCATGTCGGAAATAGTCGAATCGATCCCGATCGACTCGCGGATCGAGCAGGAAAGCGCATGGTGTGTACCCAGCATAAGAGCCTATTCATATTGCTACATACTGTATGTGACAATGCAATGCTATGCGATGCCAGACTCATACAATTTAAGTGAGTAGTGGCCTATCAGAAAGAAAAATGTTAGTGCATTAAACTCAGTGCTAATGCCCTTTGTGCATGCAGTAATGTAATTCTGTATTCATTGATGTAAAAGAAATACACATTTGAGAATATAAAGTATGATAAACCCCTTTTAAAATGGGTTGAAACGTAGTAAATTAAATATATGTAACATAAGTAAAAAAAAAAAAACAGGTAAAAAAGGCATACTATCCATTTGTTTACCACATGCAAATAATATTATTTCCATACGAGAACCATGGTTCTTTGTATTGCAGAGCACTGCCATTTCTGCAGATCCTGAAGTGAGGTGCACTGCTGAATTTTGGAATTTGTAGTTCCATGCAGACACATAATAGACATGAATGAGAAGAGAGGCAGGCAACACAGGGAAGGCGGAAGTGAGGTCACAGCATGGCTTCACTTGCCCTTCACATAGATGGAGACTGCGAGCAGGACATTGAACTAAAGAAAATGATATGGCCTGCCTGTGAGATCCTATAAAAGAGAAGGTAAAGGTGCATTTTCAAAGGGGAGATGTCAAGGAACAAAAAATGTACATTTTAAATTGGTAAAGTGCTCATTTTCAAGTGTTTATCATTATAATTAAACAATTTTAGAACAGATATGACCAGGCTGAGAAAGGTATTAGAGTCTTTACTTCTAAAACCCTTTGCAGGCGCTATTTGGGATAACTTTCCTATAACCACTTATCATATAGTCCCCAACACATCCATATAATTCTTATTACTACTTTCAGTGTGTGTTTTATCTCTGACATTTTCCATAGTGCTCTACAAAGTCCATAGTCATGTCACTAACTGTTCCTCAGTGAAGCTCACCATCTAATCCCTACCACAGACATGGTCTTAAGTCCCTATCATAGCCTAAAGCCAATTTTGAGGGGAATCAATTAATTTACCTGTATGTCTTTGGGATGCGGTAAAAAACCAGAATGCCAGAGGAAACCCACACAATCATAGTGCAATCATCCCTGTGTGGTATATCATTTAAAAGTTACATTTACTTTGTACAAGTCATTTATTCTATTATGAGGTTGACATTCACTGAATCGTTAAGGTTTTCCACTCTAGTCTACATGTTTTTCAGAAGAACAGTTATAAAAATATCTGCATTGGGTTTACATATGTACGAATACAGCTGGTCTGTTATATAGAAGCCAGAGGTCATATGTAAGGAACAGAACCATGTGAACTCAAACATTTGGCTTTGTAATGTATAACTAGGCAATATAATGCTTGCCACACGTGGACTAATAAGCAAATATCGTTCTATAATCTACCTTGTTTGAAGAATGTAATTGCAGATAAAAAGCAAGGCAAAGGAATACTTACCAAACAGCAAATAATATCAGCAGAAACGGCATTTAAGCATGTAAGCCTATTTATCTACAGTTTCTGCTGCTGCAGTGTAACATGTCGGCGCCACAGGCTCTGCTGGAAAAGGTGGGGATTTGCTGCTTTTTGAAACCTGACATTTGTCATTTGTTTATCACATACTTCGCTCATTTATATAATATTTTTGTTAAAGAGGAGACCACATACAGCATTCCAAAAAACATTCCTTAACAAATAGATCTTCTATTCCCAGAGACCCTGGTTTGTCTGCCTCCTACAGGTAAAATTTCATAGCATTATAGCTTTATAACCAGAAAAACACATATAAATAAAACTCAATCCCCAACAGTAGAGAAGAGGAAAAAAATTGGGCTGAATAAATAAATCCACATTTCTAATTACACAAGGATTACATTCATAGATCAAAATATTATCATTTTGTCCTTAAAGTGAATTTTATTTTTGTTTTTAAATTATGCATAATTTGTAAGATTTCCTAGCCCATTATCATGCCCCACCTACCCTCCATTATGCCACTATAGCCCCGTTCTAAGCTTCAGTGGGAGCTTAAGGGTGTATGCTCTGTCCATTCCCATGTCCTCTTGGTGCCCACTCCCGTGTGATGTCTATAGCAGCCAGCATCGGGAGTGTCCTGGGCATGGGTGGTTCCCGAAAGTTTCCAAAACCGCGCATGCCCAGCATGCTCTTGGATGGGGCTGCTCGGCACAGCCATTCAGGTGTATGACCCATAAGGACGCACAGAGTGGACAGTGCATCCGCCCCACTTCAACTCCAACCAGTAACAGCTGTGAACTGGGCCCACACTGACAGAACAGAAGGGAGGCCAGGCACCATAAGGGGCCATGCATTGTCCGGAGACCTTATTGATAGCTTTTAACATTTTCATAACCTCAGGCAGACTTTAAAGGACATTATTTGAAATAAGGAAAAAATAAAACTTTCCCCTTTCATTTTTTTTTATTTATTGCAGCTTTTAAATGAAATACAGCTTTTGTAATAATTCTGTCACCCACAGACTGTTGATGAATTTTGGGTCATACATACTAGTCCACTTGGTATGACCCTAATTTCCACGGCCATGTTACCCCCCCCCCCCCCGAAAAACAAGACCCCACTGATCTCACACCCACTTGTGCAAGTGAGAGGCAGAAACCGCTCAACTAGCTGACTAGCCATCTGCGCATGACATGTTACTATGGCACTATATTTAATAGGTATTTAAAAGGGAAATTTCTATTTTTTTTTTCATTATTTCCAATCGAATGTTTTTTAACTGTGAAATTGTGAAATTTAATTTTGATTTTTCAAGTTCTATCCACTGACTTTAAATATATTTGTACAGATCAATCACATTACATCTATGATGTTTCTTCAGAATCAGAATCAGCTTTATTCATCACGTATGCCATTTTTGCACCCGGAATTATTAGTGGTACACGCGGTAATGGTAAACACGAACACTGAGGCAAATATGTGGGCAATGAGGCAAAGGTTTTGTGAACAAATACTGTATACCAGGGAGGTGGAGAAGGAAGGCTAGGGGATTCTTCTGTTCAGGGGGCTAGTGTTCAGGAGAAGGACAGCTTGGGGAAAGAAGTTATTCTTGTTCCTGGAGGCTCTGGTGGGAATAGTTCTGTAGTGGTGGCCTGATGGGAGGAGGTTTAAGTAACGGTTGCCAAAGTGGGAGGGGTTATTCAATATTTTGTTGGCCCTGGTTCTCAGTCTAGAGGTGTGGAGGAGGTCCAATGGTAACAGTGGTGAGCCAATCATTTTCTCTGCAGCATTGATTACTCTTTGAAGGCTGTGCCTGTCGCTTGCAGTTGCACCCGTGTACAAGGAGGAGCAGAGCATACATTCAAAGGTGGCAGTGTGGAAGCTGGTCATCAGTTCATAAGGCATTCCAAACTTCCTTAGGAAGAACAGGTTTTTCTGGGCCTTCTTTTGGGCTTTGCTGGTGTTCTCTCCCCATCTCAGATCAGTGTTGATGGTGGTGCCTAGGAACCAAACACTTGGTACTCTAGTGACATATGTTTAGGGCTCTAGATGCTGGCTTGATTAGCGAGTTTTACTGTAGTGTAGTAAAGATAAAATAGCTGGCCTGGCCTGTATGTATTCACATCCATAGACTACATCTATCGGCATGAATTGCAGTGGTCACAGGCCCACAACGTTGCCGGGAGCTTAAAATGCGGTAGCTGCGATCTTTTCTGGAGGATCCCATTTGGGTGGATCACCCCCACCAACAACCTACTCTATTATGAACCTCCCTTATGGTAAGGCTCATTTTATATATTTTTACTTACAGGTGCTTAGTTACCTTTAAAAGACTCTTTAACCCTTTCTGGACCAGCACCCTCTGCCCCCTTAAGGACCAGAGGGTGCTGGTCCAGCAAACTGCCGCTTCCCGACGAATCGCCGCAAGTTACCGTCGCTCCCGCCATACATGCCGCTCTGTCCCCGCCGCAGCCTGCTCTCTCTGCCGTCGGTATGAAGGCAGAGCACTGTGCGCCGGTCAGGAGCCGCCTTCATTGGCTCCTGACCCTGTCATTCCATGTAAGCCAATGGGAACAGCTTACAAGAATGACAGGGCCAGGAGCCAATGAAAACGGCTCCTGCCCGGCTCACAGTGCTCTGCCATCATAGAGGCGGCAGGGCATCACATTGCGGCGGGGGCAGAGCGGACCGAGCGACGGGGACGGGCTGGGGCGCGTGGTCAATGGGACGTAGAGTTTATGTCCGGTCAGGACCGCAGCGCCCCCTGCCCGCCGTAGATTTATACTCGCTCGGTCCGCAGGTAGTTAATGTAAGCTTGGATTCCTTTTCTCCTTGCAAAATTTTACCAGCCAAATGAGCAAGAGGAGCTCCAAAAACATTAACTTTTGTGTGTAACCTTTCACTTATTCCTCATCAAAATATTTTTACTTATTTTTTAATGATGAACACACATGTAAAATAAATAAATTAAATTAAATTAAAATGTCTTTTAAGTGTAAATTGACCTTCATTGTTGGACGATCTCCATTCCTTCATTCTCCATTTTTCAAAATTAAATAGCCTCTTTAAATTTGTAAAGGGGTGACCTGATTTGTTATGGTGGCAATCAGTGGTTTGACAGCTTCCTGTATGCACTCATTTAAATAGAACTTCAGATTTTCCAAAAAGAAAGTCCGTGGATTACGTCTTTTCATGATGCCAATAGCATTATCCACTCTGAAAGTGGCAACTGGCAAACACTATATGGCAGTCCATAGAGTAGCGATCCTACTGACTGTAGTGATAATGGGCAACAGGTAAACCCCTTTGAAGGTGGCAATATTTTAACAGATCATCATTCTTATAAATATTATAATCACTGTTAGAGTGCTGTCATTTCTGCACAAGGAATAGGCTCCTATGTGTCACTGATACAGAAGTCTTTTTGAAATGTAATATTTAAAAAAATATATACCGTATATTCTGGCGTATAAGACGACTGGGTGTATAAGACGATCCCCCAACTTTTCCAGTTAAAATATAGAATTTAGGATATACTCCCCGTATAAGACTACCCCTCTTCCAATGCACACCAAATAAATGAAAAAAAAAAATCATATACTGGTGCTATGTATGAACAGATACTGGTGCTGTACTGTATGTGGTACCCAGTATATAACAGTATATAGGCGATTAACCTCCTTAGAGAGTCATGCTCGGGCCGGAAATCTGCAGCACAGAGAGGTAACCCTGAGATGGATCCATTGGAGGTGAGTAATGTGCAGGGCTGCCACAGATCTATCCAGCGGTATAATTTTTAGGGTTTAAAAGCTTATGAAAAAAATTGCACTACTTTCAGAACCTAAAATCCTGAAAAAATCATACTGCTAGGGAAGTTAACTGGTTGGGATGGTTAGCTCTCCCTAAGTGGATTGGTCAGCTCTCCTTGTCTCCCTGTTTATCAGAGCGGTATGAAAGAATAGATCCTGCTGTGCCCATAAAAAAACACGCCTCTTTCATCTGTCTGGTCCACTCTTGTATCCTATTTACCTCCTTCTCTGCCTCTCAGATCTTGCACATGTGAGGCTGCGCCGCTTTACTACAGTCCTCAGCAGCGAGATCTGAGAGTCGGCAACAGGATAGGGCGTATCACCCGGCATCAATGACATCCGGCGTATAAGACGACCCCTGACTTTTCAGATGATTTTCAAGAGTTAAAAAGTAGTCTTATACACCAGAATATACAGTATTTTTCAGTTTAGTCTGTTGCCAGGTATAATTTTATAGGCACACCACTGAATTCTACTTCCTTACAGTAATGAGAAGTGCCCACAGTTCAGTGGGTAGAAACCTCCAGTTTTGTATCTCGTTCTTTAATGAGTGTTTCATTCTTCTAGGTAGGTTTTACAGATGTAGTTATACATTAAAGAGAAACTAGTGAAAATAACATAATAAATAAAATTGCTTATTTTTACGATATTCATTTACAGATTATTTGATTAAGTGGAGATACTACTTTCTTGGCAGTTGGAAAAATGCATCACAGACAGCAAACTGTCAGGACCTAGGTCATGACATCACACTGCAGAAGGGGTTACACCACATTATCAGCCATACAGACCCCCCTATTTGAGAAAAGGTAACGATTTCTCATGGGAAAGGGAGTATCAGCTAAATGCAATGACATTCAATCCTTGGTTAAAGTTCCTCTTAAAATTAAATAACTCTGTCCAAATTGGCTGTGTTTTTTTAATGTAGTGTCCAAAACTGTATGCCATGTACAAGTGTACAATATATTTTATCTCAAATCAGTAATGAAGCTCACCTGTCAAATAAAATAAAGCTGAATAAACATACAAGTCATTATTTTGTAGAGCCACCATTTGCTACAATTACAGCTGTAAGTCTCTTTGGTACATCTCTAATATACATTACCTCCACAAGGCACTGGTATTGTGCAGAGTGTCATGTGGTCCACAATCGACACTAATATTTAATACAATCATTTAATATGGGTACCGGTAGATGGATTTCATTTATTCTCAGGAAAAACTGATTACCCTTTTGGATGTGGGAGACTGAGTAAAAGAAAACACATGACCACTATTCCTTTCTGTTTTATTTCTTATGTTATTCACATTTTAAGGTGTGTGTTGTGAAGTTTATTTCAGTAAACTCCCCAATAACCAGGGGCATCTGGAACTTAAATCACAGCTTTAGTCAGGCCATTCCGAAGTCAGGATGACTGTTACACTCCAGTTAAATGAAATTGTTCTCATTTACAGAATTACATTTGCTCATTATAAATTAACACGTGCAATTGTAATTAAAGCTGAACTTCAGACTAAGTTGCAATAGTAATGGACAGATGTTGTCTTCTTATTACAATTTCTACTACATTGTTATTATAGTTGAATTTATGAAGTGTTTAATCTCTCAGCGTCAATGGCTTTATAATAACCAGTAAAAAGCTTTTCCCGCCTGTGACAATCCAGCCCCGCGATCCCGTCGAGATCTGCTCCCGTTAGCGTACGCAGGAAGTACAGGTGCAGATGGACAATGAAGCAAAAAATTACACACTTCGCGCTGACTGGAAAAAATAATAATAAATCAACCCGCACTGGCTCGCCCCTCTGTTTACAATAGTAGTTAACACGCGGGGCCTAACGCGGAAGAGACAGCAGGATACACGCGGCCACGGCGGGACCCAGAACGCTAGAGGAGGACAGAGCTGACTGAGCGCGCGGCGGTCGGAAGTCCACCATAGGCGACGGGAGACCCAAGCCAGCCGGCCACCTAGGCGGGGGAAAGCCCGCAGGATAAATTACTCTGTGCTGAGATGTTGCTGTGGAAATTGTAAGTGCAATTGTTTTTAAAAGTTTTAATTAAAGTGACAGTATTACGCTATGTGGAGCATTTTTATTGAGGTTCATTGAGGAGGACATAGAGCTCACTGGATTTCCTGGAGTCTGTTGGATTTTGCCAGAGGGGTGAGGGACGACCCTGTGACTGTCCCAAAGTGCCATCTGACCTATCAGCAGGTCTAAGCATCTGGTGAGTGTATCTCACAGAGGTGCGGTGACGGGCCTTGTCTTCAGGATATATAACCTGCCAGCAATCTAAGTAGTGTGATTTGTGATTGAGCCACAGACTGTAATTGGATCTTTTAGTATATACAGACTGCTGATGCTGGAATAGGAATTGGTTAGGCGGCAGCCTGGTTTATATTTAGATCTAACCCTGGAAACAACTTTATAAGTGGACACTGTGCATATAACCACTGACTCATATATATTTTTGCATTTTAAAGGGGTAATACTTATTAAGGAAAAGTTGGGGGGTGGGTGGCATTGTGAGCGCCATCCTCTGAGTTTGGTGTTAGCAGATGGACAATGAGACCGGTTGCTGGATCGTCAGAGGGAGAAAGGTTAAGGCGACAGAGCGTGCCAATCCCGTCTAATCTGCTCCCGTTAGCATACGCAGGAAGTACGGTGAACAGACTGACAATAAAGATTGATCGCGCAGCTGCCAACGATATGTAATGGGACAATTATCCACCAATCCCGGATAACTAGGCCACTGTTGCCATGCAGGTCTCATGCACTAGAGACTGCTGGAGGTAAATGCACTGTGTGCATAGTAAACGGTTAAGATTGGTTGGAGGTGCCCATCCATTTACAATCTCGAGTGTACGTACAATCGGTAAACTAAAAATAGCGATTTTGCGCTGGAAATCAGGTAAATACACTGCCACCACTCTTCCAGTTCAGGGAGGAAAGAGACTCCTGCTATCATAATACGATAGCCAGCCCAATCACGTTCGACATGCTCCAGTCACCGTTCGTGGAATAGTCAATTCCGAAGGCTTAAAGACTGCGAGCAATGCGACGTTAAAGAAAGGTTACTGGGTCCATATATGATGCAATCTCGATTGTATCCAATCGAGAAAACTAAAGTTATTGATTTCGCACAGGAAATTGGATACTAGCTAATCCTAGAAGGAAGAGACGGTTATTTACAACCTAGCTAGCAAATAATAAAACAATGCGGTAGTATGACTGACTCTTCAGAGAGCAGATTCATTATAGCAGCAATCAGATGACCAGAACAGGCACAAGACTGAACGATAGAGTTGGGCCGAACGGTTCGCCTGCGAACGGTTCCATGCGAACTTCAGTGGTTCGCGTTCGCGTCCTGCAGGCGAACTTTTGCGGAAGTTCGGTTCGCCCCATAATGCACCATGAGGGTCAACTTTGACCCTCTACATCACAGTCAGCAGGCCCAGTGTAGCCAATTAGGCTACACTAGCCCCTGGAGCCACTCCCCCGCTAATAAAAGGCAGGCAGCGGCAGCCATTACGCTCACTCGTGTGCCTGCGTTAGTGAGAGTAGGGCGAGCTGCTGCAGACTGTCTCTCATAGGGAAAGATTAGTTAGGCTTAGCTTGTTCCTGGCTGCATACCTGTTCAGTGAACCCACCACTGCATACCTGTTCTGTAAACCCACCACTGCATACCTGATCAGTGAACCCACCACTGCATACCTGTTCAGTGAACCCACCACTGCATACCTGTTCAGTGAACCTGCCACTGCATACCTGTTCTGTGAACCCACCACTGCACACCTGTTCTGTGAACCCACCACTGCATACCTGTACTGTGAACCCACCACTGCATACCTGTTCAGTGAACCCACTACTGCATACCTGTTCAGTGAACCCACCACTGCATACCTGTTCAGTGAACCTGCCACTGTATACCTGTTCAGTGAACCTGCCACTGTATACCTGTTCTGTTCAGTGAACCCGCCACTGTATACCTGTTCAGTGAACCTGCCACTGCATACCTGTTCTGTGAACCCACCACTGCATACCTGTTCTGTTCAGTGAACCCGCCACTGTATTCCTGTTCAGTGAACCCGGCAATGCATACCTGTTCTGTTCAGTGAACCCGCCACTGTATACCTGTTCAGTGAACCTGCCACTGCATACCTGTACTGTTCAGTGAACCCGCCACTGCATACCTGTTCTGTTCAGTGAACCCGCCACTGTATACCTGTTCTGTTCAGTGAACCCGCCACTGTATACCTGTTCTGTTCAGTGAACCTGCCACTGCATACCTGTTCTGTGAACCCACCACTGCATACCTGTTCTGTTCAGTGAACCCGCCACTGTATTCCTGTTCAGTGAACCCGCCACTGCATACCTGTTCTGTGAACCCACCACTGCATACCTGTTCTGTTCAGTGAACCCGCCACTGTATACCTGTTCTGTTCAGTGAACCCGCCACTGCATACCTGTTCTGTTCAGTGAACCCGCCACTGTATTCCTGTTCAGTGAACCCGCCACTGCATACCTGTTGTGTTCAGTGAACCCGCCACTGTATACCTGTTCTGTCATTCAGCTACATCAGCCAGGCAACCATATGGGCTGTAAAGCCACCAAAACCTGCACTCTCGCCATGGTGCGCACCAGTCCAGCACGGCCGTCACTACACAAACAGCTGTTTGCGGTGCGTTACATGGTGAGTTCGGTGTGTCAGTGTGAAACAGTACTTTAATTACACTACCTGATCGATGTATACACATGCAAGATGTTTTAAAGCACTTTAGGCCTGTCATTTAGCATTCAATGTGATTTCTGCCCTTAAAACGCTGCTTTGCGTCAAATCCAGATTTTTCCCGGGGACTTTTGGCATGTATCCCACTCCTCCACCTGGGGGTCCAGGTGTTAGACCCCTTGAAACATCTTTTCCATCACTTTTGTGGCCAGCATAATTTTTTTTTTTTTCAACGTTCGTATCCCCATTGAAGTCTATTGCGGTTCGCGAACTTTTCGGCGAACCGAACTTTCCGCGAAGGTTCGCGAACCCGGTTTGCGAACCGAAAATCGGAGGTTCAGCCCCACTCTACTGAACGATAAAAATCGTTAGTTTTATTCTAAAACTACATACACACACAGCTTACTTTAGAACAGATTGATTTGATAGAAAAAGAGTAGAGATGAAAGGAAACAGAATGTCTTAATATACAGTTCAAATACCGTTATTGGTAGTCCATGCGGCAATCGTAAGTCTTGAAAAAGTCCAAGATGGCGATTGCCATGTGGCCAGAGGCCATGATAGGAATAACCCAAGATGGAAATTTTGCCAGTGTCCAGCTGGCTTGACAGATGTTATAGAAAAAGATTCCAGATGATGGACTTGGACCCAGAGCTTTCTGGGCTCTCAGTAGTTATAGCCCCCACTCCAGCAAGGAGGGGTTAGGGGGCATGGATCACACACCTCTTTGGAACAGGAGATATGCCCGCCCCCTCTCATGGACACAGGAATATACCTGAATCATGATAGGTGTGCTAATCTGCAAAACATACAGGTTATGTTAAATCTAGTAACATTTATAGGTTTGTCAGAATTTATCAAGAACGTTGATACCAAAATTGGGCGATCAGACCCCTGGGCTATTAGAGGGTTATTTTAAAACAGTCTTACGCTAGATCTGGGAGTCCGATTGGTCCGTAAACCTCTCAGAACCAGCGTCCTGCGGAATCCCACAACCTGTGCAGATTTGATGGGCATAGAGATTTGCTATGCCATGAATTATGAAGAAAATGTGAAGGAAATATGGATATAGGGATTCCTGAGGTCACAGTAGGTCAGCTGCTTCCTGAGAGAAGCTGATAAGATCTGTGCGTTTGCTAGTTCTGTGTGGAGGTGCGAAAGCTAGAGACACCATTCTCCCAGAAACTTGGGATTTACGATTTATGTCATCCTTATCTGTGATGGATGGGCTATATAGCTTCCCAGAAACGCTAGATGGCAAATTTCACACAAAACTGCCAGGGCTTGCTAGTAGAGCCAGGAAGGAGAGAAAAAAAAGTGATTTTAAACAAACAAATGTCATTTTGGTTGGTTTGCAAAGACGCATTCAATATGCCATATCGACGGCGTCACACGCCCACTTGCATGCTGGGCTGATCATCCTATGTGCCTTCACCAAGTATGGGTATGCATGTAGCTCACTCCCTGCTGTGCCTATCAACTAATTACTGGAGGTTTAACATTATGCCTGCTTGAAAGGATCCCATGCCCAAGGACCAGTGATGCTGCTGTTCTTCAGGGCACCAATCTTCCTGCTTCTATCGTAAATAGAAGCAACAATAATAGTATGATCTTCTAACTGGTTTTAAGCCCTTAAAGTGTACCTAAACCAAGGAGATTTACTTACCTGGGGCTTTGACCAGACCCCCCCCCCTCTAGGATTCTCCTTTTTCCCGCTGCGGTTTCGTTCTTCACCGAACGGGAGTCGGTGGGCCACTGCGCCACACGTAGTTTAGCTCCCATTCTCGTCTCGTTCGGTGGGGTGCAGTGGGGTCACCTCAGATGCAGTGAGGTCCTCATTGGTCTCCTGCCATAGCGTTTCATCTCATTTCATTTAAATGCTGACATATAGTTCTCACTGACACTAATGCTCCCTAAACTTGCAGGACAGCTTGAATTTTTTTGCAACTTGTTTGGGGCTGCTTATGCGCCATCCAGACTATCCTGCTTTGCAAACTGTCATCATCCCCCCGGGGAGATTAGCTACACTGCCATGGGTTGCAAACTTCTTAATAATGTTGCACAATGTGGACAAAGGCAAATCTAGATCTCTGAAAATGGACTTGCAACCTTGAGATTCTAGATATTTTTTTTCCCGCAATTTTTGCTCTCAAATCCTTAGACAGTCCTTCTCCCCTCTGTCTGATGTCCATGCTTAGTGTGGCGCACACAGACACGCAATGCAAATACTAAGTGAACTTCTCTCTTTTTCTTTTATTTTATTTTTTTTTTTTAGTTTTTGAACAATCATTTTTATTGAAATTACAAATATAAGTACAAACTGATACATCTGATATGTTACATACTGCTGTTATTGATATTGGTATCCAGGAGGAAGTTGCCTTAGAAAGTCTATTTGAATGCTATAATAATTCCATACCTTACAATTGCACATATCTGAAGCAGACATTTGTTTAAAGATATAACTCTATTATCATATAATATATATATAAAAAAAACATTAACAAAAAAAGAACTATAAACCGCATAAAAGAACGTACCTATGAATGTTCATAGAACATTTCTACCTATAAATATTGTTAGAATGAGTCTGTTGGTGCTTCTATAATAAGTAATGAAAGGCTTTCCCTTCTGGATGACTTCCCTTGTGGTGCCCGTGGTGTTCCCATGAACTCATATCAGCCAGATTGGCTCTTAGTAATTGTGATAATCTAAACATGGGGAGAGGATTTGATTTGTTTATAATATGATGGAGAACAATAACAATAACAATAACAATAATATTTATATAGCGCTTTTCTCCCTGGGGACTCAAAGCGCTGTGACCCTGCATTATGCAGTCTCAAAGGCTAGGGAAAAGAGGTGAGTTTTTAGCCTTTTTTTAAAGCTGTCCAGAGAGGGAGCCTCTCGTACTGATTGTGGAAGTGAGTTCCATAGAGTAGGGGCTGCGTAGGAAAAGGCCCGAGCACCAAATGTTAAGTGTATCCTGGGAATAACCAGCTTCATCTTGTTGGCAGAGTGGAGGGTGCGTGGAGGGGCATAAAGTTCCAATAGATCCGCTATGTATTTGGGTCCCATGTGGTGTAGAGCCTTGAATGTCAGCAGGCAGATCTTAAAATTGATTCTCCATTTTACTGGCAACCAGTGAAGAGTTTGCAGTACTGGGGTGATGTGTGAGCTGCGGGGGGCATTGGCTAGGAGTCTGGCTGCAGCATTCTGTACTAGCTGTAAGGGGCGCAGAACCTTATCTGTAGATCCGATTAACAGGGCGTTGCAGTAGTCTAGGCGGGAGGATACAAATGCGTGAACCAGGGCAGGTAGGTCTTCAGCTGGGATTAGGTGTTTTATTTTCTTTATGATGTGAAGTTTTCTTTATGATGTGGTCTTGTTGAGTCTCTATTCCTAATACACCATTCCATGGAGAGATTGTAATTTGTGGCATGAATAAGCTTGTGCATGGACAGGGGTACCCCATGATGCCAACTGCCAAGATCATTTGTTTAGCTGAGCAGAGTAGGTGTATAATTTTAAATCTCATATTACTAGGAAATGTATCTATGCCCAGGTCAGGTGTAGCATAGCTAAATCAGGCTGCAAGTTGGAGCACATCCCCATGTTAGATTTAAGTAGTAGTTCCACAATACTTCCAAAATGGGCCTAGTATGGGACATTCCCAAAGTACGTATATGGAGAAGATTTGCTTTCTTGTGGTGGCATCTCCAACAAATTGCCTTCTCAGGATCTGAAAATTTTGAGAGTTTATCAGGTGTATAATACCAGTTAAGACATTTTTTTTGTTGAGTTTCCCAATGATTGATGCATTTAGAGTATCTATAGGAGGACGTGAGAGCAGATTGAACCTGCTCGCTGGTTGGATGTATATTTAGGAGTGTGCTCCAATATAGCTTATATCTATCCAGCAAGTGAGTCTTGGTTTCTTGCAACACTGAGTACCACATGGAGATACCTTTTTTAAAACACAAGGGGGTAGTTAAAGAGACACTGAAGCGAGAAAAAAAATATGATATTATGATTTGTATGTGTAGTACAGCTAAGAAATAAAACATTAAGATCAGATACATCAGTCTAATTGTTTCCAGTACAGGAAGAGTTAAGAAACTCCAGTTGTTATCTCTATGCAAAAAAGCAATTAAGCTCAGTCATGGAGAGGGCTGTTATCTGACTTTTATTATCTCAAGTGTTATTCAACTATTTACTTTTCCTCTGCCAGAAGAGAGTTCATTAGTTCACAGACTGCTCTGAAAGAATCATTTTGAATGCTGAGTGTTGTGTAATCTGCACATATTATAGAATGATGCAATGTTAGAAAAAACACTATATGCCTGAAAATAAAAATATGAGAATATTTTCTTTGCTGCTAAACTTCTAGTAATTATTCATAGTACACAACCAATTCATTATATCATATATTTTTTTCGCTTCCGTGTCTCTTTAAATAGCTATATATACTATTATCAATCTGAAGGATCTGAAATGAACTCAGAGACAAAAGATGAAAGATCTGTTGGTAAATATAGAAGGATACTTTGGAATTTTTGAATTCTTTTGGGAGAAGGGAGCAAGGAGTTGTTTGATATAATTTGGTTTAGTGTTACTATACCTGCTTTTCGTACTTTTGCAACAGGGAAGTTAGTAATTTCAGACACTCTATAGGGATGCTCACTTCTCTTACATCTTTAGAATCAGGTTTATTGGCGAAAAAATGTCTCCACACATTTACTGTGGTTTCAATAATTGGGTATGGTGATTTTGTGGAATTTTTGTGTGACAATATTCTACTTACTAAGTAGTACCGTGGAGATATGTTAAGAATTAGGGTCTCAATATTTTTCCATACTGGGTTGTTCCCCAGGACCCACCAAGCCTTTGATGCCTCTAATAGGCATGCAAAATAATGTTGTTCTAATTCAGGTATTTCAAATTCACCCTTGGATTTGTGAACAGTAAGGGCCCTAAAGGATACTCTTGGTTTCTTCTCTTTCCGAATAGCTTTTGAGATGATTTTATGATTTTTTTTGGAAAAGGTTTTAGGGAAGGGGAACTTCTCTCCTTTTTATCTGCTTTCAGGTGTGATTTTTAAATTGCCCACACCTGTTACTTGCCCCAGATGAGTTTGGGCCAGTTCACACTTGGCACTTGGAGCGCCGCTTGCCGGCAATCGCATTCGGCTCCGCGATCACGATTTGCACTTGTGATTGTCGTTCAATAGAACGAGAAATACAACGCAAACACCCCCGAAATACTACATGCGGTGCGTTTGCGATTGATCGAAATACATGTGAATGTATCCATACGGATACATTAGTAGCAGCGCTTTGCTGATCGCCGGCAATCAGCAAAGAGCTAAAAAATCGCCCAGTGTGAACTAGCCCTTAAAAGGAGCATCACATGCTTGAAACAATCGTATTTATCCACAATTTTGAAAGGGTGCCAATAATTTTGTCCAGCCCATTTTTAGAGTTTTGTGGGGCATTATGTCCAATGTGCTTTTTTCTTCCTTTTTTTGTTTTGTTCCAATACACACAAAGGGAATAAACGTGTGTATAGCAAATTATGTATTACTGCTAGAGATGACCCGAACTGTTTGCCGGCGAACGGGAACCGGTGAAGTTCCGGGGTTCGCGATCGCAGAGAACCACAAACTTTTCCGGAAGTTCGACTCGCACCCATAGTGCATCATGACCCTCTACATCACAGTCAGCAGGCACATTGCAGCCAATCAGGCTACACTCCCTCCTGGAGCCCCCCCCCTCCCCCCCCCCCTTATAAAAGGCAGGCAGAGTCAGGCTTTTTACTCACTCATGTGCCTGCAGTAATTAGAGAAGTGAGAGCTGCTGCAGACCCACATAGGGAAAGCTTAGTTAGGCTCTTGTACGTAGGCTTGTTAGCTTGCTGCTTGCTGACTCTTATTGCTAAAAAAGCACCCCTCAACACTCTTTTGAGAGCTAATGTTGTTCTTGTGATCTTTTTTTTTTTTTGTGGCCCACTTGCATTATATACAGCCCTGTCAGTCAGTCGCAGCTGGCCTTTGGCCCCTTGGTGGAATAATTACTACTGTGACAGGTGCACATTGTTATACCCATCACTGCATATACCTACCTATTGTTCACAGTGCACCCACCTACCTACGTGAGCGCACGCAGTGTCACTGTGCTTGTACGGTACCTGTCTGTGTGTGACAGGTGCACATTGTAATACCCATCACAGCATATACCTACCTGTTGTGTTCAGTGCACCCACCTACCTACGTGAGCGCACGCAGTGTCACTGTACCTGTCCAGTACCTGTGTGTGTGTGACAGGTGCATATTGTAATACCCATAACTGCATATACCTAACTGTTGTTCACAGTGCACCCACCTACCTACGTGAGCGTACGTAGTGTCACTGTGCCTGTCTGGTACCTGTGTGTGTGTGACAGGTGCACATTGTAATACCCATCACTGCATATACCTACCTGTTGTTCACAGTGCACCCACCTACCCACATGAGCGCACTCAGTGTCACTGTGCCTGTCCGGTACCTGTGTGTGTGTGACAGGTGCACATTGTAATACCCATCACTGCATATACCTACCTGTTGTTCACAGTGCATCCACCTACCTACGTGAGCGCACGCAGTGTCACTGTGCTTGTACAGTACCTGTCTGTGTGTGACAGGTGCACATTGTAATACCCATCACAGCATATACCTACCTGTTGTGTTCAGTGCACCCACCTACCTACGTGAGCGCACGCAGTGTCACTGTACCTGTCCAGTACCTGTGTGTGTGTGACAGGTGCATATTGTAATACCCATAACTGCATATACCTAACTGTTGTTCACAGTGCACCCACCTACCTACGTGAGCGTACGTAGTGTCACTGTGCCTGTCTGGTACCTGTGTGTGTGTGACAGGTGCACATTGTAATACCCATCACTGCATATACCTAACTGTTGTTCACAGTGCACCCACCTACCTACGTGAGCGTACGTAGTGTCACTGTGCCTGTCTGGTACCTGTGTGTGTGTGACAGGTGCACATTGTAATACCCATCACTGCATATACCTACCTGTTGTTCACAGTGCACCCACCTACCCACATGAGCGCACTCAGTGTCACTGTGCCTGTCCGGTACCTGTGTGTGTGTGACAGGTGCACATTGTAATACCCATCACTGCATATACCTACCTGTTGTTCACAGTGCATCCACCTACCTATGTGAGCGCACGCAGTGTCACTGTGCCTGTCTGGTACCTGTGTGTGTGTGACAGGTGCACATTGTAATACCCATCACTGCATATACCTTCCTGTTGTTCACAGTGCACCCACCTACCTACGTGAGCGCACGGAGTGTCAATGTGCCTGTCCGGTACCTGAGTGTGTGCGACAGGTGCACATTGTAATACCCATCCCTGCATATACCTACCGTTGTTCACAGTGCACCCACCTACCCACATGAGCGCACTCAGTGTCACTGTGCCTGTCCGGTACCTGTGTGTGTGTGACAGGTGCACATTGTAATACCCATCACTGCATATACCTACCTGTTGTTTACAGTGCACCCACCCACCTACGTGAGCACACGCAGTGTCACTGTGCCTGTCCGGTGCCTGTGTGTGTGTGATAGGTGCACATTGTAATACCCATCACTGCATATACCTTCCTGTTGTTCACAGTGCACCCACCTACCCACATGAGCGCACGCAGTGTCACTGTGGCTGTCTGGTACCTGTGTGTGTGTGACAGGTGCAAATTGTAATACCCATCACTGCATATACCTACCTGTTGTTCACAGTGCACCCACCTACCCACATGAGCGCACGCAGTGTCACTGTGCCTGTCCGGTACCTGTGTGTGTGTGACAGGTGCACATTTGTAATACTAGTCATTGCATAATTGTTCACAGTGCCTGTGTGACCGCACGCTGTGTAATATACCACTCCGAGCATACCTGTTAACTGCACCTGTGTGACAGCTGCACATTGTATTGTAATACCAGTCACTGCATACCTTTCACTGCACCTGTGTGACTGCACATTGTATTAGTATTGCATTGTAAGTCAGTGCATACCTTTCACTTCATCCCCCCCCCCGATATGGACAAAACAGGCAGAGGCAGAGGCAGGGGCAGACCCTGAGGCAGGCCACCCAGCAGGTCTGTTTGAGGTCGTGCTGACGTGATTTTGTACAGTGCTCAGAAGAAGGCATGTCCCTTCAACTCCCAAGATTGTCAGGACGTGGTTGACTAACACAGAACAACTCATCTTCCACAGCCACCAGCGCTACTACTAGCACCACATCCGCTGCATTTGACAGTTCGCAGGAGTTATTTGGTGGGAAAATCACTGATGCACAGCCATTCTTGTTACAACAAGATGAATGCGCTAAGCAAGTTACACCACCTCATATGTCTGAGTTAAGCGACACTATGGACGTAACGTGTGAGGAGGAGGATGATGAAGTACCTGCTGTTGGTGCAGTTTATGAGGTGTCTGAGGCAAGCGAAGCTGGGGAGGATGATTATGATGCCACGGATGCCACGTGGGTTCCCAATAGAGGAGATGAACAGGCGGAAAGTTCAGAGGGGGAGTCAGAAAGGAGTAGGAGGAGACGAGTTGCTGAAAGAAGCAGGGGGAGCTTGTCATCAGAAACAGCTGGTGGCAGTGTCCGGGGCCATGTATCGCCACCTATGGACAGCCAGCCAACATGCCCTTCAATGTCAGCTGCTGATGCCACCATAGTGCCCACACTCCAGGGGGGTTCAGCGGTTTGGAAAATTTTTAGTGTGTCTGCCGTAGATCAGAGCAATACCATCTGTTCTTTCTGTCTCCAAAAATTGAGACGTGGAAAGGCTAACACCCACGTAGGGACAACTGCCTTACGAATGCACATGCTGAAAAGGCACAAACTGCAATGGGAAGACCACCTGAGGAAAAGCAGCACATAAAAGAAAAGCCACCCTCCTTCTCCTCTTCCTCCTTCAGGTGCATCATCTTCAGCTGCTTTCTCCCTTGCACCTTTACACTCACAGCCACCCTCCTCCACTCCACCTCTCACCTTAAACGGTTCCTGCTCCTCTGCCCACAGCAGCAGCCAGGTGTCCGTGAGGGAAATATTTGAGCGGAAGAAGCCAATGTCTGCCAGACACGCCCTTGCCCAGCGCCTGACAGCTGGCTTGGTGGAACTGTTAGCTCTCCAGCTGCTACCATACCAGCTGGTGGACTCTGAGGCCTTCCGAAAATTTGTGGCCATTGGGACACCGCATTGGAAAATACACAATTATTTCTCTAAAAAGGCGATACCTAAACTGTACCATGAAGTTGAGAGGCAAGTGGTGTCAACTCTGGCACACAGCGTTGGGTCAAGGGTCCACCTGACCACGGATGCCTGGTCTGCCAAGCACGGTCAGGGCAGGTACATTACTTACACAGCCCATTGGGTCAACCTGGTGACCGATGGCAAGCAGGGAGTATATGGCTGTGCAGCGGAACTTGTGACACTGCCTGCTGCCACCTCCTCTCCTCCTGCTACATCCTGTTTGCTGTCGTCGTCCTCCTCCTCCTTGGCTGAGTGGCAGTTCAACTCTACTGATGCTGCGATCTCCTCTCCAGCTACACAGTCCCAGCTCCCCAGGGCCTTTGCTGCATGCCAGGTACGACGTTGTCACGCCATCTTAGACATGTCTTGCCTCAAAGCGGAGAGTCACACTGGAGCAGCTTTCCTGGCTGCTCTTAACAAACAGGTGGATCAGTGGCTGACTCCAACTGGAGATCGGCAATGTGGTATGTGACAACGGCTGCAATCCAATTTCGGCTTTGAATTTGGGAAAGTTGACACAAGTACCCTGCCAGGCACATGTGCTCAATCTCATAATTCAGAGATTTGTGTCTAAGTACCCAGGCTTACAGGACGTCCTGAAGCAGTCCAGGAAGGTGTGTGGGCATTTCAGGTGGTCTTACACGGCCATGGCACGCTTTGCCGATATTCAGCGGAGAAACCACTTGCCGGTCAGACGATTGATTTGCGATAGCCCGACTCGCTGGAATTCGACTCTCCTGATGTTTGATCGCCTGCTACAACAGGAGAAAGCCGTCAAACAGTATCTCTACAACTACAGTCAAAGGACACAGTCTGGGGGGATGGGGATGTTCTAGCCGAAGTACTGGACACTGATGTGAAATGCCTGCAGGCTCATGCGGCCGTTTGAGGAGGTGACAAACCTGGTGAGTCGCAGTGAAGGCGCCATCAGCGACTTGAACCCATATACCTTCTTCCTGGAGCGTGCTGTGCGTAGAGTGGTGGATTTTGTCACATTACTGCCACAAACATGAATCAATTTTATTGGAATTCCACGTGAAAGACCAATACAAAGTGGTGTACACGTGAGAAGTGGAACGAAAATCATACATGATTCCAAACATTTTTTACAAATAAATAACTGCAAAGTGGGGTGTGCGTAATTATTCAGCCCCCTTTGGTCTGAGTGCAGTCAGTTGCCCATAGACATTGCCTGATGAGTGCTAATGACTAAATAGAGTGCACCTGTGTGTAATCTAATGTCAGTACAAATACAGCCGCTCTGTGACACCCTCAGAGGTTGTCTAAGAGAATACTGGGAGCAACAACACCATGAAGTCCAAAGAACACACCAGACAGGTCAGGGATAAAGTTATTGAGAATTTTAAAGCAGGCTTAGGCTACAAAAAGATTTCCAAAGCCTTGAACATCCCACGGCACACTGTTCAAGTGATCATTCAGAAATGGAAGGAGTATGGCACAACTGTAAATCTACCAAGACAAGGCCGTCCACCTAAACTCACAGGCCGAACAAGGCGAGCGCTGATCAGAAATTCAGAAATGCAG